>NW_005357764.1:5494842-5521953 GCF_000412655.1 Myotis brandtii | reverse complement strand
CCCCCTCCCACACACACACTGCCTTGGCTGTGCTAGAAAACCATTGGCAGCCCCTGGTGGGGGCAGGGAAGTGTTCATAAGTACCTCACCCCATGGGAGCAGGGCTGGTGGAATGCCCCACCCCACACGCCGTGCATGTACAGGGCTCCGGGGTGAGGCAGTCTCATCACACCATGGGGTGGTCAGTTCTGAGCCAGAACTGCTGCTCGCCAGCCAGTGTCTGGCCCTCCACCACTTTCTTCTTCTCGGAAGTTTCAAACCCTCTTTCCCATCTCGCATCTTCGCTCCTAACAGCTGTATTGTTGGGCCCAGCACTTTCTAGCCATTATCTGGAGCTGAGCCTTCAAGCACTTTCCATTTTTAAAGATCCCAGCTGGAAGCTGTCAATGGCCTCAGTGCAGAGCAATTGAATAGGAGAAAATGAACTAATTATAGGTTGTTATTGAAAATCTATTATATACAAATTGCAAAGAAAACTCATTAAAATATGATGCTTTGCTGATTTTTTTTTAAAAAACCTCCTCTTGGAGGGAGAGACAGGGGCAGGGCGGCTGGGCACCTTGTTCCTCACTGTTCTCGGTGAGCACTCCCCGCGGGGCCACAGACCAGGGTCTGGGTCTGAGGCTCACGTGCCACAGCGCCCAGTCTGACACTGTGCACCGCGGAGAAACAGAATGGAACGGAGAGATTTCTGATTGTTAGTAAATACTCAGAAACGGCTGCAGAGGAAACAAAGAATTTCATTGCAAAAATATAAAATGAGAACAATTTAAATGTCAGCTTTTATGAGGATAGCATCGTATTGTCCTCGTAAATCTCAGTGTTTTTGTAAAGCTTTTGTGAGGACTTCAAAGGCCTTCAACAAGCAATTAAGGACTGAAGGTCACATTACCCATTCCAAGCCGGCTCCCTGGGAGAGGAGCATTGAGAAGGCTTGAGATGTGAACGGCCATGCCCTCCAGAGCCCAGATCTCCAAGGGGCTCCTCAGAAGCCAAGGCTGCCTCCTGGGAGTGTTTCTGAGCCTCCCCAAGCCTGTGTGACCCAGGAGTAGCTGCAGCACAGATCACTGTCCTCTGCCTTGTGGTCTTTCCTTCCTCTCCAGCCACCTTTTCCAGCCTCCATGACCATGTCCCCCAGAGCCCCACCACTTTGCAGGTCCAGCTTGTGGGCTACACAGGAACAAGGTGCTAGGGAGTGGAGGGTGTGGGAGGGCTCCATTCACACAAGCATGGCGACTTACTGGATGGATAGCACGTGAGCCCCACCCGAGGCTGGGGGCACTCAGAAGTCCCGGCACCAGGGTGGCCCCTGGCAGGAGGTAGCTGGGAGCCAGGCTCTGGGGACAGACAGGACCTGGATAGGCAGAGGAAAGTGCCTTCTCCTGGGAAAGAACTTTGAAAGGGCAGGGCACACCCAGGCTGCTGCGGACTGAAGCAGGCATGTAGGGGCAAGCCGGAGGCCCCAGACCACAGGCCGGCAACCCTCCTGAGGTTTCCTCTGCAGCAACAACACCTCCGGCTGGCTGGTCCTTCCCTTATCAGGACAGTTGCTCAGCAAATCTCCAGCCCCAAAGGCTGAGGGTGTCTCCCCGGCCCACAGCCCTGCCCCTCCCTGGGTTCTCCCTCTTGGCAGACAGGGGACTGAGGGCAGGGAAGATAGTAGGTGGTTGAAATATCGACAGAGGCCATGGGACCAAGAGTGCCCGGACAAAGATAGCGGCAGAAGGGACAAGGCAGTAACAAACCCAAGAGGCACAAAAGGGCAAAGGAAAGAGGGCTGCCTCTGGGAACAGGAAGGCTGGTACAGCCCAAGGCATTTTGTTGCAGCAGGAAGACAGGGAGCAAGAGCGAGAGAAGCCTAGAGCTGCCCGTAGGTATAATTGTAGCCTCGTGTAGTGGGTGCTTGATAAATGTTTGCTGAAAGTGTTGCTGATGGATGTGGGGTTTTTGCCGTGTCACGGGGAAAAGCATTTCTGGGGACCCAGAAGGGAGGATGAGGCCTGGTGGTAATATGTATTTGTCTTCCGAATCAAAAGGATGCCCCTCCGACGTCCCATCTCCGTCTGAGCAGCCATGGAAAATCAGGGCCAGAAACAGAGCCAATGTCCGGAGATCCCATGCCACGTTAATGCTTAGTTCAGTCCAGCATCTGGCTAGCTGGGCTTGTGTCCCTGGCTGCAGTCCCTGGCTTGTGTTGCTGTGCTGCAGTATCCAGGCTCCCACCTGGAGCCTGCGTGTGGGGTCCACACGGCCTTTGGCTATGGAGAGTGATAGCGGCAACGCACGGGGGAGTGCGGGTCACCTATAATTATGTACCGTATTCTCAGGCTTGAGAGGAACCAGAAGCTTTTTCCTTTTTTTTGGCTTTTAATTTCTTTATTGATTAAGGTATTACATATGTGTCTTTATCCCCCCAGTACCCTCCCCTACTCATGCCCTCACCCCCCTGTTGTCTGTGTCCATTGGTTAGGCCTATATGCTTGCATATAAGTCCTTTGGTTGATCTCTCCCCCTTACCCCCACCCTCCCCTACCTTCCCTCTGAGGTTTGACGGTCTGATCGATGATTCTCTGTCTCTGGATCTATTTTTGTTCATCAGTTTATGTTGTTCATTATATTCCAAAAATGAGTGAGATCATGTGATATTTGTCTTTCTCTGACTGGCTTATTTCACTTAGCATAATGCTCTCCAGTTCCATCCATGCTGTTGCAAATGGTAAGAACTCCTTTTTTACCGCAGCGTAGTATTCCATTGTGTAGATGTACCACAGTTTTTTAATCCACTCATCTACCAATCAGAAAGGATATATGCACCCCTATGTTCATAGCAGCACAATTCATCATAGCTAAGATTTGGAAACAGCCTAAGTGCCCACCAGCAGAAGCTTTTTCAAAATAACCAATCAGCTTCCCACACTTTCGTGGACTTGCGTTGGGGTCCACCCCCTGATGACAGGCCTCTATGGTTAGGCACCTCCCCTCTGCCTTTTTCACTTCTATTGCACATGTCCTTACCTCCCTCTGCTCCGGGACAACCCAGTACAATCCAGTACCAGAGTGGGGAAGGGAGGGGTGTTAATCCCCTTGGAGGGACAATGCTGTGATTCGTTGGGGTGTGAAGCTGTAGCTGAGGCAAACAGGCCTTGCTTCCCAGCTGAATATGCTCAACAATGTCTGACTTCCCTGCTCCCTTTCCCATCAATAATTAGCTAACTACAGCAACAAAAGGATTGAAGGCCATGATGGATTTTTTTAAATTGCAGTAAAGAGGGAAGATTTAGCGTGGTTGCAGTGGTTCCCAGAGAAGATTAAGAACAGAGAGTCAGGGGCCTCTCTCTGGTAGTGGGGGGCCATCCTATTGCCCACACGTGGCACCAGCCCAGGTTAGCGGCCCACCATGGTTCCACGGGGGTGTTAGGCTAACTGGGCCACTGGTTGGCAGAGAGGTGTCTCCAGCCTGGACCACTCCCACCCATGCTTCTCTTCACGCTTTGCGGTCCTGGTAGAACTCGCTTTTCCCCAAAAGTTGGCCTTCCACTGGGTAGTGCAAAGCCACCCATAGGTCCCTTTAAACTATGGCGTCTGACAAGTCCATGCCAAGTGCCTCCCAGAAGCTCCCAGGCTAGACGCTGTGAGGAGGCCCAAGGCCAAGAGGTGGACTGGGATTCAAATGCCCTTTGCAGCCGGGTGGGAATGTGGGTGGTGCTCCCCACCGATGGAGGAGCACAGGTTCTGAATCTGGGGAGGAGGCAGTAAGGTACTAATGGCCATATGCTCTGAGCCTCCAGTTCCCATTTAGCTTGCACAGGATTTGGTAGGGTTCTGGGGACCCCTCGACTTTTGCCCTGACTTGTGAGGGCTGCTGTCATCCTTGGGCCCAAGGGATCCAGGCAGGTACTGGGACAAACACAGGTAACTAGTTTCCTGAGCCACAGCAGAGGTATAAGCAGGACATCAGTTTCGCTCTCGGTGCAGACTCTCCAGTGAACCTGAGGCTTCTCCACCTGTGGGCTTGCGGGAGGAGTGTGGACGGGTGGATAAGCTGAGAACCGCTGACTCGTTTGGCCACCACCACCACTAAGTGGCCTACTGTCATTTTTTTAAGACGTGGGGCTACTTGCCCTGGTTTTTCATTTCAGGCTTCAGCCAGAATTCCAACCCTCCAGCACTGTCCCATCTGTGTCCCACTACAGTGCCTGCGACCTGCCCACGGCAGGTGGGAGGCAGCCTGGTGTGCGAGCCGCCCCGGGCAGCCGGCGACTGAGCCCTGGAGAGCCATCTTCTCCAGATGGCACAGGTGTTTGTCTTCACACAGGTGCTTCGGGCACAACTGTCAGGAGTGCCTCCCGATGCAGTTGAAACAGGCCGGTGCGTCCTGCCCGTGTGGCCTCAGAGGTGCCCCTGAGCAGAACTCACACCTGAGCCTCCCCCACCATCCCAGGACCCCAGGTTGGTCAGCAGGTGAAAGTGCTGAGCCCTGGAGGCAGGACATAGTCATTCACACCACAGATACTTCTTACAGGCTCCGTTCCGGGCCGGAGATTCAGCAGGTTTCAAACAAAAAATCCTCACTCTCAGGGGACTTGTCTTCCTGTGAGGGGGCGGGACAGGGCAGGCAGTGGGCACATGGCAGCAGAGTTTAAACCCGGTAGCCCTGGAAGGCCTCACTGAGATGGGGTACCTGAGTCAGGTGGTGAGGTGGGTGAGGGCACTAGCCATGAGGTCAGCTGGGGAAGACACATCCCAGGCCTCGGGTAAGAGTAGGCCTAGTGGCTGGGGTGCCATGGGAAGGAGGGGTATCACAGGGCCTCGAAGGCCCGGGAAGCCAGCGTAAGGACTTGTTTGCATGAAAGAGAAAATCTTTTGGAGGATTTCGCGTTGAGCAGTGACATGATCTGACTTTGTATTTTAAAAGAGTCGCTCTGGCTGCTGTTTTAAGAAAAAACTGTTGCTGTCGCAGGGCAAGGGCAGAAGCATGCAGTCAATTAGGAGGCTGTGGCAATGATCCAGGTGCGAGATCATAGTGGCTGAGATGAAGGTGACAGGCACAGCGGTGGTGAGGAGGAGTCAGATACAGATAGTCTATTTTGAAGGGTTGTACCAAAGAGATTTGCTGATGGGTTGGACGTGGTTGTGAGGAAAGAGATGAGTCCAGGATGACTGGGGTTTGGGGCATGAGGACTGGAAGGGTGGAGTTGCCGTTACCTGCAAAGGAGAAGACCAGGGGTGGAGTAGGTTTGGTGGGGAAGACCAGGAGTTAATTTGGGGGCACAATGAGTGTGAGGGGATTGTTAGACATCCGAGTGGCGGTGATGAATAGGTAGGTGGATTTACAAGATGGAGTTCAGGGGAGAGGGCCGGCTGGAGGGGGAAATCTGGAAGTCCTTCACATATTGCCAGTGTTCAAAGCTGTGAGGCTGAGTGGGATCACCCAGTGGGTGAGTGTAGATGGAGAAGCCTATCGAAGACTGAGCCCAAATTGTCCCCAGTGTGCAGAGGGCGGGGAAATGGGGAGGAGCCAGCAACAGAGAATGAGACGATTCATGAGGTGGGAGGGAAACGAGGCTAGTGTGATGTCCTGGGAGCCAACGAGTTGTGCCAAATGCAGCTGAGAGGTCAGTGAGGAGGAGGACAAAGAAGAGAGCCTTGGATTCATAATTTGAAGGTCTTTGGTAATCTTGACGGGCAGTGTCCGTGGAATGACATGGGGCGGGGGTGCAAAAGCCTCATGAGAATGGGTTTAAGAGTAAGAAAGTGGGTAGAGGAGAATTGGAGACACTAGGCACAGAGCACTCTGCTGAGGGATTTGAACAGAAGAGACGGGCAGCAGCTGGAGGGGTAGTGGTAGAGGTAGTGACAGCATGTTTGTGTGTTGATGGGCATCATCAAGTAGAAAGGGGAACGCCGATGCTGTGGAAGGAAGAGGTGATATGCCTGGAAATAGAGTTGGTAGGGCAGGTGGAATCCGGTGCCCAGGTGGAGGGTTTGCTGTACAGAGTGGCTGGGAGATCCATATTAGTAGGAGAGAAGCCTGGGCATGCGACCACAGGTACAGGCAGGTGGGGAGATGTGGTGGGAGCCTGGGTGGATGTGTGGTTTCTTAGTGCATCAGGAAGCAAGGTCATGGCTGAGAGTGAGGATGGAAGGAGGTGTGAGGAGAGAGAGAGTCTGGAACAATTGTCTGGAAGAGTGGGAGGGCGACATATGGAGAGAAGGCAGTAAGGGCCCCTTTGAGGCCCATAGTTATGAATTCAAAGGGACACCAATCAGCAGGGCAGTGCGCTTCCCCAGCTACATTCAGCTACACAGACGCAGGCAGGGAGCACACAGACAGGTTTAACCAGGGCTGGGGTCATGCCAGGAGGGGCAGGAAGTTGAGGGAGTGTGCAATGTATGATTCCAATGACATAAAGCCCGTGGATTAAAGTGACATCATGGAGGGAATGACACGATTAAATGGTTGGTCGGTAGATTGTGGGTCCCAGTGGAGTTGAAGAATTGTTGGCGTCTGGATATCAGAGAGGATAAATCAGAAGAGATGGGAAGTGGTCAGAGAGGAGGATGCCTGACGATAAAATTTTCCAGGATGCCGTTATTTGTGATGACAGTGTCTAGACTCCAGGATATAATCATGGGAGTGAGGACCCACAGGTGGAGAGTTGGCAGGGTAATGCACTGGATGTTTACATCATCCAGTGTTAACACAGGAGGAGCAGCCAAGAGACTGCTGACAGCCAGAAGCTACAGTCATCAGAGATGGGGTGGGAGTGACCCATAATCAGTAGATGACTGCACCAAAGAAGGGTGGTACCTGGAGCATGCCTGGGTGTTCCCTCTCTCCCTGGGAGCAGGTTCTTTGGGATGGAGTCCTCTTTTTAGCCCTATTTTGTAGACTAGGAACTGAGGCCCTAAAGGGTCGGTAGTGGTGATAGAATGGAAACTCAAATCAAGGAGTTTGCCTCCAGTGTGGGCACCCTGCCAGCATGCTGCATACCCTCAACATTTGCGAGTTGAGAATGAGTGATAGTTGGTCCTTGCCCCCAAGGAGTTGGTTTCCTACAGGAAATGAATGTATGTGCAAAGACGATGCAAAAAGGCTGTGAGCCCTGACCAGTGTGGCTCAGTTCGTTGTAGCATCGACCCTTACACCAAAAGGTTGCAGATTTGATTCCCAGTCAGGGCACGTACCTAGGGTGAGTCCAGGAGGCAGTGGATAGATGTTTCTCTCTCTCTTTTCTCCTCTCTCTCTCAAATCAGTAAGCATGTCCTCAGATGAGGATTTTCAAAAGGCTGTGAGATAGTTGACAAAAGACTGCCTTGGAAACTGAGGAGGTGTAAGACCTCCAATCAAAGAGATGCCAGAAGTCTTCAGAGAAGGATGGGTGGGGTTTCATAAGCAGATATGGTAGTAGGGGAAGGCATGCCCATCACAGATAACAGACAAAGCAAAAGTGTAGAGATAGGAAGGCCCCCAGCCATCTAGCATGGCCAGTTTGTCCTTTGTGTCATGGACAAGTAAGGGAGAAACAGAAGACGATGCTGGAGGGAAAGGTTAGAACCAGAGCATCAAGGGCTTGTGTTAAGGAGCCTAACTGCAGTCATGACAATGCCAAATCTCAGGGGTTTAACACAGTACAGACTTATTCCTCCTCGTGTAGAAGTCCAATGCTGGGGCTCAATTTGTGGCCACACGGTGACACAGGGACCCAGACATCTTCATTTTGGTGATTCTACCATCTCCTAGGGTCAGATTTATTTACTGGATGCCCTGTACTTGGACAGTATATAGATAGAGTGGAAGGCCTTATAGATTTTTGGGGAACCCAGCAAGGATTTCCCTTCTGACACATTCCATTGGCCAGAACTCAGTTACATGGCCACACCCAACAGCTGGGGCAGCTGGGAAATGTAGTCTATAGCTATGTCCACAGGAGGGAAAGGAAACTGATTTGGTGGATACAAAACAGTTTCTGCCATAGGCCCCCAGATACAGACCACAGGGTTTGGGTTTGTCAGTGAAGTCAGGGAGACCAGGGAAGCTGGGAGGGACATGATCAGAGCCTGCTTGACCTAGAGACACCCACAGAAGAGAGTGATGGGGATCCCAACATGGAGGCAACAGGAGGAACAGAAACAGGCCACAAAAAGGGATGATATTGAGAGGCTCTTATGGTCGTGGGCTGGGTTGGGAGTCGGGGAGTGAAGGAGCTGAGCAGTGAAAGATAATGTGAGGCTTTGGGAGGGGGCGGGGGTGCGTGCAAGTCGGCTGCCTGCTTCCCTGTCTCTGCGATGGGGACACATCAGGCCATGGAAGATGAAACGGCAGCGTGTGTCCCACGACAGTCCTTCTCGATCCGCAGCCTGGCTTCTGGGAGGGGGGACAAAAGGGCCTATTTTAATTTTCTTCTCGGGCCTCCACATGACAAAGGAGAAATATCTCCCAACATTATTATCTCTCAGAAAAATACTCTCTGGAACCATAAAAAGGGAAATACAGTGAAGCCAGACCATGGAGGCTGCCCCTTAAATCAGGAGCTCGTGAATTATGGTGGTGGCGCTCTCTAATTCCTCCGGACGAAAACATTAGAGATGACAATGTCCCTTTAAATCAAAGGCCTGGGGAGTTGGAAAGAGTCAGTGGGCTTTTTTGTTCTTAGTGAGGATTTTTTTTGTCTCTTTCACCTTGTAATAAAGTATAAATCATCACTTGTGGGGACAGGCTCTACAGAGCAAGCTGTGAACATGGATTTTCTGAAAATGAAGGTGTTTGGTTAATGGGAATCATCTCATCTCGGGAAATGTGAGAGTTTCAAATGATGAGTTTGCTACTTAACTTCACACTCATTATTTTTTATTTTTTTGTATTCACGGGCTGGCCCCGGGCCTGGCTGGGGCACCATTGTGATGAATCGCGGTGGCACACTCTAGGAGGCTGGCGGCTACACGACCTCCTACAGTGGGGGCCACTGGGCTCAGGCTGTGCGGGGTGGGGTGGAGACCCCAGAGCCCATCTACAGGGTGCAGGGAGGGAAGTGCCTAGAGGCAGGGGACTGGGGCCAGGCCTGGCGGGCTGAGCTCTGGGGGAAGGGCTGGAAGCCACGGGTCAGAAGCCCTGCAGGGCAGGGCCTTAACCAGGTGGACTTGTGTTCTGGGCTCTGGTGTGGAAAAGGAGTACAAGATGGGGAAAGAATCGGTAGGTCGCCCCAGGCCAGGGCCAGGACCGGGGCAGTATGACCAGCAAGGTTCAGCCCTGGGCTGCTTCTCTCCTCTCACTACACCCCAGCTCCCCTGTCCTCGGGCAACACCTGGTCTGTGAAGTTGGCTGAACAATTGTAACCAAGGGAGGAAAGTGGACTCTGACATATCGGAAAAGTTTTCCAGGCTTGGGTCTGAAATAGAAGAGTTTGCCAGGTGCCCCAGACACCCTGCCTCTCTCCTCCTGAAATAGCCAGGCACCTTAAAGGGGTGGTCTCCGCTCAACTCCATGTCCTCACCCTGACTCCTGCCACTTCCCTCACCACCTCCATCACACACTTGTACAGATGGGGACATTGAGAGCAACAAAGGCCATTCCTGACCTGCAGTTGGCATGTCCAATGGACCCGCCTCAGTCTCCATCAAACTTGAACTCTGAGCCCACAGCCAAGCTCCTCTCTCCTTCTGACACTCATTCACCGTCCACCTCTTCGGCCACCACTTGTCCGATTCCTTTGTGAGTGAGCCCTCTCCTCCGCCAGCCTCTTACACTTTTTCTATAGAGGGCTGGATAGCAAGTACTTCAGGTGTGCGAGCCATACGGCTTCTGTCACAGTGACTTAACGCTAACCTTGCGGCACAAAAGCAGCCGTAGACAAATAGTGAACTTTGCAAAACAGGCAGAGGGCCGTCCTGAGACACGTAGTGAGCTTCTCTCCTCGATGTACATTCCCCTCAGGAGGGTCTTGACCCACCCACACCTCCAGACACCAGGTTTCCAGCCACAAGTGTCAGCACCCCCACCGTGTCCCCTTGGTCATTACTTGTAGGCACCATACACTTAGTGTGACCACACTCCCCATCCACCCCACAGCCCATCTCTCCTGCGTGTCCTGTCTCCCCAGTGTACTTTCCCCTTTTCCCTTAAATGTGTTTTACTTTAATCAGATTGCCTAGGGCCTCTGAGTGGGTGGGAGGGTCTTTAAGAAGCTGCCTGTCTGCAGGGGAACGGGAGTGGGGGGTGGCTGAGGCCCATGGAGAAACTGTAGCCAGGACACACGGCACTGGAGTGAGCCCCCCTCGCTGGGCCTGGACCGCTACCTGCTGACAGGCTAGCCAGCCACCGGCCAGGCCCTTGGCATGTCAATGGGGTCTTGCAAGGCTGTCTTGAAGAAAAAGGAGTCTGTGGACTCTCAAGCAAAAGCCCACACAGGCGAAGGGCAGGTACCTGGAGCCATGGGCACCTGTCTCCTGGCCCCCCAGGTCCAGGTGTTGCCATGATCACTGTGGAGGACAGGCTGGTTCTCAGAACCATCTATGGATGCTCTAGGGAGGCCGGTTTGAGGCCACAGGCCTCCCTTCCTGTGGCTCCTGCTCTGCCTCACCCCAGCGAGCCCATGGCCAAGGCCCAGGTGTAGGGTCTGCAGCTAAAATTCAGGGACTTCAGACATCCATGTCCTGGGCGCCCCCCCCACCCCCACCTCCCCACCATCGTCCTTGTGGGACCACTTCCCCAAGGGCTGCTGATTGGCTAGGAAGCAGAATACTGGGCTAAGAAGAAGACTCAGGCCTGAGGCTCCTGTTTCCACAAAGGAGGCTGCGGGCCTCCTGATGGCCTTCCATCCCCAAGAGAGCGGCCAGGCTGAAAGCCGCTGTCTCCAGCCCGGCTGTCCCAGGGGCCTGGTGCTGGCGCAGGAGGGGCGCTGCTCTGAATGTGCCCCTGATCGATGCGGCTCTAAACAGTCTGTTCATTTAAAGCTCGCATAGCCTCACCTGCTTCCCGCCTGGCGCAGGCAGAGATAAAATCCCGTCTTAGCATTCACGCCCCTCCTCTGGTCCTGAGCTGCGGTATTCCATAATTAATTCCCCAGCGCCTTTGCGAGGGGCACACTCGGCCTGAGGACGGGCCCCTCCCGGCGCATCGCTGATGCTGTTGCTAACAGACTGACTGTGAGGATTTACTCCGAGGCCTCATTTTTCATCCTGGCCACTCTCTTGGGGATGGAAGGCAGCAGCACCCCCAGCACGCAGGCCCCACTCCTGGCACGCTCGCTCAGGAAGGCCCTGGAATTTATGTCACCCATTTGAATACAAATGCAATTGAGACAAAATTCTTTTTGTTTCAGCAGCCATTGCTCCATTTTTGTTTCTCATCAAATGAACTGATGGCCAAGGGAAGTGGAAATAAATAACCTCTCGGCTGTGCCAAGCGAGCTACGCACCCCCTTACTATGCGTGGAGCCGCAGGTTGCCTTACCAGCCAAGGGCTGGGGCAGCTTGGGAGGCAGAACGACAGGCTTAAGGCCATATCTGTGCCAGGACAGGTTGCTGGACGGTCCAAGTGCCCCCAACTTCAGGACACCTGCCCTGCCCCCCTGTGGCCTCGCACTCGCCCCTGGGGTCTGAAACACCATCTTAGAGGGGTTTTCTTCAGCAGAGACTCCAGGGAAAGGAGTCAGGCCCGGTCATTCATGCGGGACAAGGAGGAAGCGGTGGCCCAGGGCCCGCACACCGGAGCACCGACCCATGTAGGGAAATGCGGGGCATGGGCAGAAGGCCGGGCATGGGTATGGTGGACTAAGCCACCAGGTCTGTGTGACAGGTGCCATGGGATATCATGAAGGTCGCAGGCTTCCGGGAAGGAGACGGCTCCAGCTGGGCTTTAAGAATGGCAGACATGACGGTGGCGGTGGCAACAGAATGAAAGGGCTCTGCCCTGAGGTGATAGAAAGGTTCAGGAGAGGGATCAGGAGACGGGGTTCAAGACGCTGCATTTATTCAATGTTGACTAGGTACCCGCAGCGCCCCTGGCCTGCACCGTTCAGGACTGAAGTGGGACAGGCCAATGGGGGCACCGTCAGAACTGGCCTCCGGACCAGCTGAGACCTGCAGCCACCCGCTCTGTCCTGGTTTGCCCTGAGGCTGCAGACCTGGCAGCCTCCAAGGTCCCACTGCTATCCCCGCCCAGGTGGCGGGGTCGCACTACCCTGTGAGCAGGAAGGACCCAGTCCCATGTCCGGTTCCACTGGGATTTCTGGCACCATGGCAATGTTGTCACAGTGGCTGGGAGGCCAGTGCCAGGAGCTGCCCTTGCTCCTGATGAGTGACCATCACAGGTGCAGACCCCGGAGCTCCCTGACCAATGGCCCCTGACCAGCCTCACTGTGCTTCCCTGGGCCCGCCTACCCAGCACCCTCTGGGGATGGAGAGCAGCCACTGACACACCCTCACACTTGTCTCTGGAAGGAGAGCCGGCAGCTGGCGATGGTCTGGAAAGTCTAGTTCCCATTTTAGAGATGAGGCGAGTAGGGTCAGAAAGTAGCAGAGGTGGGATTAAACCCAGGCAGTCCCACTCTAAGACACATGGCTTTTCTGCCACACAGTTCTGCCTCCCAGGGAGAGGGCGGGTGAGAGAGAGACTCAGAGTGTTTGTGGTATGGCAGTCATGGAAGGCTCCTTGGAGGAGGTGGCATTTGGCATATGAATGGTGTCCACAGGGTCTGTGTGATTAAAGTAAATGGCAAGCAGAACAATGTGAGGAAAGACGTGGAGACTGGAGGGCACAGGATACATTCAGGAAATGGGGTGCAGCTGTATCCCAGAGCATGGGGCACAGGCATTCGGGGGCAGTGGGAGCCAGAGAGGGGAGGCCCGCCAGAGCACTCAGGCCCCAAATGCCAGGCTAGTGACAGCCATCCAAAACTCGGGGCAGAGGAGAAGTAGGGCCAGGACTGAGCTGGGTGAACTCCCCTGCCTGCATCTCAGAACGGAAAGGATCCAAGCGCTGCCCACCGAAGCCGTGAACCTGGGTCATGTCCCCAAACCAATGCCAGTTTCGCAAAGGTGCGCACGGCTGTAACTCATCCACTCCCAGCACCCGTGCTCCCTTCCTGCAGAAAGGAGTTCCTCTGTGAAGCTTTGGCACACTTAACGCTGAGGCCTTCCGGAGGAGGGCGCTGGCGCTGGCCCTGTGTTTGTAAAGATGCGATCTCCAGTCCGCTCCGCTCAGCGAAGCCAGGGCCGCCAGAGTCAGGGATTATTTCTAAGTGAAAGAGTTGGAAAGAAATTTAAAATCAATACTTCTCCAATTAGGTTTTCCTGTTATGGGATAAAAAATGCTCCACGCAGGCCCTAAGGAGGAACGTGGTCTGTGGGCAGCAGCAAGGTGATCGGTGTCTCTTATGACTTCCGGGCGCTCACGGACACTGAGTGAAAACAGAACCAAATTGTTTCCACAAAGCAGCCAGGAGGCCCCCGCGTGCTAGGATCCTCCCATCACTGTGGGCCAGTTCAAATGCCATGTCCTCCGAGAAGCCGGCCCTTCCTTGCTCCGAGGAGTCCTGGAAGGTCCCCGTGCCCTGATGTGGCCTTGAGCCAGGGCACGACCTCTAGGCTCTAGAGCAGCCACATGGCTCATGAGCATTTTTTTTCACCCAAACCCCATCCCCATAACTCACCTGGCTGTGCCTCTCCCTCCTCACACAGCAGCATCTCTGTCTGGATTTTTAAAATTAAAAAAATAAATTAAAAAGCCCTTTTGAACCACAGCCTGTGGGTGAGAAAGAACATTTTTGTCAGACTAACAAGGTGATTACCTTGCAGTGGGTGGATATGCATTAAAATGTGCTCCATAAAAATGAGATGTCTACAAAAGACTGGGCCTTGATCCAGCACTTTTTGCATCTGTGAATCTGGAGACCTGGGATGGTCTCACAAAGTTGCAGGGTCTGTTGTCCCTCCCGGATAGTAATGCAAGCCGGCTGGTGTTTCCCGGGAGCCTGGCACATGCTCGGTGCTCGTCACATGGTAGATCCTCACTGTCTGTGAGGCGGATCCTATCATGACTCCCAATTTATAGAAGAGGAAGCCAAGGCCCAGAGAGGTAAGGGGATCTGCCCGAGGCTGCGCAGTCAGGAAATGGTAGCACTGGGTTAGAACCCGGCTCCTAAGCACTGCTTGGCCTCAGACCCAGGAACACTGAGCAGTCGGCCTCGTGTTGTGACCATGCCACACACACCTAGGAATTGCTTGCCTGAGATCTGCCGCCCAGGATCCGTATGGGGAGGAAAGCCACCAGGTATTTGGCATGATTTGGTGTGAGCCAGAGGGTGAGAGAGACGTTGAGGGCAGGCTGTCCTTCTGAATCTCGATCTTGAAGGAGAATTCTCACCAGTAGGGCCTCAGTGACTTGTCTCCTTTTGTTTTATTTGTCGGTCCCCAAGCCCCCAGGGAGGGCTCCTGTAACACACTTAGGGGCAGGTGGTCAGTCCCTCCCCCCGGATCTTCATTGCTGAGCAGTCCTCAGAGGCAGGCAGCAGGTTTCTCTGTGACCTTGTGAGCAAGCAAAGGCCTTGATAGGGTGTGCCTCCTCCCACCCAGGGCCCCAGCCTTGTGCTAACCTGCGTTCCGTGCCCCTCTGCTCCCAGATGATTTCTCAGAACTCAAGGAGTGTCAACTGCTGTCTCTTTAAGAAGAAGCAAATGTTGGATGAGCCTTGCAGGACGGTGGTGTTTGTTTAGAGAAGATTATCTTCCTGTGAAGGGGCTGTTTGTTCCTGTGGTAACCAGGCCAGTGCCGGCCGCTCAGGAGTGGGACCCAGGGGCTCAGAGCACAAGAGCAAATGTGACAAACCCCTAGTCAAAGGGACGGAGCCCAGGCCAGGGTTGAGGGCAGGTGCCACTGACCAGGCAGAATCAGCAGGCTGCGCCCACGGGCAAAGTGACTCGAGTGTCTGCCAAAGGTACCCCGGGGTCCACCCTAGTCTTAGAGCATGAAGGCGGGACATCTTCCGGGACAGAAGGCCCAACTTCTAACTTCAGAAGCCACTACTGAGCCTCTAGTCCAAGCACGTCAAATTCAAAGGCTAACACGGGCCAAATAAACGAGGCATGCAGCCCGCCGGCCGCGAGTTTGACATGCTTGCTCTGGTCTCATCTCACAAGAAGAGTTATACAGGAAGAAACCGGTCCTCCTGTTAATTAATGGGATAAAAATGCATTTTGTGTTTTCCAATTATTAATTTTAATTATGCCGTGAATGTTCATTGGAACTCCAACAATGCAACTTCGAGCCAGCAGGAACCCAGAAGGGACAGCTTCTCCTCCAATGGCCACAGCTCCCCCACCCAGGACACATGGGGTACACTGGGCAATGCCTCTCAGGCCCCACATGTTAAGGAATTTCCACCACCCATCTGACCCCACAGCAGGGCACCTACTGTCTCCTCTGCTCGGAACCCCCTCCCCAGACCCCATTCTCTGGTCAAACTCTTAAGAATCAGTTCAAGTGTCCCCTGTGCAGGGGGCCTCTGAGGACACAGCAGATGCCCCACCAAGCATTTCCTCCCTGCCTATGCCTCTCCTCACTCTCCCCCGGACTTACTCATCTCCCATTCCCCAAAGCCCACCTGGGGCCTGGCCCACAGTGGGTGCTCCATACATTCATTCTGCAGGGAAAAGCAGGCACCCACGTTCCTGACCACCCTCTCCTGATAGAGCAGGCTCTGGCCTGACCCAGAGTCTAAAAGCCAGACCCAGGTTTGCCCACCGCTCATGTAGTGAAGCCGACCATGGCTGCTCGGTCCAGGAGTCCTGATCAAAGCCCCTGGCCACGCTGCCTCTGGCCTCTCCCTGGAGACCCAACTGGGCCCTGGAAAAGTGAAACACCAGGGTAAGGGGCCCTGCACCAGTGCAGACCCTCAGTGGCAGCTAACGAGACAAGAAGTGCGTCTCTCCCTGCCACGTTCCCGCAGTCTCCGGTCCCATCACACTCTCCCACTTTCGTTCTGTGTTCCAGTTAGTCAGCTCAAATCTCAGGAGAATCCCGGACCAGGGCTGCAGCAAGAGCTCGGGGAGCTCAGCTGGGACGTCCTGCAGAGCTGGGTTGCTTCACCCTCCCGGAGCCTCAGTTTCCTCGTCTGTACAATGGGAGTCATAGGAGCACCTGCTTCATAGCGTCATTCTGGGGGCTGAAGGAATAGTGTGAGGGGCTTAGCACGGGAAGGATGCCCAGGGAAGATTAGCTTTTATTACTATCAATCTTGGCCTCCTAAATCCAACCTATTTAGGACCATTTTCCTAGAAAGAAGGTTCCAGGCAATAGTCAGCAGGGGTCTTTCAGGGGAGTCTGGACTCAGAACCATCAGATCACAAACACCAGACAACGGGGGGAGCTGGCTGGCCCAGGGCTCTGGAGGTGGGGCTGGTGGAAGAGGCAGGACATGATTAACAACCACCCCCATTCAGAGCATCCTGGGGGTGTCGCAGACCCAGGGCACCAGTGCACCAGCTGCACTGCTCACCCGCCAGCACTTACCCCTGTGTGCCACGTGGCAGGCACTGGGCAGGCTGCTGGGACCCGACGGTGAACAAAACTAACGTGGCTCCTGCTCTCGGAGAGCGTACTGTCTGTGGGGAGAGTCAGAGAGCAGTGGATGTCCACTCCAGGTGGGGCAGTTACGGAGTGGGGCGCCCCTCTGAGGGGAATACAAAGATGAGAAGGAGCCAGCGGGAATCCAGGCAAAGGACACAGTTCGAGCGAGGCTGTGTTCCAAGAACCGAAGGTGGCCAGGTGGCCGGAAGGTGGTGGTGAAGGGGAGCTGTCAGGGGGGCAGCTCTGCAAAGGACAGAGGGTGGAGTGTGCTCTGTGCAGTGGCCAGCTGCTTATTAAGATCCCTGGTTTGGGGTGTGGGGTCCCAGGCGCTGTGCTGGGCCCTGCAAGACCGAGACCGCAGCCAAAGTCTGCCCCTGGGGAGCCGCCTGCTGGTGGGAGTGTCCTGAGTCCATGGGGGCTGGGAGCTCGGTGTAGCCACATTTCAAGAACAGTTTTCAGAGCAGGTGGGAGATGACTTTCATGCCTCATTTGCACCCACCTGGCCCAGTCCACCTCCAGAATGGCATGGACCTTGCCTGGGAGTTTGAAATGCTTTCAGTAACTTGGCTCATGAATATTCATGCCCGGGCTCCCCGGGAAAGAGAGCTTGGAGCCACTTAGGCTGGGCAGAGTAGGTGGGGCTGAGCCTGGGCTGGAGATGTCAAGGTCTCCTTCCTGCACCTCCTCCCAAGTGTAGCTGTTATCCTGCCTTTCTAACATTATAGAGTCCTTTCGCATGTTTTGAACTTAATAACAGTGGAGTCATATAGTGTGACTTTATTGCATGTGGCTGCTCCCTCAGGATTCTGTCTGTGAGATTCATCTATTGTAACTTCAGCTACAGACGTTTGGTCCTTTTCGGTGGTGTATACTATTCCACTGTAAGCATGTGCCGCGGTTGATGTACCTGGGTTGTTTCCAGTTTAGGGCCAGTAATGCTCCCATGAGCATTCTCGTGAAAGTCTTTGGCGTGCATCTCTGTTGGAAATGTGTCTTGGTGTGAAGCTGCCCATGGAGAGTACGCATAGAGTGGCAAGATATTGACTGCTGGTTTTAGACACGCTCCTGTCATGAGAATGGGACTGAGACTGAGATGATGGTGGGGAGGGGGCGGTGATGACCTTTAGCCCCAAGGCACCTGTCACAGTCAGCCAGCAACACAGCCTTGAGGGGGTCATAACTGATCCCTACACTGTGGCTTCAAGCCCCTGCACCCCTTCCCTGCCTTTGGGCCAGGGCCACTCCCTGAGGATCTATATCACAAGGCTGAGGGCTTCCTCGGCCAAGCAAAGGAGTGTGAAGCAGCAGCCAGGAGGGGAGCCTGGGCCAGACAGGCCTTTGGGGGGCGGCCCTTCAATTGCCAGCAGTTAGACAGCCAGGGGGTGGGAGGAGCCACCTCCTTCCCCCTCTCTAACTCCCTCCCTCCCGCTCACTTCCTCCCCTCCCTCTCCACTGGGGAAGGGCCCCGAGCATCCCCTGTGGCTTTCACCTCCGGGGACAACAGGTGCATTTCCCTCCTTGAATAATGTGCAGGCCCCACTTAAAGGGAAAATATTGTGGTTTCTCTCAGTTGCCTTAATTTACATTTAGTATAATGTTAGTTAAATATGTACAAACATAAAACTAGGTACACGTTCGTTATGCATAGAGTTCTTCTACAACCATAAAGCTAAAACAAATTTATACATGAAATAAAAACAAACTGCAAAACCAATGAACCTCAAATTAACAACATTAATTTAATGGGACAAACGATGGTGTTTTCCTGAAACTAAATCAGTGCTCACAGCGTGACTCTGGGTGGTCCACCCGCATCCTCTGGTGTTTTTTCGCCCTGTGCTGGGTGATGGCTCAGCCCTCCCCATACCTTTTCTCCACTCGGACACTGCGCACCCTTCATGCCTGCAGTCGCAGGCCCTCCTTGAGCCTGTATTTGCTCATCAGTAAGCTGGAGAGTGTATCTGCCGTCAGGATTAAGCCAGTTAGTGCACATGCAGTGTGTGGCCAGGGCTGGTCTCACAGGCATTTTTACTTTGCACTGTCCCCCACGAATCATGTCACAGCTCCTCTTAGGGGCACAGAGCCAGGCACACAGTGGCACTCAGTCGTGGTTAGCTGCTGTCGCTGGGACGCTGTCCGCTTTACTAGGTGCAGTTTCTTTGTGATGTTTTCCTCTGAAGACAGTTTTATCTTCCCAGTATGAATAGGGGTTGGAGAGGCCACCTCATGTGTGTGAGATTGTATTTTACTAATTCTTGGAGTTGGAGGTGAGCTCTGGGGCGGGGTGGTGAGGGGAGACAGGGGTGTGTTGATGGAGGGGTGAGCATCTCCCGTCATGTGGGAGGGCTAAGAACACCAACCCTCGCCTGGAACCAGACCCTCGCCTCCCTGGCATTCAATCACTTTTATCATAACCTGCAAAATGAGGCCGGCAGAATACTGCTATTTCCTGGAAACCACTTCAGTAGGCGGCCAGAGTTTAAGTTAACAGGTTATGGAGATAAAGACACTGTAACGGATTAGAAGCACCCATGAAGCTGCTCGTTTATTGCTGCTCTCCCACAGAGCTGCACAGATAGTCCTTCTCCAGGAGGGAGGTATCCGTGATCACGGCACTCTGCAGGAGCAGGCAAGGGCGCCGAGATCGGGCAAGGTCTCTCTATTTGTCCCTGACTCCTCAAGGCTCCTCAGCTGTCCCAGGCAGGGGGCAGCCCCAGGGTGAACTGCTCGGAGTTCCAGGAGGCGCTCAAGCAGCAGCCCTGCCTGCCTAGAGCACATCTGTGCAAACACCAGTCCATCAGCTCTGGCCACTGCCCTGGCCATGGGGAGGGGTCTGCCAAAGAAAAAGGAATTCTTACACCTCAAGGCGCAGGCATCAATATCCGAGTGTGCTCATCATGGAAGACTTTGTTCCCCAAGAACAGTAAATGCTTCCTTGGGGGACACTCCCTGAGCTTGGTGCTCGGCCCTCAGGCTGGTCCCCGGTGGAAGAACAGAAGGCCCTCCCGCAGGCAGCGTCCCCGTCCCCGTGCGCCAGGCTCAGGCTGTGCATCCAGGACAGCAGCCACGCCCCAACGGGCGGCTGCTCCAGAGCGGGCCGTGCGGATTAGATTGTGAAGACTTCTATGGAAAAGGAAGGCAAAATATCCCATGAGCTGACTTTTGTATTGATTCCATGCTGAAATGCTACTTTCCATATATTACGTTAAAGTGTATGATTAGAATTAGGGCCACCTGTTCCTTTTGACTTTTTTATCGGGCTGCTAGACAATGTAAAGCACACATGTGGCTTGCAATGCATTTCAACTGGACAGCACTGCCCCAGAGAGAACAGAGGAAATGTCTCAAAGGCCAGGCCAGGAGGGTCAGGATTCGGACAAGGGGTGAGAGGCCTGAACGCTCCCCTCGCAGCCCCAGCAGGCACTTTCCCCGAACACTGGCCCTCGAGGCCTCCCTCCCGCACCCGCTCCTAAAGGCTCCTAAAGTGAGGCGGGATGGGCACTCCTGCCAGGAGGCTCCGGAAGGGGTACTGAGAGGCTGTGCTGTCACAGAGACTATCGGAATGAGAATGTCAGGCTGGGCTTCCAGGGCCACCTGAGTGCTGACAGATGGTCCAAGGTGTCACATTCTCTTCTGGGTCTTCGTTCGAAATCTGGAGAAACTGTCACAGGCCTGCCACCACGTCAGTGCCCGCAGACGTCCACCACTCACCATGTCCCCTTTAGGGCGAACGCAGCACGGCCGTTTGCAGACTAATAAATCGGAAGAGTTATTATTCCTTTAAAATGCAGACATATCTGGGGTATCCACTTAACGACGCACATGGAATAAATTACTTTGGGATGACACTTTTTAATTGAATTGAACTAACAGCTTAGTAATGTGTTGCAATAAGAATATTAGGATGATTAAAAGATCTGAAAACTCTTGCGAAATTAAATGATTAAACATAATGCTGAGTAAATGAACAAGCTTGCATATATTAATCAGTTGTGGGCCTCAGCAAATGGCTGTGTAACTAAATGCACATTACGACCTACAAACGCATGCCCCCGCCCCCCTCCACACAGCCTTTCCATCACGCGCTCTTTACTGCCACGCTGGGCAAGCTGCTTTTTCCACCGATAAACAATATGCTGGTAATTTCGTGAATGTGACAGGTGCAAGAGCTATTGCTTCTTGGCAAACACTCATTCCTTTGGTTGTGGGCTTCAAGGAATGGCTGCATAGTTAATTTTCAGTCTCTGTTTTTAACTCAGATGGCACTGTATGGGGCACAAATTAATGGAATTCTGGCTTCCATTCTGATCATGGGAATTGACCTTCCTGGCCCTCTCCCCTATGTGAGATGTCCCTTGTCTCCCATTAACCCAGTTACCTGTGTGTGTTACTTGTCTCGGGCTGTTAGTTGGACACGATGGGCTTAAAAAGCAGGGGGTGGAAATGTCATGTTGGAAGAAAATCCTGATTCCAAAGGCCCCTTGGCCAAAGCTGGCTGCTCGAGGTGGAGGAAGAGCCAGCAGCTCCAGGGGATGTCCCAGGAGGGTGGCTCCCGCGTCCCTCCATCGCTCTGCCACTGGCCCGCCAGCCAGCACGGAGCAGGTGCCTTTTGTATGACCTAGAAAACTGATTAACTTCTTGCCTCAGCTCATCCCCCACCTGCTCGGAGATAAGACAGGTAATTTCTTTTCTGATCATATAAATCTTTCATGCCCAAGTCTCACTCATAATTAGTTGCATAAAAATTCAGGTTACGACTCGATCTGTTATTAGGAAACATGAAAACAGTGAGGAGTTTTGTTTCGCTCTCTAATAAAAACTCTCAAGGTCTCTGTTTCACAGAGAACAGAAGGGACATGGCATCTCATTAAGGGTAAAATTCAATTCAGAGCAGAATCTCACTTGCTGGAGTTGATGCTGAATATATTATTTAAAAGGGGGGGGAAGGCCCCAGCCACCTGGCACGTCTGTGCTCACCCACCCTGCACTGCCTCCCCCAGGCCGCCCCTCAGCAGGGCTGAGAGTCTTGGGCCTCCTACACCAAGGCTGCGAGAAGCCCAGCAGAGGCAGCTTCTCAAATGAAAATATATTCCCCCAACTAAAGTGCTGAACAAACCCGTTTTGCAGCACATCACGTGGGAAAATAATGCAGTGGAATTCCATTAAGCCGATGGCTCCTAAGGAACAAGTCAGCTTTCTGAAAAGCTCCAGATGAAGCGCTGCAATTGTCTCAATGGCTTCACGTAATCGACTACCAGGGACACTGGATTCATCTTCCCCAATTTGGCAAAGTCAGAGCCGTAGAAAAGGATTGCACTCCCATAATTACCCGGACACGAGCAGGCTCTCCCAGGCGCGTGTGGGCAGGGCTTCCGCCGTCTGCAGCCACTGCCGCTCCCTCTGGCCCAGCTCAGGCCTGGAAGCCCATGAGGCGGTGCTCACTGGACTCAAGTAGAGTGTAAGATGCCCCTCACCGAGCCAAGGCCTTGAACTCTACAGATGGGGGTCAGTTCTCCAGAGCCCACGAGTCCTGCAGACCCAGGCCCATTTAGAATTGTGGACTGTCCCTTCCAGATGGCACAGCTGCCTTGCTGATCAACCCCAGATCCAGGAATTCAAGTGGTCTGGGCTGCGGGTAATTTGGGGGTGTTTCACAGGCTGCCAGACAGGGGAGAGTGGGGTGGCCTGTCTCAGGGAATATCAGGCCCCACATTGTCACCTGAAGTGGAAGAGTCAGACCTTCACCTCTGCAGATCTCATTCCTTACTTCTCTCCAGGAAGAAATGCCGAAAACAATTATTTGTGAAAACTCTGAAAGCCACAGGCCTGAGCCAACAAGGAGAAGTAATCAAGACTTTGTCATCGGAGGAGGCGGATGGCCCCAGTGCCCTATCAGATGCAGTCCGGAATGTATTTCACCATTATTGTAACTATGGCCTCCAGCTGCCACCCCGGCCGCCATCTCAGGACTGGAGCACTAAGACATTCCGTGACACAGTCTCTTACGGGGAGGACGGAGCCCGGTGCCCCTTGCCTGAGAGAGGAGAGCGGCATAATGCAACAGAACATTTTTGAAATGCTAATGCACGCTCCCCACAACTTAATTTTATTTTGTTCTTATTGGCTTTTTTATATGACATTTCACAGTCCCGTGGCCTCAATAGCTAGATCTGCATCGTAAAAATGACAACACGGTGATTTAAGGAGGAGAGTCCATCAGAGTGAAATGGATGATGTGCTTTCAAAGTAGCGGTTTAGCACCTCTTACCTGGGGTCAATGTTCATTTTCAATATATCATTAGAGCATCCTGTTAAATCACTCAGAGAGTGGCCATGTTCTTCTTCCCTGGCTCCACGTTGGGTTGCGGCGATAATGGAGTGGAGCCCTGCAGGAGGAGCCATGCCAGGCCCTTGGAGAGGGGAGGAAAGAGGGAGATGACCAGGTGTGTGGGCACAGCCTTCCACCCGGAAGTCAGTAGTGAGCAACTGATGGCACCAAACTCGCCTCCTCTCTCCGTCAGCTTTATAAGCACAGTGTTCAGCAAACCAGTATTCATGAAACTCCCTGCAGCCCCGCAGAGGAGAGAGGACACACGATGGTGCCATGTGGGACTCTGCAGACCCCATGTCCGCTCCAGGCAAAGGGCATTGACAGGGGGAGCAGGGCAGCCGCCTCCCCTCTGGTGAGGGCTTAGACCGGAGCACTGGCTGGTTGAAACCATCCCCTGACCCCCAACCCCGCCATCCCATATGAGCATGAATTCCTAAGATCTCAGCCCTCAAACCCAAGGGCCCCTGTCTCATCACCATGAGACCCAAAACAGCAATGCTCCTAAGGGCTTTCTTTCCTTTTTCTTCTTGAAATAACACCTTGTCGGCTCCTCAGAATCCTTTCCTTCCTGATTGGCCAGAGTGGAGACGGGAGGTGAGGCTGAGGAGGGACATCTTGGTACAGATGTGGTTACAATGGCAGGAAGGACCGCCTCATGGGGGCGCTCCAGACAGCCAGATGTCAGTATAAACTAGGGTGCTGGGGAAGGGCCCTGGGCATCTGTATGGGTTGTTTCTGTGTGTGGTGTTTATCAGGGAGCACTAGAACTAGATGATGTTTTATCCCAAAGACTCTGACCCCTTTAGCCCTGAACCTGAGCCTGTTGTTACAATGTGCAAAAGAGAAACCTGGCCTGGGCCCGGCACAGCTTTGGCTGCAGGTTCCCGACATGGACCGTGTCCCAGGTGAGGCCCAAGCATGTCCCACACACGGCCTGCAAGGCCTCCTGATGAAGGAGCCATTTGTCTGCACGCTGACATCTGCTCAGGGGTGTTCACGCCCCCTCTGCTGGAGGCAATAGGACTCGCACAGTGGCCCTGGTCCCCATAAGGCTGTGCAGTTGTAACCATAAAGTCATTCAGCAGCACAACCACAAACAAAACACACATGAGAACAAGGACAGTATTGCCAGTGCCCAGTGCCAGGGGCTTCCTCTGCCCACCCCACCCCAGCCTGGCGGAGGAGCCTTGGCGGTGGGTGCATGGCACCATGTTTAACTCTTAAATTACCCCTCTCTGACTTCTTGAGGGAGAGAGCCAGTTTTATTTTTTTTGGAATTTATCATTGCTCCCCTCTCCCTTCAACCCAGTGCATAGAAATAGGGTGCTAAGAAGAAAAAAGGCCTGTGCTGAACTGCAGGGTGTTGGTCCTGCCTTCGTTTCCCCATCTCCACATGGGACAGGCCTGCCAATGGGATGAGGTCCCGGATGCAGGGGTGCTGGATGGCCTGCCTGGGGGGCACTCCTGCCAGCCTGAGCCCCTGGTCTGCAGCCCCTACTGCTCCAAAAATCAACCCGCCAAATGATACCTTCATCACGTTGTGGAAAACAATTTTCCAAACCTCTAGTTTCACGGCTACCCTGGTGATTGTTGGAATTCCACTATTTTTGAAGGTTCACACCCTGGGCCACCCCTGCCCCAGAGGCACCCTCTCTGGGTGCAGGGCTGTGGCCACATTGGTTTCACCAGCAGAGGCAGGGTGGGGCGTGGCAGGGCAGAGATAGAGCCTAGAATTCTTCACACTGATTATCTGCCAGCTTCACTGGTTTGAGCTGAGATGTCGTGGGCATGTCTGCATAGCCATGAGCTCCTCGGCCAGCTGGTGCCAACGTGGCCAGCGCATGTGGGAAAGCCCAGGACACAAATGGACAACAGCAGGGAGTTTGGCTTGGGGCCAGCTGAGTGAGAGCTGTGGGAGATGAGACTGGAAACGGGTGCTCGTGGGCCTTAAATGCCAGGCAGAGGAGCCAGTGGGCGGGGAAGAGGTCTGTAGGGAAACCACCTGCGGAGACATCGCCCCCCCCCTGCCCCCGAGAAGAGGCTGCTGCCCTGGCCAATAGTGGGGTCCTGACCAGGAGCAGCCTCGGAGGAGACGAGGAGAGGGGGGTGAATTACAAGGGGTGCGAAGGTGGTTGGTTTGACTGTAATTGTAAAATGGGGAGAAGTGAACGAGATTTGGGTTCATTCATCCCTAAAATGGAGCGCTCACTCAGCCAGCCTGCAGCCTCCACATGTGCCTCGCAAGGCGGGCACGACGTCGTCAAGTGCAGCAAGAAGTAATTTGCTGTGGGTCAAGATGCAAAGATTTCCAAACTGACAGATGGCGGGGGAGTCTTTGGAGAGGAAAAGGGAAGCATTTTTCTTACCAAGATCTGTCCTTGGACAAAGCATACATGATAGGGTTCTCTGTGAGAGAATTTAAAGAACCTACCCAAGACAGACAGACAGAGAGAGATCCCATACCAGGATTCTCCCACCCCCATATTTTGGTGCCACACATCTTGCCAGAATCAAGGGAAGGTTTCAGCAAAGGCCAGTGAGTCAGTTTCTGTGTCACAACACTGATGATCACACCACTCACGCTTCTGGGGTGGCCCCTGCCCAGACACCTGCCTGCATTGAGACCCTGCCACCAAGCCCAGGGTCAGCAGGAGAGCATGACAGTGTGAGGTTTGGCCTTGTCAAGCGAGGGTAGGGAGCAGAGGGCCTCCTCTAACCCCCACCGTGTAGCTGACAAGCGTGGGTTAGTGGGACCATGTGTGCAAGCAGGCCCGCCTGGGAGAGGACCGTGGGAGGACGTGCATTTTCACAGATAAAGGATAAGTATTTATTTTAGGAATTATTATTCTTACTGTTGGTTATGGTTATTCATGTATACCATGGTTCTCAGTGGTGCCACTATTGACATTTGGGGCCAGATAATTCTCTGTCGAGGGGACCACTCTGTGCATGTAGGATGTTTGCAGCCTCCCTGGCCCTATGCCAGGAAGAAAACACTCCGTCCCCCAGCCGTGATCACCAAAATAGGTCCAGACTTTACCAAGTGTCCCTGGGGGGCAGAGTCCCCTTGGTTTGAGAACCACTCATGTGCACCAGGAGGGCCTGCCTTCATCTTTCATCATCAGGTGCACTCCCCCGGCCCCACCCCCCACCCCGTCTCCATCTGCAGCCAGGCACAAAGTCCCTGCCCAAGAGAGGCCACTTATTCTCTGGGGGCTTCCCGCTCTCACCCACCCAGGGACTTCTCTCCTAAGATTGCCCCCTTCTCTCTGTTGCATCATAAAGTTCGCCCTCTCCATCGGATCATCTCCATTGGCTTGCAAACACAGCACCTTACAACACAAACCTATCTTTCCTTGGCCTTTCGCCAACCATCCCATCTCTCTGCTCCTCTTCATGACAAAACTCTCCTAAAGAGCCCCTTCTCCCACCTCCTTACACCCCGTTCTCCTTCAGTCCATCCCAAAGGCCACTTCACTCCCCAGCGTTCTCAGGAAGCATGACAGGTTCCAAATGTCAAGGTCCCAGAGGACCTTCACGTTGCCCGCGATCAAATCTCAGTCCTGGTCTGAGGGGAGCTCTTGGCGGCACTGGGCACAGGTGACCCCCACCCTCCCTCCCAGGCTCTGGCTCCTGTGACCCCTCCTCATCCTCTCACCTCTAAACCTTGGGGGCACCAGGACTCAGTTCTAGACCTCTTCCCTCAGACCACACTCCCTAGTGATCTCGGGTCCCTGGCTTTAAATATCATGTAGACATGGATGACTTCCAAAGGTGTCTCCCTGGCCTGGACTACTCTTCGGAGCCCCAGACTCATCTAGCCAACTGCCCACCCCTCCGTCCACCTACTACAGTAAAAACAGAGCCTGGATTTTACCTCAAATATCTGCTCTTTCTCCCTCAGTAAATGGAACCAATACCTACTTAGTTTTTAAGGCCAAAATTCTAGTTTCCATTCTTGATTTTGCCCTTTCCCTCAAACCTCCACCACCACCACCACCACCACCACCACCACCACCACCCATCTAATAAATCACACCACCACCACCACCACCACCACCACCACCACCACCACCACCACCACCACCACCACCACCACCACCACCACCACCACCACCACCACCACCACCACCACCACCACCACCACCACCACCACCACCACCACCACCACCACCACCACCACCACCACCACCACCACCACCACCACCACCACC
>NW_005357764.1:5439381-5493874 GCF_000412655.1 Myotis brandtii | reverse complement strand
TCCCTTCCTCTCTGTAAGAAATCAATAAAAAGTATTTAAAAAAAAAAAAAAAAAGATGGGAGTTGGCAGGAGCTCCGTGGGTGCTGGGAGCAGCAGAGCCACGCCGGGCTTGGGACCACTCCTCAGGGGTTCATCGGAGCTGTGGCACGCTCGGGAAATTGGAATTGAAACAAAAACAAACACACTGATGTGAGCTGTTCTCCAAAATGGTCTGCTGATGCCTGTTTACAAAATGCAACCATGACTTAGCGTTCTCAGGAGACTGAATAATTAATAGAAAAAGCTACATTTATTGCTGTTTTTGCAAGACCCTGATGGCTTCTCCCCTTTGATGCGGGAAGAATGGTCCCAGGCAGAGAGGGCTCAGGTGGGGTGAGGGGACCCAGCGGGACCGGCTCCCTGTCTGGTTTCTGCTGCTCCGGCTGCCTGCTGGACACACCCCGGGCCCTGGAGACGCCAGGAGAGCCGCCTGCACAGTAGAAACTGTGTCCGCTCCCTCTTCCTTGGCCAAAGGTTCTTAGTCACAAGAATGCCACAGTTTAGAAATCATTTCAAAGCCTACTCACTAGAGAGACCCAGAACATGTTTGCAATCTACCTGCAGATCAAATGCCTTAGAGCCGTGGTCGGCAAACTGCGGCTCGCGAGCCACATGCGGCTCTTTGGCCCCTTGAGTGTGGCTCTTCCTAAGCCTTAGGAGTACCCTAATTAAGTTAATAACAATGTACCTACCTATATAGTTTAAGTTTAAAAAATTTGGCTCTCAAAAGAAATGTCAATCGTTGTACTGTTGATATTGGGCTCTGTTGACTACTGAGTTTGCCGACCACTGCCTTAGAGGATTATTAGTCAAGACAGAGATGGTGCATCAAGACTGCGTGTGGGTCCCTGCACCTCCTAGCTTGCCTCACTCAGGAAATGGCAAGAGGATCAAGCCAGGAACTCAGGAGGGAGTCATTCCCGGCACCCCTTTTTCCTTGCCCCTCATCCAAACTATTTCCAAGCCCCGTCCCTTCCTTTTCTCTCCATCTCACAATCACCCCTGTCTCTCACCTGAACTAGTACTGTCTCACCTGCCAAAGGGTCTCCCCACATCCTCTCCTCTCCCCCAGGAGGATTTGAAGTCCAGGAGGGATGTGATCATGATCCCTGTGGCATGCAATTCAGATCACATCCCTCCTGGACTTAAAATCCTCCCGATCCCTTTCCAGTGCCTGAGATGAACACCTCTAAGCCCTCACCATGCCTCTGCCTGGCCACCTGGCACTTCCCACTTCGCTGCATCTGTGCTTTGCTCCCTTTGCTTTGGCCACACTGGCATTCTTCCGCTCCCAGAGCATTCCAGCCCGTAGGGCTTTTGAACAAGCTCTTTTCTCTGAGCAGAATGCCCTTTTCCCCACTGTTGGCCTAGGTGCTTTTTTCTCACCTTAGAGATCTCCACTAAACCCATTGTATGCCATAAGCATCGTAGACGCAAGCGGCGGACCTTCCCCACAGGCCATGCGAGTCTATTAAAAAAAAATGTTTTCTGGACACACTTTAAAATCATTTTTTGTGAGAAATTTCAGCTGAAAATATTCAAGAACACCCCAATTGTGAGTAATATATTTATTTTTATAATAGTCATTGCAAATTGATTTTTTAAATTAAATTCAAAATATCGTGGCATGTGGGGATGGTTTCCGTTTTAGACGTGTGGCAGTTAACTGGTTAAATGTCTCCTAATGAGAGAGGCTCCCCCACCACTCCCCCTCACATCTTAATAGGCTTCCCTGCTGTTTTATCAGCATCTTGTTCTTTCTATCTGTAGTGCTTATTATACTGTGTAATTTATTTACACGTTCTCTCCCGGCCCACACTGAGGCCCCCTCCCTTGCCCAGAGTCTGGACACCATCTGATCATGAAAGTAGTAGAAACGGCCGTGGGATGAGCGAGTGAGCTGCCTGGACAGGGGTGTTCGGGGGATATCAGAGCAGAAGTTGGATCTCCTCTCATCAGAGGATTCTCAGAGTGTTCCTGACCTGAATAACTTGGCCTCTCAAAGGTCCCTTCCACAGCTCACTACAGTTTCTTTCGAGGAAATACATGAACTTGTCTTTCTTTCTCTTCTGAGGGAGTGTACTAGGTAATTAACACCAGCTGCTGTAGAAACCCCCAAATCTCAGTAGTACAGAGCAGAGCTGTTTCTCACCCTTATCAGGTCTGAGCAGGTCAGGCAGCTCTCAAGCAGCAACTAGGAGGCTGTGTTCTTCACTTTCACAAAATACATGACCACACAGTCTCCACGGAGGAGAGAAGAGAGCGTAGATGATGACTGCATTAGGCAGGGTTCTCCGGAGAACCAAACCAAATAGAAGATGGATGGATGGATGGATGGATGGATGGATGGATGGATGGATGGATGGATGGATGGATGGATGGATGGATGGATGGATGGATGGATGGATGGATGGATGGATGGATGGATGGATGGATGGATGGATGGATGGATGGATGGATGGATGGATAGATGGATGGGTAGGTGGGTGGATGGGTAGATGGGTAGGTGGGTGGGTGGGTGGATGGATGGATGGATGGATGGATGGATGGAAGGATGGAGAGGATTGGTTCACACAATTTTGGCAGCTGAGATTTGCAGTCAGGAAGCTGGCGACCCAGGAGAGCCGATGGTATAAATTCCAGTCTGAAAGCCAGCAGGCTTGAGACCCAGGAAGAGATGGTGTCTGAGCTTCAAAAATGAAACAAGGAAGAGGGAATCTAAAGATGGCACAAAAATTGAATCAAATTTTGCATAAAGAAACAGGAAATTTTGGATAAGTGCAAGTCTGGCTGGTCCAGAGCCCCCTGTGGACGCCAGACACAGCTCAGTGCTCAAAACATGAGTGTCAATATGAAAGGCCCTACAACAACTTGTTCCCAGCCTCCCACCTGCCAAGTGTCAGCAGCGGTTGGAAGGAGTGAGTGGAGGGGAAAAGCGGGGACACAACGCACCCCACCTCAGTTATATCTGCAAATGCCGGGCGAAGTCATCGTGTCCAGGAGACATTGAGATGTTGCCTGTCCCCTATTTGTTCAGAAGACATGCTTTCTGTCCCACTTACCAACTTCACAGTGTGGCCCTGGTCACAGGAACAAGACCAGATCAATAGAGCTTGTCCCACAGGTGCCACACTTCCTTTGGCGACTCCCAGGTCACCTGAGAGGTTCATTCTGAGGAAAGAACATGAATTTACAAGGAGAACACTGTGAGAAGAGGCTGCAGCCAAGAGTTGTGTCTAAGCGCCCACCTGGCTCTCTCCCCAGATGGCCCTAATTCTCAAGCAGGCCCCTGAGACTGGCTTTGCCCTGCAAGGTTCAGTCTAAAACATCACTGTGCAGCCCGGTCAGTGTGGCTAGTGGTTGAGTTGACCTATGAACCAGGAGGTTGCAGTGCAGTTCCCAGGAAGGGCATATGCCTGGGTTGCGAGCTCCATCCCCAGTTGGGGGTGTGAGGAGGCAGCCAATAGATGATTCTCTTTCATCTCTGATGTTTTTATCTCTCTCTCTCTCCCTCTCCCTTCCTCTCTCTGAAATCAATAAAAACATATTTTTAAAAATAAATAACATATCGCTGTGCAGGCAGGTTGAGCTTTTGACAGGCTCTTTTCACCAAGATCATCATTTGAAAAAATGCCAACTGTCCAGATAGGAATGTGTTCCATTAGTGCCTCTCCAACATGCGAACACTAACACCAACTTGACGAGAATCTGAGAATAGGAATGTGTTCCATTAGTGCATTTCTAACATATAAATACTAACGCCAACTTGACGAGAATTTGAGAAATTTAATTTTTATTGCTGTGAAGCACCAGAATCCTGCTTGAGAAGGTGCTGATGGGCTTATGAGTGTCTCATCGGGTTCAGTGCCATGTGAGGAACAGCAGCGAGATCACGGGAAAGCTGTACTAGGAACTAACACCGGCTCTCCAGCGACTGAAGTCTCGTGGCCTCCCATTTTCAGGAAGGGTGTTTGTTACCCTGCTCTCCATGGGTCCATTCACCGCAGCACCGCCCCTTCTCTCCAAGCTCCAAGGAGCAGGGAGAGCAGGTGTGCAGGGAGCAGGCTGAGAGCTGGTGTTTGCAACACCTTGTGTCTGGAAAACCAAGGGTGTTGCTGCTCTGGTTTGAAAGACCTAGACAGTGAGGTAGGTGTCTCCCAGGAGACAGTTGTCAGCCCAACTTGGCCTCAAGCCACCAACTGTGTGCCAGGCACCATGCTAGGCACCAGAGCCCAAACAGCCCTGCCTGGGACCCCACTGCCAGACACACAGCCTAGTTAGTGCACCACGAAGGTCTGTCTTGTGCCAACCAACCTGCGCTGACTTCGACAGTCGTGGCCATGCAACCTGTCCCTCTTAATCCCGGGGGGGAACAAGGGAAGCCCTCTGATGTCAGAAGGCCTGATGCATAGGGAGGTAGGTGTCCCAAGTTGTGAGCCCCCGCCTCAACTCCCTTGCCCTCCCCAAATTACCTGCTCGCCAGGCAGCCTGCCAGTTCTTATCATGGCCATTGTCATCTGGGGGATCTCTGCCCAACAAGGCTGGACAAGCTCCCCATTGGCCTGCTCTAACCTTCTCTTTCCAAGGACACCAGCCTCTTCCTACAGCCGCATTCTGCAGGGAGGTCACTTAGCAGGGAAGTGGGCCTGGCCAGAGGAAGGCGTGCCGAACAGTAAATAACTGGGAGTGAGGAGAAGTTCGGTTGCCATAAATCTCTTCAGAATTTTACACGGAGCTGGATAATATTGACATGAGTTAAATTCAATGAAACAACATTTAATTAAACTTTCAATGATCCAAATATTTGCACTTTGGTTAATGTTTGTGTAGCTGACAGCAGAATTATGATGGCCTGTCAGTATGCACCATTCTAATTTTGCGAGTCTTTCCTGTGCAAAGTGCATGTCCTCAGACATACAGATGATGGGCGGGTGCGCTCAGCAAGGTCGCGGGAGCGGCTGTCCCAGGGCAGAGGCCTAGATGCACACACTTCCCTCCCGGGGTGTTTTGGTTGGTTGGTTGGTTGGTTGGTTGATTGGTTGGTTTTAGCCCTGTGCTATAGGCTCCTCCAGACATTTTTCTAAAACTTTTTGAAATGTATCACTTTGGGGCCACATGGAGGGAGGCCTCCTGCGTTGCACGTAAGTGTTACATTCCAAACGAGGGTGGTGCTCCTAGCCTGGTAATTAGGGCCCCCAGGCCCCCAGCCAGCCAGTCTACCTCACCTCCCCAAATCCACCTGCACTCCCTTTCCATCTATGCAGACACCCCCTTCTTTTAAGACAAGGGTTCTCAGGCCTCAGGGTACCATGGGAGCCCTGGGGTGCATCAGTGCATGAGCGAAGGGGTGCATATATCTTTTTGAATTAGTATTTTGGGCTTCTTTGGATAAATATCCAGAAGTGGAATTGCTGGGTCATATAATAGCTCTATTTTTAATTTTTTTTGAGGAACCTACATACGTTTTCTATAATGGCTGCACCAATCCGCATTTCCACCAACAGTACACAAGGTTCCCTTTTCTCCACATCCTCGCCAGCACTTGTTTGTTGATTTATTGATAGCCATTCTGATAGGTGTGAGGTGATATCTCATTGTGGTTTTAATTTGCATCTCCCTGATGATTAGTGATGCTGAGCATCCTTTCACATGTCTGTTGGCCATCTGTCTGTCCTCTCTGGAGAAGTGTCTATTCAGGTCCTCTGCCCATTTTTTAATGAGGTTGCGTGTGTGTGTGTGTGTGTGTGTGTGTGTGTGTGTGTGTGTTTGGTGTAAGTTTTATGAATTCCTCATATATTTTGGATATTAACCCCTTAATGGATGCATCATTGGTGACTGTCTTCCCCCCTTCAGTAGGTTGTCTTTTCGTTTTGTTGATGGTTCCTTTACTTTGCAAAAGCTGTTTAGTTTGATATAGTCCCATTTGTTTACTTTTTTGTTTCTCTTGCCCAAGAAAATATATCCAAAAAAAATATTACTTAAGAGCAATGTCAGAGTTACTGCCTGTGTTTTCTCCTAAAAGTTTTATGGTTTGGGTCTTATATACGTCTTTAATCCATTTTGAGTTTTTTCTTATATGTGGTGTGAGAAAGCAGTCTAGTTTCTTTCTTTCTTTTCTTTTTTTTTTTTTACACATTATCTGTCCAGTTTTCTCCACACCATTTATTGAGGAGACTGTCTTTGCCTCATTGTATATTCTTGTCTCCTTTGTCATAGATTAATTGGCCATATAAGTGATAACATACAGCACCTGACTTCTTCACAAGCCCCACTCACCAGCCATTGGGAGAAAAATGCACCTAAATATTCAATCCATTATAAAGCTGAGTCCGGGCTGATGATCATTTTTGCAGTCCACATAAGTAATGCTCTACCTAAGAAAAACGCTTCGTGTTTCCAATTCCCCACCCCACCCCACATCCCCAGCTGCTCCTCTATCTGGTTTCTGAGTGTGGATTTAAGCACCCTGCCATTCTCCACCACCTCCGGTTTCTGCTGCTGGGATCTCACCCCCAACCCTAATCCTCCCCGGTTGCCCTGTCAGAGGCAGCCCTGGCGGAGCTCCTGGTCTGGGCTCTCTCAGCCTGGTGGATTCTGGAGTCTGAGGTTCCCTTGGTTCAGCTGCCCACAGCCCCCACGGGCACGATGCACCCCTCAAGGTCAGGAGGTCATTGCCTTTGGGCCCAGATCTGGCCATTCAATGCAGCCCTCAGACACAGGGGTACAGAGCACCTCACAGCCCAGCCAGTGCACAGGCAAGGACCTCTGGCTCCCTCCAGGTCACTCAGGAGTCCAGGGGCTCTGGTGGATGACCCCAGGCTCTGGCTCTCTCACACCATGTGTAATCGCCCCGGGGGGGAGGGGAGCAGGCCGGTTGGAGACAGTTCAGCCTCCTCTCACCTACACACTAGCAGGCACACTCTTTGCCCTTCCCACTGTCTCCCTTGTGATTCCCACAATGCCCCGGGACGAGGATGGGGTATTCCATACCTGCTTACTTCTTCCATAGAGCACAGGGCCTCATGGGTTGTTGGGGGGAGAGGGGGTGTTAATATGCTTTTATTGATTTCAGAGAGGAAAAGAGAGGGAGAGAGAGGTAGAAACATCAATAATAAGAGAATCATTGATCAGCTGCCTCCTGCACGCTCCCTACTGTGGGCTGAGCCTGCAACCTGAGCATGTGCCCTGACCTGGTGGGCACTCAACCACTGGGCTATACCAGGCAAGGAATCCCATGAGGAAGAGATACCTTGTCTATACTTGGGGAGAATCTGGGTTCTGAGCCCTAAGGGCCAGCACAGCACAGGGGAAGCTGGACAATTTTAGCAAATTCTCCTTATCTCTCCTCGCTCTGCCCTCTATCTCCAAAGCCGGGTTTTGCTACAGTGGCCTAGCGCCCTCCCTCCCCTGAGAAATAAACTCATGACTCCGAGACGGGCGGGCAGCACACAGAATGTGATTGAAGAGGGAATGTGAAATGCACCTTCGTTTGTGAAATATTACGCGGGTTGCATCTGCATCAATCACGCGCTGCTTATCTTTCCTCCTGCGGCTCCGTCACCGGGAGCCACATTTGTCCTGTGTGTGACTGTCCCCTCTCCGCTGGCCTGTTGTCTCCTTTCCTTCTTTATTTCCATTTCCTCCATTTTGCATCCATCCGTCCAACAAGCGTTGATTGAGCGCCTAGTATATACCTTGTTCCTCTTCGTGGGCCCAGGGCAGGGCCACTGAATGATTGTGGACGGGAAGGGCTTTGCTCCTCAGGTTCCCACCTGACTGCATCTGCTTTGCAGTGCATCACGCGCCTGTAGCTTCACGCCTGCGCGCCTGCGGCTGTTTGGCTCCCCTTCCCCCTCCCCTCTCCCACACACGCTGGCAGGAGGGTGTGAGCACAGATGTTCTGCCTGATCTCAGCTCAAAAGTGTCCCACTGAGTCACACAGCTCCATCCCGAGCTCTCTGCCTTGCTCCACAGCTGTCAGACACCCCCAGGCCCTGATAGAGTCTCAGTCAGAGTAAAAAGGGCTCCCAGCATTTTTGCTGGCATCCCAGAATAAACACAGCTCCCCCTACCCCTGAGCCAGCTGCCTCCCTCAGCTCATGCCGCCTCTGGCTGCTGCCCCAAGCCCCCTGCCTTGCAGATTTGGGGGAGGCAGTCCAGCCAGTGGGCTGGTGACTCTCCCTCCAAGCCTGATCCCATTTTGGTTTTTGAACATCTGAGTCTGATTAATTTTTTCATAAATCCCAAGAATTTCAGAAAGCCTCTGGTTAAAGGGAAGTATTTTAGACCCTTCCCATTTGCCTGAAGAATGACCAGTCTTCATGCCAGTTATCAAGTGTGAAATGGCAATGATTAATAATTTGTGCAGCCTAAAGTACACTTCAAAAAGTTAAAGGCTACCGTGCCTGGTGGCTGAGCAGAAATCCAAATCCAAGTTCAGAGAATCCTCAGGCAGAAACAAACCTTCAAAGGTCAGCCAGTCCATTCCCCAGACTGCAGACAGCGCAACCTTTACGCTGCCCCCAGAAGAAGAGCTTGACTGCACCCAGCCCGGCCCAGACCTCGTGAGGCCCGAGGCCGGGAGCACATGGCAGGTGCTGCGCGTCTGGTCCTGGTCTCTGTGTGATGGCCCACAGGGCGGGCAGCCCACATTCCGGCCACAGCCCAGATGGCTCCTCTGCACTCGCTGTGGTTCCTGGCCTGTTTTGACCCACAGAGCCCTTTGATCGTTTGGCATAAGTTGTGGCCCCTCTCCCAGGAGGTATGTCCATTTGTACATTCTGTCAGCACGTGGTGGACAAATTCCCATTGCCCTCAAGCAACCTCGGCCCCTGCCCCGCAGGAAATCCCCTGCACCTGACGGCCTTCTTCTCCCTGCAGAGGTGGTTCAGCTCAGCCTCGCCCCCGAGGAGAGGGTCAGCGTGGCCACAGTGACCGTGGGGCTGAGCACCGTGCTGACGTGTGCTGTGCGCGGAGACCTGCGACCACCCATCGTCTGGAAGCGCAACGGGCTCGCCCTGAACTTCCTGGATTTGGAAGACATTAACGTAAGTAACCTGGCTCTGACTTGGAGCTCAAACGTACGTCCAGGGGAAGTAACCTGTGCAAGACTGCGGCAGAGGCAGGGCCTGAGGGTTCTCTCCTGCCACCCACATTTGGTAGCTTCCAACCTGTTGTCTGACACCTGGAGGTACCAGAAAACCCAAGCCCCACCACATGCAGAGGCAGGCTGCGTGGTGGCTGTAAGCCTGCCAGCCAGGCCCAGGAGAAGGGGAACAGGGAAGCCAGGGGGCAGGGCAGGAGGTCCTTGTTACAGGCCAAAGTGGCTAAGGCCAGCAGGTGGGCGTGAGGATGGGATGTGAGAGGAGGGGGCTGTGTATCAAGCCGACCGCTCAGAGGGAGGGACCACAGTCCAACAGAGAACATGGCCAGTCAGGAAGCCTCCCGGGCAGGGAGAACATCTGGGTGAGGTCCCCTGGGCGGTGGAGGAGAAACTCCAGGCCTAAAGCTGGGAAGAATATAGACAGCTGGACATGGGGAAGAGGGATTCCCTGTGGAAGGCAGAGGTGAGCTCCTGGGCTGGGTTGGCTGGAGGGCAGAGGCCAGGTGATGAGGGAAAGAAAATTAGGTCCAGCCAGAGGGGCCTGCCCTGGGGCCTTGCTTATGGAGTGGGAAATGCGGGGGGTGATGCGTTGAGTGGGAGAGCCCTGAGCTCACACAGCCTAACGTGACCAACAGGAGAACATCTGCACTCTGAGGGCCCAGGCAGCCTGGGCTGGGGTCCCAGCGTCACCCACACTGCCTGTAGCACTTAAGCAATTTCTTAAACAGCTGATCCTCAATGAATTAATTTATTAGAAAAGCAACATCAGTGGTACCTCCCTTCTCCTGGACTTGAGAAATACAGGGATTCATTCAAGAATATTTACTGGTCCTGGTTTGGCTCAGTGGGTGAAAGGATTTCCCAGAAGTTCGTGTGAGAAGACAGAATGATGTCACCAAGCAAGATGCTGCCAGGTCAGCAGCTACAGAAACAGGGGGCAGCCCTGGTCTTGGCCCAGGACAGGTCAACTGGCTCAGAATCCAGAGAAGGAAGACCTGTGGGATGTGTGGCCAGTTCCCGCTAACAGTGCTAAGGTGCTGGGGGAGGTGCTGGGGCAGAGGGTGTCGGCCTGGTCTGTGTGACCCAAGAGTTGGACTAGGACAAAGGGCCAGGGAGCACCCCAAAAAGAAACCAATTTTAGCTCCTTAGCTGGAACACCATTCCAGCCACAGCCCTGCCTCTCGATGGAGTGAGCCATCAGAGGAGGCAGTGAGCTCCCCAACCCTAGAGACACACGTGCACGCAGGAGCGTGATTAGCAATGCTGCTGGCCACAAGAGGGCAGCTAAACCCCACGCCCTGACGTCTGCTTTATGGGGAGAGGCCCAGTACAGAATCCTGCAGGAATCCTCGAATTGGGATTCTTGCTGCACCCTGGAAATTGTGCGGGAAGCAGAGAAAAGAGGGGCCATCCTGGAGAGCCACTCTGGGCAGAGCTGGCAGGAGTGCCCTTCCCCAGTCACGCTGTATTCTACCCATATCTGAATGTCAGTGCCAGCACAAACCCGGTGGGTGTTGACGCGCAGATGCTGATGGGCAATCTTCTGAGCCTAAGGCGGCCAGAGCATGTCTGGGATCTTAGCAAGGGAAGGTAGTGTCCTGGGGTGCATGTGTGTGTATGTCGGGGTGCACATTTGTATGTACAAAAGCTGTCAAGGTGGGAATCAGCTCTTAGCCATGTGAGCCCAGTGGTGATTGGTTCAGAACATCTGGGCAGAGCTGGCAGGAGTGCCCTTCCCCAGTCACACTGGGCAGGGGGTTTCCTTGTGATTGCCTCATAGGCTGTATTCCACCCATATCTGAATGTCATTGCCAGCACAAACCCGGTGGGTGTTGACGCACAGATGCTGATGGGCAATCTTCTGAGCCTAAGGCGGCCAGAGCATGTCTGGGATCTTAGCAAGGGAAGGTAGTGTCCCGGGGTGCATGTGTGTGTATGTCGGGGTGCACGTTTGTATGAACAAAAGCTGTCAAGGTGGGCATCAGCTCTTAGCCGTGTGTGCCCAGTGGTAATTGGTTCAGAACCAGAACAGGTCTGCCTGTGTTTGTCTGGACATCCATGGGCCTTGCTTGATGTTCTATTTAAAGACACCAGAAGTAAAGGCTGAGGCAGAACTCCTCTTAATGCACTTGCCATCAGTTAATTAAATTACTTGGAGTGTGTTTCCCTCCCTTAAACATGCCTCCGGCACCAACTCAATTGCATTTTTACTTTGCACAGTGAGGTTAGCAATTTGGGTAATTGTGGGTGCAGCTGGAGATTAATGGCCTCTCGTTACCTCCCAGGAAGCACTTGCTGCTCGTGGTCAAGTCAGCAGCCCACACACAGGCAGGGCTCTGAGCTTCTCAGAAACCCCCATGTGAGGGTGCAGGGCAGCACCAGCCCCACGGGGGTCCTCGGGCCTGATGCATGCTACCACATTCTACACACATAAACACACACAAGTACACAATACATACACATAAACACACAAAAAACACCACACACGACACGAGCACACATATACACATACACACAAAAACAAACACAACACATACACACACCTATTCACACATACACATATGTCCATGCAGGTGTATGTGGCTCCCCTGCCTTAGAAAGAGGAAGGAGGCAGCACAGCCTGTCAGTGAAGGGCACAGACTCTGGGGGGTCAAAGGTACCTGGGTTTAAGTCTCAGCTCTGCCCCTTACTAGTTGAGTGACCTTGGAAAGGCCACTTGACTCCTTAAGCCTCAATTTCTTCCTCTATGAAATGGGTATGAATAATAGTCACTGCCTCATAGGGTTACAGTGCAGATTAAATGAGAAGATACATGTGACCTTCTTGGCACAAGTGTTCCATGCTATTATCACTCTCATTATCATCATCATCATCATTATTATTATTACTATTACTACTACTGCTGCTGCTGCCAAACAACATCTTGCATCCTGAGTCCCCAACAAGCAGCCAGCAGAAGCCTGAGACTCCCCAGTCAGGCAGCTATGACCCTGGGCTGCCCCTGCTGCCTGTCCTTGGGACGGGACAACACCATCCATGTCGGTCTCGTTTCATGCAGGGAGACGGACAATGACCAGCCACCTCCTGCAGGTCCAGAGCTGTTGGGTGAACTGTGTGACTTCTCTGGGCCTGTGGGGACATGGGGGTGAGGATGTCCTCCCTGCGGGGGCATTTTTAGGCTGAATGTGTGATATGACTAGCCAGGTGCCCACACAGCAGGTGTTCGTAAGGAGCAGTCCCCGTCTGGGGACAATGAGGACAGCAGCCCTGGGAAGAAATCAGCTTGAGGGGGAACAACCAAACCCTCTGGTTTCAAGGGGTATTTTTGAAGTGGTCGGGGGAGAACAGCCCAGAAGGGCAGCCCTGACAGGGCAAAGATCAGGGATTGAATAGCTCCTAGAGACTCTCAGCATACAGCGTGCCAGTGCCCGCCCCGCCCACCCCGCCCGCTGCAGTCAGAGATGGAATACTATCCTCCGCGTGGTAATTAGCGCCTGGCACGGAACACTGCGCAGACCAGGAAGCTGATCAGCCTACAAAACCCAAGGCGGGAGCGGGGCGAACACGGGGAGGTGCGGGCCTCCTTGTTTTGTCACTCGGATGAGACATCTTGATTGGCAACAAAATATTAATCACTTTTTCACTACTCTCTTAATGAGACGCTTTCATGGGCAACAAAATATTAATTTGTCTTGTCTTATCTATTAAGAATTCTGTTAAATGAATTCACTCACAGGGCCATTACAGAATGCCATCCTAATGACACATGTAATTAAACTTTTCTGACTTGCAAACATCAAGGATGCCTCGAGCATCAGAATAATATTTGATTAGAAAGTAAATGTACCCTCTAGCCCGGAGCCGAGTGGGAAGGAGCCTCTCGGATTCCCCAGCGAGCAGTGTCGCTGTCACAGCATTCATGAGTCCCGGGTGTGTGTGTGTGTGTGTGTGTGTGTGTGTGTGTGTGTGGCCGTCCAGATGGTGCAGGTGCAGAGTCATCCTCTGGACTCACTCACTATGAGCTGGTGAATCCAAGGCCTGTGCCAGAGCGTCGAGCAAAGACACCCTGGGCCTCGAGGGGGCTGAGACATCAAAAGGCAGAATTACAGGTTCCATGTTACAAGGAGGAAGCCAGTTCTGGGGGCCGGAGGAAGGGGAAGTTCTGATCCAGGTTCAGGGGACAGGGATAAGCAAGAGAGGAGTCTGGATCGGGGGCTGGGGCCGGAACATGACAGGCTTGAATATTAACATAAAGGATCTTGGCTGTTCCCTTAGGCAGTGGGATTCGTAGATTTTAAATTGGGGAGTGACACGGTCAAATGTCTGTTTGACCATGAGCCTCTTCCAGCCTAAGATTAAACATGCCCCCAAGGAGGACCCCAAATAAGTGGGACCCAAAAATAAGGGGGACCCTGCTCATGCTCCAGGAGGTGTGAGAGGAGAGGGGTTAGGGGTCTTCCTCCCCAGTAGTGCATTCAGAGTGGGGCAGTGCCCCAGGCTGCCCAGAAGTTCAGGCAGGACCTGGTGTGCCTCCTGAGGCTGCCTGAGCCACCCCCCCTCCCCCTTGGCAGGAGGCCCCAGCTTGCATGAGGGACCCCTGCCTCAGCCACACCAGGAAAAACACCGCCCCCCCGCAGAGCAGCATCGGGGACCCAGAGTGCAAGGCCCAGAGACAGGCGCTCCCAGCAGAAGGTGCAGCGGGAACACCCTGTGGCCGCTGGCAGTGGTCTCTGGATTGTGACGCCTTTTTCTGTTTGTTCCATCAGAAATCAATAGTTTCTGCTCCCACACCTACGCACGCGAACAAAGGCTGCCTGTACTGTGTTTGCTTCCTGGCCGGCTGCCATGGTTCCTTTACTGAGGCAGTCATGGGTCTGGGCGGCTTCAGACCGGCCCTGCGGCCTCCCACTTTAGCTTTCGGGACATGACCCACTGCCCCCACCTCCGAAGCTACGTGGGGGCAAGGCCATGGCACCTCCCATGGCACCTCCCAGAGCTGGAGCCCGAGCTCAAGGCTGCCGTCCAGGAGTGGGCCTCAGCTGGCGTCTGACGGAGGACAGACCCTCACCCCACAGTGGCCCCGGCCCTGCTCTGTTCAGACAGCACAATGTCGGGTGCGGAGGGCACTCCGTCCCAGAGCCTCAGCCAGATCCCCATGGGCTTAGCTTATCGTCAGGAAGAATTCTGCCTTAGGAGCTACTGAGGCACCCGTCACTGCAGGCACCCACGCGGAAAGGGGACCAGCTGGGTAGCCTCGAGGACTCTCCCAGCCCTGAAGTCAGTCAGACTGCCTGAGAGAAGGAGCGTGCTTGGGGGGCAGGGGCCTGTCAGACACAGGAGTCCTGCACAGAAGCCAGGAACACCCCGATCCCACCCAGGCACCCACTTTTTCACCTGGACCACAGAGCCCTGACTTTCCCCCAGAGCTGCCCCTGCAGCCCCTGTCTCCTGAGGGCTCAGAGCCGGGCTTTGGGGACCAGGGTGGGGGCCCATCTCAGAGGCAGATCCATAGGCCCCTCCCCTCCCCTGGCCTCCATCCTAGGGGTTCTGGGGGTCCCGGGGGAGAGGCTGCCTCACTTTCTGCAGAAACTGAACGTGCGATCCCTGCTAGGCCTCAGTCCTCCATCCAGGCCAAAGGTACAGCAGCCACTCAGGGTGCAGTGAAATGACTGTCCCCAAACCCAGTTGCACATCCTGCCTCAGCAATGTCACCTGCCCTCCCTCATAACTGCCTTTCTCACGGTCCCTTACGATCCTCCGGGACAGGAGAGCTGCTAACGAGGAGAACAGAAGCAGGGAGAGGACATCCCAAAGTCACAAAAACAGCTGACCCCTTGCTGCTGCTTCCACCCTTAGTATAGGCAGCTCCATGTCCAGGGGGCCAGGGGCCATGCTGCTTTTGCAGGAGAAGCATCTCATGTAACACTCCGAAACGCCATGAGGCGAGCGGGGTTATGTAACTCACAGGGGCCAGGGACTTGCCAGGGCCTACAGCCAACCTGCACACCCAGCGGGAGCTCTGTGTTCCTCACTCTTGGGACATGACCCGCAGCACCCAGCCTTGCCAAGGCCTCGCTCTGGGGCCAGCTGGGCTGCCTCCTGCTCAGCAGTGACGACTGCAGTGCCCAGGCCCCTGGGATGTGTCCCTGCAGATACAGGCCCATGTGTCTCCGTAGCCTTTGACCTCTCCCCAGCCAGGAGGGGAGCAGAAGGCTGAGACCTGCACCTGGGATCGTTTGGCTGGGACATTCTCAGGGAGAGGCAACATTTTTCTATTGTATTCTTTAAAAAAAAAAAAAAAAACTAAAAAAAAACCCGCCTACAGCTAATCTAGTATATTTCAAATGACTTGAAAGAGCCACTTTTTTTTTATTGGGTTATTTTTTTTTCGTCTTTCACCAAATCTTGCTTTTTGGGGCTTTCAGATGTCGGCAGGCGGAGCTCAGTGATGAAAGCAGAAAAACAAAACCCTTTAGAGGGAAGTATTCGTGGCCGTGTTTGAAGGATGTGTTAAAGGCTCGCTTTTTTCCAGGCCTAAATGGTGTAAAACCAGGAACAAATAGCTCTAATGAAGCATGTGCTCACAGCCAGCTCCTCTTTGGAAGTGAATCAGTAAAAAGACCAAAGAGAATGATTTAGGAGCTCATGACTCATTTAATTTTTATTGTCTTTATATGAACCAGTCACGAATCCATTGTAAAGAGATGAGAGGCGTTTGATCAACATGGAGAGCTGTTTGCACCACGATAGACAGTGGTTGTAGGTTCTGCATTAAAATAATCTCATTAAACACTTGGGTACCTTTTGTTTTAAAGTCTTGGGGGAAAAAACACTGTACTTGAGACACTGAAAGGCTCCAGCCAGCTCTCTCTGGCTGGTGTCAGAAACCCTGGCTGCCGGTGACCACCTGGTCCCTTAGAACTTTGGGTGAGTTCAAGCCCCTGGGAGTGCTGGCCAGAGCTCTAAAGACACAGGGGCCAGGCCCGTGGTCCACCAGCCTGTGCAACTCCTGGGGAGGGCTCTGCCCCTCCAGGTACCTCCGCTGGCCTTTGCTTTCTCAGTGGCTCCCTCAGGGCCACCGCTCTTCCCTCTGTCACTGGCTTCAAGGCTCCCCCTGTGCTCAGTGACCACTTCTGGCCCCATCTCAAAGGTACAGGGTCCCTCAGGAAAGTTGTGATCCAGCTCCTAGACCCTGAATGCAGAGCCCCAGGCCATACTGAGCACCTGCCAAGCCTGGCTGTCCTCCTAGCCCCAGCAGGGCAGCCCACACTCAGCCTGTTTTCGGGCTTTACCTGCTGCAAACAGTACTGCAGTAAGCATCCTTACACACTCCTCTTTGCCCGTTTGAGTAAGTAGGTCTGTTCTTTGAAGTAGAAAGACTACATATAGGGTGGGCACGTTTTGGGGTTTTTGTTTGTTTGTTTTTAATATATTTTTTAGATTTATTTCAGAGAGGGAGAGGGAGAGAGAGAGAGAGAGAGAGAGAGAGAGAGAGAGAGAGAAACACCAGTGATGAAAGAGAATCATTGATGGGCTGCCTCCTGCACGCCCCCCACTGGAGATCAAGCCCCTAACCTGGGCATGTGCCCTGACTGGGTTTTGATGGATGTTGTCAAATTTTTCTCCCAAAAGCCTACACTAAGTTACACTCCCTCCAACGGTGTATAGGAGTTTTAAACGCCGTATCAGGCGAAATTTCCTGACTGCAAGCCTTCTCGGTCCCTGAAATGAGCTGTGGAAGGAAATTTAATTAAATCCTCCCTGGGGTGTTTCAAGGACAGCACGAATGGCAGCCGCTGCTGCTGTGAGTGTGGTCCGGCGTAGAGAAGCTGGTGCCCTCCGTAAGCCCCTCTCAGCCTGGGGTTCACGATCCATGCATCTCTGAGGACGTGTTGCGCTTTGCCCAGATGCAGGCAGCAGGCTCTAGCGGTCTGGAGCTCAGTCTAGTGCCTGAGTCCCTCCCCCGCCCCAGCTGGCCATGCGGAGCTGATGGGCTAAACATCCAAAGCCCTGTTCAAGGGCTCAAGCCTGCAACTCGGGCCCCATGAGCTGCCACTCCCCACACGATGCTCTGGAGTCCTGGCCAGTCAAGAGGTGTCTGCCCTCTGGCCTCTGAGGACGAGCTGGGGGCTCAGAACTGTCTCGGGTGTGAGCCTCCCGCTGCAGGTGCCCAGACACCTGTGTGTACTCAGGCACTCAAGTGTGTGCCCAGGACAGATGCTCAGCATCCACACCGCTGGGTCACAATTGCCCTGTTTGAATTTTGGTGCCAACTACAAAGTTAGAGACAGTGTTCCATGCAAGGCCACCCTCACTCTGACAAGTTTGGAGAGTTCCCAAAGCTACCTTCAGATTCCATCGTTTGCTAGAAGGACTCACAGAACTCTTTGAGGGCCGTTACACATGACAGTTCATGACAGGGAAAGACGACAGATTCAGATCTGCCGAGGGGAGACAGCCCTGGGCAGAGTCCAAGAGGGTCCACATGTGAGCTCCCGTTGTCCCCTCCCCTGGAGTCGTGGACATGTTACTTCCCAGCATCACCATGTGACAGTATCCACAGAGTCCTGCCAGCCAGGGAAACTCACACAAGCCTGGTGTCCCAAGGTCACGCACATATGCCCACATGGCTGACCTCTGGTATCCAGCCCCGGGGGAGGCAGAACTAATGCCACTTGGCCCGGAGCCCCCACCACGTTGTTAGACTGTCCGGTGGAGAAAGCTCCCAGGCCAACCGAGGCCCAGAGAGCACCTCCCAGGAGCTGAGGACACAGACCAGACCTCTCTTCAGGTGATGTTACTCCACCACCCTTCCCTTCAGGGCTCCCCAAGAGACAGCACACTTGGCTGACCCACCTCCATTCACTCAGCAAATACTAACTGAGCACCACTTATGTACCAGGCACCATGCCACATGGTGGGGACCATGGAGTGCCGCACAGGAAGATGAAGTGCCTCCCCTTGACACTCAGTCACGGGGAGACTGGCCACATAAACCCGTCAGCCAGCAACCACACGCTCCCTGCATTCCTGGGGAAGCCAGGAGTCCTCCCCATGCGCCTGCTCTCATGCCTCTGGCTCCCTCTCCTGGGCCTGGAGATGGGCAGGAGGGCAGACCCACTGAAAGTGACTGTCCATGGCAGCCCTCCTGTGGGGACTCAGCAGCTACTCAGGGGTCATTTCAAGTTGCAGGGACTTTCTAAAGAGGACTCTGAGCGAGAGGACTGGTTCTGCAGAGGGGCAAGTCTGTCCTCCCAGGGGCTGGAAAGAAGTGGTCAGCAGGGGAGCCCAAGTGTGGGTCAGAGTGGTCAGCTGTGGAGGGCCAGTGGGTTGGAACGAGCGTGCGCATGCTCAGGTTGACTGTGCGTGTCCACGTGGGTGTTTGCGTGTGTCCACGTGGGTGTTTGCGTGTGTCCACGTGGGTGTTTGCGTGTGTCCACCAAGGATGCGTCTGGTCCTTGCTTGTGTGAATACAAACATCTCTGAGGACTGGCCATCGTCAAGGAGCTGCTATCACTCGATGTTTGGGTCCACGATGCTGAAATGTTTGTGCAGGTGGGAAGCTCAGGTTAGTATACTTCCAGGGGCCAGAACTGAACCAGCGTGGAGGCAAAGACCACCTCCTTCACTCCATCTCCCCCAAAGAGAGCCAAGGTGCTCCAGAGAAGGCAGGGTTGGAAAGCTCTAAAACAAAATGTTTCCAAACTGAGTTTTAACGTGTAGCCTTGACAGTATCATTAACCCAAACTCTGAAACCACTCTGGAGTCCTTGTGCTTAACACCTAGTCACTCAGTATTCAGCACGGATGGCTCATTTCCGTGTTACTTAGACCTGACTCCCATGCATCACTATGACAACATCCCTTCACCTCGCCTCTGCTTAAATATAGTTTAATACTTAAGTCCCATTTAATTGCTTCCTTTATTAAGGGCAGATACTTAGAAAATAGCTTTTTAAAAGGCAAAAACCAAGTCTTTAAGTAAAATTGTCTCTTTCCCAAAGATGGATGTGCATCAATACAAAGAATGGTCTAATCTGGCATCTGTTTATTGCTAGAAAGAACCTTGATTTTGCTAATACATTTCTATGCACCAGAACTAAAATAAAAAATAAAAAGCCATCCATAAAAAGACAATTACAGAGATGCAATCAAGCACTGATGGCCGTGTGCAGGCATATCTCAGAGAGCATGCAGGAGAGGAGGGATTGCAGGTTCAGTTTTATATAGCTTCTTATAAATCAATTTTTAAAGTAATTTCCTCACATCCAATGAGGTAAATTTGATTTCTGTAGTCAGTATTCATGTTCCAGAAAACAATATGCACTTTGTTCCATAATTACACGATGCCTATTATTTCAGCCTAGAGACATTATTTTATTACAGAGCCAGGTTCTTCCCAGAGCCCAAATCATGGGCTGGTAATGAGTGAGGTGCTTGAAGCGGAGCCCCATGCACCCAGCAGCCCCGCGTGTCCTTGAAGAGCGGACGCACACCCCTCAGCGCCGACTGAGTACCCACGTATGCCTCCGCTCCGGGAGCAGCAAGGAGAAGCGGACAGAGAGGTTAAAGGGCTTTGTTAGGGGTTCGCCAGGAGTCACCGTGGAGTCCGGGATGGGCTCACATGCATGGGCTCTCCTGTCTCTGCCTCCTGCTCTGAGTTGAGCCTTCTCTCCAGTCAGTATCAGTGAGCCCTGGCCTGAGGGATTCGTGGAGGAGACAGGGCGGGAGGCAGGGGTGAGATGGAGCCCAGTTCTCTGCCTTTCCACCCCACCACCTCGTTTGACCCATGTACTGGCGACATTGGGGTGGATGGAAGGCAAGAGGTGGGTGCCTCGGTGGTCAAACCCAAGGAGCCAGAAGGCAGTCCCTGCAGGAATCCTAGCCCATGCTGCAGTTCCGCTCAGCGATGCCGGTCCTGCTCGAGGTGCTGGAGACACAGCGTGCAGAGCCCCTGCCCGCTCTATGGAGCTCACATTCCCGTGGGGCGGAGGGGGGGGGGGGGGGGGGGGGGGGGCACAGACTGCAAACCAGGCAAATGCAAAGAACAGTGTAAATGTAACAAGTGCCAACAGAGAAATACAGCAGGAAGGAAGACAGGGGCCTGGGTGGGGGTACAGAAAGGGTGGCAGGTAACATTTGAGGAGACATGAAGGCAGGGAGCAGGCCAGGCTGATGGGTTGCTTTTGGGGAAGAGGGCGCAGCAAGTAGGAAGCTTTTGGGGGGTGGGGGGCAGCATGCCCGGCATGTTAGAGCAACAGCGAGGGCCCCTGCTGGAGTGGAGTGAGCAAGGAGAGGGGAAGGAGTTGGGCTGGGAGAGGGACAGGCAGACCATCCCTGCAGGCCCTTAGCCGAGGCTCTGGGCTAGGAGGGCATGTGTCTGCTGCGTGGAGGTCCCTGCCTCCCCCCAGAGGGAGATGGTGCCTTGGCCCCGGGGTGGCAGTGGAGGTGGTGAGAGGAGGTCAGATTGTGCTGTGAAGGAGGCAGGACTGGGCCTTCATTCTGTTTTATGGCTTCTGGGGGGTGGAGGGGGGGGTGTCTGAGGCTTAAACAGGGCAATATATGTCACATTTCCTGGCACAGAATTAGCTTTTAAAGACTGTGGCATCACCCTACACTGATCTGTGGGAACCTCGGCCTGGGGCACTTCTCCGCTGGGGAATGCTGTGGTCCCGTGACCACACAACCCCCATGGAGGTGACAAGCACAGGGGGCACCAAGGGCCCTCCTGTGAGGAAGGGCTGTGGGCACAAAGGCTCAGGAGGACAGTGTGGAGGGAAAATGAATTCCAGGGCCCGGTCACTGGGGCCGCCCTGTGGGAGGGAGCTGCCCTGGAACCGCCAGATGAGGTGTTGAGGGCTCCCCGGGCGGCGCTGCACCCAGCTTCCCAGCCCACCTTCAAGATGCCATCCCACCACGGGGCGCCGGCAAAATATATTTTCCTCCAGATTTAGGTTTTGACACAGGCAATCGCTTAGACCAGAAATATGTCAGCCCCGGAACTGACTAACCATTAACTTTTCATAAGCAACTCAGGTATGAACCCTTTATGACTCTGTTATGACACAGGACAAATCAGCTCTCTGGTGTTTTATTTTTATTATTGAAGCTTCTGCGGAGGGATGGGAGTGGGGCTTTCTGAAGCAGAGCAAATGTTTCAGAGAAACTCACAGGGCGCCAGCAGCGCTCTCCGGTGTGCGCGCCACTGGGGCGCTGGGGGCATTATCCCTGAAAGCTGGCTGCATGTCCACCACCCACCCTCCGCCTCTGCCCTCACGGGCCTCTCTCTGAGCCCGAACCCCCTCGTTGGGCTAGTTCATTGGCCAGAAGCATCTTTAAAGGACTCGTGAGGGTTGTGGCCGGGCCCTCTGGAGTGGGAGCAAGACAGAGGGTCAGTGTTTCGAGGAGCAGGGGCACGATAGGAACCAGGACCGGGAGCTTCCGTGTGGCTGCCCATGTGGCTGCCCTTGGACAGCCCTTGGCCCACTGCCTGTGGCCTGTCCTCCCTCCTGCCACAGGTTGCTTCCGTGGAAAGGCCGGAGAATGGCAGGAGGGACGGGCGGTTTTGGCTCCAGGGAGTCAAGAGGAGTTTTGCATCTTCTGTTAATAATGACAAGAGGAGTAACATCCCCACGTATGTCACACTCCCCACAATGGAAAACGTATTCCCAGACACTTTCCCTCATGAGGCAGGCAGGGCACAACTTACAGGTGCCAGCACCTGGGCCAGAGGGACGAGGGAGCGTGCGGGCCACGACAGAGTTCAAGCTGAAACCTGAGTCTCTGTGTCCCAGCGCCGGGCCCATCCCTTCACAACTGGCACAGCACAGCCCTGTTCCTAACCAGTGAGCCAAGCCCTTCTCAGTCCCTTCAGCTCTGAGAACCACACTTCAGAGATGTCTGGTAGCTAAAGCCAAACCTGATGAGGGGTCCCCCTGAAACGCCGGACAATTCTGTCTCCCAGCCTGTCTGCAGTGGGGCTGGACAGGGCCAGCATTGGGCATGGTTCTGCTAGAGAGAACACGGCTAACAGAAAAGGCCCTGGGGGAGAGCTTTGTGCCCAAGCGCTCACAGGGGCCTCTGACCAGCCAACAGCCCCTCCCGCCCACCCCTCCCCTACACACTAGCCCAACGGGAGCCCACACTGTGAGCTGCAGGGTCACAGGGACAAGGCTTACTGAGCGGTATCCCATGGACCACACACACACACACACACACACACACACACACACTCACACACACTCATCAATCACACCCGCGTCAGCCCTCCTGCTCTCTTTCTGCCCTGCCCTTTGTTGCTGCTTGCCCCATTCTCCTGAGAGTCTTATTTCTTTTCTCTGGGTTTTCCAGACCTCTGCAAGCTGCCTGAAACTATTTTGGTATCAAGGTGGGATCTAAACCCGTGGTGAGCAAAGCCCAGCCCACAGGCCAAATCTGCCACTGCCTATTGATTTACATAAAATGTCATTGGAAGATAGTGGCACTGCTTGATTGATGTATCGTTCTGGCTGTTTTCGTGCCACAAGGCAGGGCTGAGTAGTTGACAGGAACTCTGGCCCACAAAGCCAAAACTTTCTTAAAGTCTGGCCCTTTAAGAAAAAGTTTGCCTACGCTAAACAAGGCGCCCTCCACGAACAGGTGGGCAGGAGCCAGGAAGCCCGCCAATAAACAGCAGGGCAGGTGAGCCCAGTGGAAACTGAGAGGGAGCTTGCTGGGGAAGGGTTCGAGCACGGCCTCCCCAAGAAGGTGAGCAAGGCCTTACGTGGATATACGGCTCTGGGCAAGCGGCAGGGGACAGCGATGCAGGTCCTGCTGCCCGAGCCTGCACAGCCCCGCAGGCAGCTCTGCTGAGCAAGGGGACGGGCGGGAGGGAAGTCTCAAAGCTGCAGCATTTCCGTTTCCCCGGAGAACTGGGAGCCCTGCCCGTCCTTCCCAAGCCACTCAGTAGAGAGGCCAACCGCGCTGCCTTCCTCACCCCGCACAGGACTTCGGAGAGGACGACTCGCTCTACATCACCAAGGTGACCACCGTCCACATGGGCAACTACACCTGCCATGCCGCCGGCCACGAGGAGCTGTTCCAGACCCACGTCCTGCAGGTGAATGGTTAGTAAATGGCTCCGTGCATGTCGTCCCCTCAAAGCGTTCCCCAGATGCCGCTCAGAACAACCCTCCCTCTCCTGTGGTCTGTCTCCTTAAAGAAACATCTGACCCCCAAACACCCCATCTCTCTCATAAGTAAAGGGGGGCAATGGGAAAAGGGCAACGTCCGCCAACTGATTTTGGTGTCTGGCTTCACCCAAAGCCCTCTCTGGTGTGTCACCCTCGGCACTGAGGCCCTCCAGGTGACAGGGCAGCGGCCACTGCTGTGTGTGGTCTTGCTCCGGTGAAAAGCAGACACTGTCTGAAACCCACCACCGCTTCAGGCAGTGTGGACCCTGTCACTTATCCAACTGGGAGGCACTGTTTCCTCAACAGGCTGGTTCCCACCTCCCTCCCTCAGAGGCTCAACCAGCCTCAGCTGGGGCCAAGCCCAGCCCGAACCTGGGCAGGCCTGGGAGGCTCTGTGCTCCTCCCACACACACCCCTACCTCCATCCCCTCCCCAGCTATGCTTGCCAGGACTCCTGGGACCTGGAAGAAATAACCTCCTCCCCCGCTACCGCCGCCCCCCGCCCCCACCACCACCACCACAGCCATGTTTTCTGAGCACTTGCTCTGGCCAGTCCTGTGCTTACATGTCACCTGGACGCTCCCAGTTGGTGTATTTTAACCCACGTATGGATGTGTCTCTAGGCGAGGTCACTTGCCTGGGCCACACCACGGGCAGGTAATGTTCTAGAGACCCAGGGCCCGTGCTCCCACCCCAACCTGGCTACGTCAGCCATCAGAACAACAAGCCACTGTCTCCCCACAGTGCTGTGGGGATCAGCACCCTGGGGAAATCAGACCCAGCTGGGCATCATTCCTGCCACCTAGCAGGCCTGAGCAGGAGTTTGTGCGTCAGGGAATACAGTGGGGCCTTGACTTATGAGTGTCCCGACTAACGAGTTTTTTGAGATACGAGCCGTCTCTCGGCCGATTTTTTGCTTTGAGTTGCGAGCTAAAATTCGGGTTACGAGCCAGCTTCAGATACCCCACCGCTAGTTGGCACAACGAACGTCACAGTGAACGCCACAACATCAGCCCAGCATCACGTGTCTCACTCGTTCACTTTATGATTTGACATACGATTAATTTGAGTTATGAGCTCCGTCACGGAACAAATTAAACTCGTAAGTCAAGGCCCCACTTGTAGTGGAATGGTATAGAACAGTGGTTCTCAACCTTTGCTGCACATTAGAATCACCTGGGAATCTTTTTAAAATCCTGATTTCTGGGCCTCATCCTCCGGAAATTCTGTTTCTTTGTTAGGTGGGGCCGATCTTTTTAAAATCCTGATTTCTGGGCCTCATCCTCCGGAAATTCTGTTTCTTTGTTATGGGGTGGGGCCGCAACATTAGTAACAAAGAAACAGAATTTCCAGAGGATGAGGCCCAGAAATCAGGATTTTAAAAAGATTCCCAGGTGATTCTAATGTGCAGCCAAGGTTGAGAACCACTGGTATAGAAGCTCAAGCCAGCCCCACATCCTTTGAGCCAGCTGGTGTTCACGGCTTCTGCTCAGATAAAGTGAGCAAGATGTCAAGAATGAGGTTCAATTTTGCTTACCTCTGGGATCCATGGTGACAAGGCACTTTAAGGACAACTGGGTGAGCTCAGTTTGCCTGTGCATTTACCCTATAGGATGTTTTAGGGACTTTTATACTCATATGTGCTAAGCCATATTTTATTAGTACCTCCCTTGAGCTGGGATACACTTAATCCTCTTGGGGTTTGCGGCTGTGCTTGTTGGCTTGAATCCAGGCCTACGATGAAATCTCTGGCTTTCCCCAGAATAACCCAGGAGCTATTAGTTATAACACCCGCCGAGGGAGCCAGCCCAGCTGACATGCAGGGGGCAGCAGTGTCTGGGCCTCACCCCAGCAGAGGCAGGACACGTGGTCCGCAGTGTGAAGAGGGCTTTCCGGCCTAAAACGGGCACGGGTAAACGCACAGCCCCGTGCTGGGGACGATTTGGCTGCAGAAGAACGCCACGTGGTTTGCCCGGGGTCCCTGGGGTCCTCAGACAAGCCTGGAAACGGGAAATCAATCAATATCCCCAGAGCCTCAGCTCAGCCCTTCATTTCCTGCCCACACTTCACAAGAACCAAGGGCACAAAGAGAGGACTTGAGCCTTGTCCTCCTCATTCCCTCCAAAGCAAGTCTGTGAGGAGGGAGGGGAGCCGCCTGCCTGTTACTGACAGGTGAGAGCCAGTACAGGTGCGCCTGGGTTTCCAGAGAAGACCGTGGTCTCAAACGCCTTCCTGCATGAAGTGGCCGGGCCGTGGTGCTAGGAGGGCCTTCTGCCCCGAGTCTCCCCAGAATTCTGGGACTCAGGATGCGGAGGAGCCGGTTCTGTCCTCCCTGTGCCGAATCACAGCAAGGCCCAGGCCCACACACACTTGTGGTGGTGCAGGGGTCCAAGGAGAAAAGAGACTCCTCCCACCAGGTGGGAGTGACTGTCCACCTGGCAGTGGGGAGTGCTCTTCCTCCCTCTACCTCCCGGCCTCTGCCCCCCTCCCCCCACTCCCCACAGCCCCACCGGCCAAGCCAGTGCTCATCTCCCCTGAAGAGGCTGCTCCTGGCTCTGGGGGAGTCTAAACAAAGCAAAACCTCCCCACAGAGATCCAAAGAGAGGCCGTTTGAGATCCATTTCCTAATTGCTTAGAGATCCCAGGCTTCTCTTCCAGCCAAAGTACTCTCAGTGGAATTGGGGAAGGCATGCTGGGACCTCTTTATTTGTGATCAGTTTTCTCCCTCATTAAATGTAGACATGTGCTTGGCTGCATGACATCTGGGCTAGGCCAGTCAGGTGGCCCTAGCTCCCCGAGCCCCGAGGTCCCTGGGCTGCGCTGACTCCCAGGCACTTGGGGTGGCATTTGGGGCCATTAACCAGCTCCCTCATGGGAGCAACATGCTAACATAGGCCAACTGTGACCTCATAAGGACAAAGTCCACTGCCTGCTGACCTGGGAATACGACGAGAGGTGGTCAAAGTATTCCAGAAGTTAAGCTTGCTGTGCTGGACTGAGAGGGATGTGCGCACTGTGTGGGGCGGTGGGAAGGTGTTGTTGAAAGTAGAGTGGTATGGAAGACACAATTCCAGTGGTAACCCTTGCTGGATATCTCCCGTGCACCATCCCTGTTTCAAAATGAGGAACCTGGGGCTCAGAGACAGCAAGTGATTTGCCCAGAACCCCCAGCCCTACAGTTAGTAAGTGCAGAACAGATCTTGGCTCCAAAGCCCAAGCTCTTAACCCCTGACCTCCCCTCCTCGCCGGGGCGTGGTGTTGCTATTGGAGAATCCAGATGTGGGGTGCAGGGGCAGGGGGACAGCAGGTCAATGTTGAGCTGCTGTGGGTGTTACAGACCTGAAGGGGTTTGTTTTCCTGCGTGCATCACAGCCCAATAAGACATGCACAGGAGTTAGTAGCAAAGAAAGGAAAGGTTTATTGAAGGAAGTAGCACCCAGCTCGGAGACACGGGTGAGCTAGTGTTCTAAAACCTGGTTCCCTGACGGCTTCTGGAGGATGGATTAGAGAGAGAAAATCGTTAATCATCACAACTAAAGGAGTTAGGGTCAGGGGCCCACTGACAGGTCAGGGCCAAGGTGGGGGTGGTTAGTATTGCATCTGGTCCTAATGTCAGCCATGGAGTTGTTCTGTCTGGTTATGCAAGAATGTGGTCAGTAGGGCCAATCCACCTTCATGGGTCTGGGGCTGAGGCATAACTAAGGGCAAGGTGTTATCTTTAGTTTGACGGAAACTCTCTTCTCTTGATCAACAGAGTTGAGGCTTTGTTCTTTTCTTTAAATATTTATCAAATTGGTTGGGGCGACGTTGGTCAACATGAACATATAGGTTTCAGGTGTGGGTTTCTATGTTACAAGATCTGTATATTGTACCATGTGCCCACCACCCAAGGTCACATCTTCTCCTGTCACCTTATATTAGGGCCCCCTTCTCCCCTCACCCCCTTCCCTCTGGCAACCACCACACTGACTGCTGTTTGTATTCATGCGTTTCAGTTTTATATCCCACATATGGGTAAGTCATACTATAGTTCTCAGCTTTTTCTGACTAACTTATTTCACTCAGCATACTGTTCTCAAAGTCCATTCATGTTGTTGCAAATGGTGCTATTTTGTCCTTTCTTATGCTGAGTAGTATTCCATTGTGTATATGTACCGCATCTTCTTTATCCAGTCCTCTATTGCAGGACACTTTGTTTTTTTCCATGTCTTGACCACCGTGAATAATGCTAGAGTGAACATAGGGGTGCATGTATCTTTGCGAATACATGATTTCGAGTTTTTCGGGTGTGTTCCCAGGAGAGGGATTGCTGGGCCGTATGGTAGCTCTGGTCTTTAATTTTTTGAGGAACTGCCAGAGTACTTTCCAGAGTGGTTGTACCGGACTACATTCCCACCAGCAGTGAATGGGGGTTCCCTTTTTCCCACAGCCTCTCCAACACTTGTTATTGCTTGTCTTGTTGAGAATGGCCACTCTCACAGGGGCAAGGTGGTATCCATGGTAATTTTGATTTGCATTTCCCTATTTGCCAGTGAGGTTGAACATTTTTTAGATATCTATTGGCTGTTCATATTTTCTTCTTGGGAGAGGTGTCTGTTCAGGTCCTCTTCCTACTTTTTGATTGGGTTGCTTGTTTGGTGCGAGTTTTATGAGTTCTTTATATATTTTGGAAATTAAGCCTTTGTCTGTTTGCAAATATCTCCCATCTGGTTGGCTGCCTCTTTGTTTTGTTGTCCGTTTCTTTTGCTGAGCAGAAGCTTTTTAGTTTGATACAGTCCCATTCATTTATTTGTGCCTTTACTTCCCTTGCCTTTGGGGTCACGTTCATAAACTGTTCTCTGTGACCATAGGCTTTGCTCTGTAAGGCAGTTTGACACTGACCAGAACCTAATTGTCCTGAAGCTTAATGATGAGGTAGTGGTGGTGCAGTGTGTGCAAAGGTGGAGGGACCTGGTCAAAGGAGGCAAGTGAGTCGTGCTGCGATGAGACTGGACAGAGCTGGCTTGAATTAAGGAAAAAGCCGTATTAAAGAAATGACGTTCCTGTACGGCTACAGGGGCTGCACACTGTGGGGAACGGGACAGGAACCCTGCCTCATTCACTCATTCATCTCTGTCCCAGTGTTGAGCTTAGACCTGATCGGAAACAGCTGGCCTAGCGAGAATCTGAGCAAGGACCCCTGGCAGTGACTGTAAGGCCCAGCCCCTGCCCCCAGCAGGACAGGAGCTGGAGAACTGCATGGCTGGGTGTCACCAGCTCCGGGTGGGGCTGAGCAGGTCACTGTGCAGACTCCCGATGCTGCTCGGGTTCCCAGGAGGCTCTCAGAGGCGGGGGGCATGGGGAGCTTTGCAGGCTGTGGCCTGGTGCCAGCAGGTAACGTTCGGGCAGGAGGACCTGAGGAGGCTGAGAAGGCACTGCTGGTGCTCAGACACGCAGAGCACTGTGTTTCTACAGAGTCCCCTGAGGAGGGGGTGGGAAGGCGGCAACATTCACCTGTGGGATTGGTTCCTTCCCACCACCCAAAGCTTGAAAGATGGCCCTGAGCAGCTTGGGAAGAATTCGGTGCAATTGCCCAGCAGGGCTGCTGAGGTCTTTTTGGGTCCCCTTCAGGTGGCAGGTGGCCTGTGGCTTACTCTGAGGCAGTGCTCGGCCGCACAGAGAGAGAGCAATGTTCTGTGTCTGGTCCTCCAGCTGGGATCGCCTCAGAGGGTAGACAGGAAGGGGAGGAGCATGAAAGGAGGAGATGGGGGCGAAGCTCAGAAGATTCCAACAGAACAGCAGCTGTGCTGGGGAGTTTGTGTGTGGCCTCTGGGCCCATGAGACAGAGATGCCACTCCTGGGAACAGGAGCTGGGCTGGGGGCTGCTCCATCCTAGGCCCAGGGCAGACCCAAGCTGCCAGCACCTCTGTCAAAGGGCCAAGACATGAACTCTGAGCCAGACAGACCTAGTGCTGGTACTTCCTTGACATACAGTCTTAGGCTAGTAAACTTACCTGTAAACGGGAAGAATAATAACACATCCTGCCTCATAGGCCTGATGAGATATGATATATGGAAAAGCCTGATACAGATATAGTTCAAAGCCCATGGTAGAGAAGATATGGGGGAGATTTGGGGTTGTCTCGAGCCCTATTTTACTGTAGTTGGTGGACACAGGTCTGAGGTAGTGACTCCTCAGAGAGCCTCCAACCCATTATACAGATGGGAAAATTAAGACCCACAGAAATTTGCCAAATGAGGAATAAAATATAGACTTCTCCCTGGAGCTGCCTCACTCCCTGCTGGTAAGAGCAGGACCCCCATATACAGGCTGGGCCACCATCTTCTGAAGCTCTCCCTCATGACTCGGCCTTGACCTGGGTGGCAAAGGAATCCCTTCCAGGAAACTACTGCCTCTCTTAAATTATTAGTATTACTTCCCCACAGACCAGGCCTCCCAGGGATGAGGCCTAAACACTGACATGATTTATAACTTCATGCAAACCTCCTGCATTGCTTTCATCAGAAGGAGCAAGAACTCCAGACATAAATGATTAATCCATTAAATTAAAAACACCCTCGACCTCCCCACCGTTCAGACAAGTAGCGATTCATCCCCCAAAAACACAATAATCACCTCCCGCATCTGTTGACTTCTCCCCACGTGGTGCTTTCGTGAATGTGCCTCTTACTCAGGACACGTTCGTGCTCCTTCCACCTCGGGAGTGACCGATGCTTCCCAAAGAACGTGGGCCTTTGTGTCATGTTTTCAACATTTTCACTGGAAGGCTTGGCAAACCTTTTTAAATGAAGGCATTTACACAGAGCATATTAATCTCAAATGATTTTTAGTGCACAAATTACACCAAAGAAGAGGGGAGGTCAGGACCCCCCCCCCAAAAAAAACAACAAAAACAGTGGGTCCTTGCCTTGTTGTTGGCAGGAAGCTGATTCTCTCCCTCCCCACCATCCCCCTCGGGGCAGGCAGGATGCTTTCTCTATAGCAGGCCAGGGCCCGGTCCAAGTGGGGCTCAAGGACACCAGGTCTTTGAGGCCTCCCTGCCCGGGGCTCTCCTGGGGCTCTGCCTGTCCTGGCAGGAGGCTGGACCCAGAGCTCTGGCTCTGGTAGGAGGCCCAGCTTCTGCCCGCGGTGAACAGGTGCTGGCTCAGACCCCGGGGCCTGTTGCACCGACCGCAGGCTCTGTGGTGCCTCATCACATGTGAAGGGGACAGTTTGGTCCTGGAGGCGGTGGTGAGCTCCCACCCAAGTGATGGGGTCATTTTCTTTAACATCCTTGTGCTAGTTTTCCCCTTAGCAGGTAGTCAGGTCAAGGCAAGGTGAGCTCCTCAGTGGATCTCCTAGGTTGCCAGGGAGCCTAGGGCTGTCTGCGGGGCCGCTTCCCACTGCTGCCCTGGCTGTGCTTCAGTTTCCAGTCTACACCAGTCCTTCAGGAAAAAGAGGGGAGGCCTAGCCACCGGGGCACAGAGGGGCAACAGCAGCCATACTCCACACATACAGACACACACACACACACACACTCCTGCACAGTGAGCCGGTCCTGCCTGCCTCCCCCCGTGCTCCAGCCCCATGAACGCTTCTCGCTTCCCCAACACACCTGGCCTCCTGGCTCCCCACCGCACACTGTTCCCTCCCTGAGAATGCTCCCCCTCCCCCCACTTTGCTGCCAATTCCCCTTATCCCTCAGATCTCAGTGTCGTCATCACTCCGTTCACTCAGCGAAGATTTACAGGGTTTCTTTTACATGCCACTCACCAGGCTGAGTACTAGAAGCATAGCTGTGAACAGACCAAACTCTCTGCCCTCATGTATGTGTCAAAGGGCGAAAGGTACTAAGGAGGAAATTTTTAAAAACAGGGATAAGGAGAGACAGCTAAACAGTGGGGCTTTTCGACAGGGTGGCAAGTGAAGGCCTTACTGATGCCGTATGGAGGGAGTGCCTGAGCCAGGAAAGCCAGCATCTGTGGGCAGTGTGGGAGAGGGGCCCGGCATGGGGACCTGTTGGCATTCCCTTCAGCTCTCTCCCCAGAGCCACACAACCCAGTCTCTTCTCAATGTTAGGGTCGCCAAAGGAGGAACGCACGAGGCCAAATGGTAAGGGATTATACATTTATTAGGTCATCTGGATACCAGATGGGCTGAGCCCCACAATGGCACCAGCCCCCAAAGACGGGGAGTCACAGGTTTTTAAAGGGCTCTAGACGGGCTTTTTCTGGGCGGTGAATTCTCTGTGCAGGTCCGGATTCTGGGAACGTCCAGAGGGGAGAGCTAATGGTCTTAGCAAGTGGGATGTCCGTTGTGAAGTGGCCTAAAGGGCAGTTCCCAGGGGAGAGGGTATCAATTCAATTATTTGATCAGACCTGACACTCAGACAACTCCAGTCTGCTCCTCGCCGCCCTCCCTCCCCCGCAGCCCAGGGTGAGTGGCCACGAGTGCGATCTTGCGCACTGACCCTGGAAGAGGGCGCCTGGGTTTCTAGCAGACCCCTGTCTCCCTGGCAGACAGCCTTCCCGCGGACCTTCACAGCCGGATGTTATGTGGGCTTCTCTCCCTAGCTCTGCTGCTCTGTGCTGGGGGCCCCGCGTGGAGTTGAGACCCCACGCTCCCCAGGGGGAACCTTTGCAGCTGAGATACCCCCCCCCAGAGTCCCAGCCCCTGCCCTTGGGAGCAGGGCCAGCGCGTCCCATGTTTCTGCCCTTCTATAGTCTCCATGCAGCGTCTTCTGTAAATTCTTGGTTACAAGACTTTTTCTTTTTCACAGATGCCCCCCTTTCTCCCCAGTCATAAGACTTCTCTTCAGCTAGCCTTCAGCTGGTCATTCAGGATGATTGCTCTATATTTTAGTTGTAATTCCAGTTTGGTCCTGGGAGGAGGGGACTGTACCTTCCACCTCCTCTGCCTTCATCTTGCACTGGGATGCTGTCTCTCATTGGACAATAGGAGCTTCCAGACAAGTAGCTGCCCACTTCAGGAAGAATCCATCCCCCGTCATTCCAAAAGAAGTGTGATGCTTTTGTTTCACTCAGTTTAATAGCCAGGTGCCTTTACACACGCTCTCACGAACCCGTTTTGGAAGTAAGTAGAGTAAAATGTGTGAGTAGGGAAGAGCCCTCAATTCCCCTGAAAAATGGTAATTATTTTATCTCCTGGGCCCAAAGCTGGGGGTAGGATGGAAGGTCCTCCAGACAGTCTCCACTTCTTCCAGGTACCTCCCCACAGACAGCCCAGGTAAGAGAAGCCTGCGGCCTATGGAGGGTGACGCCTTGCCCACCCATGCTCATCTGGTGAGTGGGCCAGGCCATAGCCCCAGCCCCGAGCTGGACTGCAGGGCCCACGGCCGAGTCAGCGTTAAGGAGGGCACACTCGCCTTTCACCCGTGTTCCAGGGATTGAGAAGGGGAGCAATAAAAATGACCCACTGGAAAATCAATGGATTGCCCGGAGCCGTGATATAATGAGTAGCCCTGCCAGTCAGTGCTCATAAGTGCTTTGTGAAGCACTTCCTGCAAGACATAAGCCTCTGTCCAATGGCTTGCTGATAACAGAAATAATATATCTGAATTTTATTCATTCAGAAATAAATGTCAGTGGCTATTGCTCTTCACATGTAGCAGCTGAACCACATTAAATATTTGGTTGTCTTCCTGATCATATTTAGAATAATGATGAAAGCCATGAATTACAGGGTAGGAAGCCTGACGTGTTTGTTGCCTGCAACCCGTTTTATAGCTTTCTCTTAGGGCTTGAGTTGCTGAATAGGATGGTTGCAAACTGCTTACAAAGAGAAGTGCGGAGTTGCCTCTCAGCTCACCTCCCTGGAGCAGGGTTTCGTGGCTGGACCCCAGGCCCGGGGCCAGGTGAGGGCCTTCTCTTACCGGCACTGGTTCTCACCCGCAGTGCCACCAGTCATCCGCGTCTACCCGGAGACCCAGGCACAGGAGCCGGGGGTGGCGGCCAGTCTGAGATGCCACGCAGAGGGCATTCCTATGCCCAGAATCACTTGGCTGAAAAATGGCATGGATGTCTCAGCCCAGATGTCTAAACAGCTCTCCCTTTTGGGTAAGAACCGCCCTCGTTGTCTCTGTGCTATTCCCACCAAGTTCAAGCTGACACCCTCCCCGGGATGGAAATGAGAGGCGTGAGTTGATTCTAAGTCAGACATGTTGGAGTGAACAGATGTCTCCCCAGACTGTTCTACTCCCTGGGCTCCCACAGTCTCGTGGGCTTTCTGAGGGCAGTGATGAGAGGCTGCCAGTCAGGTCCCGGGTCACCCTCAGTTCACTCAGGTGTTCTGGCCCTTGGTGGGTGACTGTCCGGGATGTTGGCTACCCTCAGCCCTGCTGAGGGGCTCTGTGTTTTTAACGCCTACACAGAGAATGGGGAGGGTGGGAGGGGGGTCTCGGCTGAGCGGGCCACGCTGAGCACTGTCCTTTCCGCAGCCAACGGGAGCGAACTCCACATCGGAAGCGTCCGGTATGAAGACACGGGGGCGTACACCTGCATTGCCAAAAATGAAGTGGGCGTGGACGAAGACATCTCCTCCCTCTTCATTGAGGACTCGGCTAGAAAGACCCGTGAGTCCACTCTTGCCTTTGAGCTTTTTTCACTGAGCTGGTGGGATGTGCAAGGTGTCAGGGAGGGAAGTAACTGACCAGGGCCAGAGCTGTCAACCATGAGCCCCTGAAGACAGGTAACACCCATATCCATCTGGGCTCAAACTGGGGACAGAGGCTGCCCAGAGGGGAGCACACCTTCCCTGACTCTAGAAACATAGAGGAACTCTCTGGACAGCAGACAGAGCCCAGGACCACAAGGAAGCTCACATATCCTGGCCCCAGTTCTGCTTCCTACCTGCCCTGGAACCCCTGCCCTCATTAACAAAACGCCCCCTTCTATCCACCCACCAGGGGCCGCTGTCCCACATGGCCCAGGGACTGGCTGTGCACACCAGCCTTTATCCAGGGATGTCGCCCACCTGGGTGCTAAGGGTGCTCTCCCTTGTGGCCACCGCTCCCCAAGTGGGTCCGCTGCTGTGATTTCAAGGACGTGGGTGCTGGCCATGGTCTCATTCCCTCAGTCACAGTTTCATATGAGTCTTTCCCAGCAAGGGAGTTCCTCAGACGTGTTTCAGATAAGGAGGATCCTAGCTGAAAGTCGGAGCTCTCCTGGAAGTAATCCTGCGCATCTGAGAGAGAGGTTGCTGCCTCTTTGTCATCCTGGGAAGTAGAAAACCCCATTAGCTTCTGGGATCCTGGGACCTGATGTCAAGGATTCATTCAGAATTGAAAGGGTCCTGAGACCCGGAGGCATTTGTCCATGTGCACAGTCCCCAGGGCGGCCGCGGGAGTCCGTGGTGCCGTTCTGTGCGCTCGATGGCAGATGTTCTCGAACTGACACTGTGAGGAAGGTTCTCACTCTGCTTTCTTCTCTTTTCCTCCCCTCCGCCGGCTCCCGCTCTCCCAACTCTCCGCTGCTGCAGTTGCAAACATCCTCTGGCGCGAGGAAGGTACCAGCTCACTCGTTCTGTGTTGTGTCTGTGGTCACGTGTGTTTGTAGTTCCAAAATAGGCCATCTTTCCATGAGCGCCAAACAGTCCCACAAGCGGGGTTCACGTGCCAGATCAGACCGGAGGGGGGAGGTCCAAGTCAAACTCAGGTGGCGCAGCCTGAGAAGCAGATTTCACACCCCCTAGGGTCTTTAATGGTCACCAATGCATTAGAATTTAGAAACGGAAAGTTTCCATTTCAAGCTCATTGAAACCTCCACCGGAGGGGCCCTCTCAGCAGGGGCTCCTGATCAGATCCAGGCCTTAAACTTTTCTCCAGCAGCTGGTATTGGTGTTGGGGTTTAGCATATACTCTGAGGAAATGCTGAAGGAGAAAGCTACGGTGATTTCTGTAAATTTATATTTATTTACATGTATGTTTTTAAATGAATAGGCTTTTAAAATTTGTATTAGCAAACAATCTTTAAACATTAGATTGGGCCATACAAAATTGCGTTTTTGTACATCAAAACTGGCCTAATATGGACAGTTTCATATGGTTCAAAAAAATAGCAGGCTCTTGATGCTGCCTGACCCTAGCTCCTAGCCATGAGGCACACAGAGAGCTTTTGCTCTGCGTCTTTAAGAGGTGGTGTTTTTCTAAGGAGGTTACTACAAAGGCACCCAGAGAATGCAGGGGGCCCTGGGGGTGTGAAGTACAGCTAGGGAGGCCCACTTAAGACCTACGCTGCCCAAGGGCTGGCAGGTGCTGCACTAATATCAGACAACCCCGCAGCGAGCACTTCCCATCATGCCTGGGCAGCTGCCCTTCACCGCTAAGACTCAAGGCCTGGAGACAGGAAAATGCAGAGGCCAGAACAGAGAGGCAAGCTGGCCGACCACAGGGCGCGCTCAAGTCTGCCCAGGAGAAGTGAGGTGATGAGAGCACACAAAGCAAGGAAAGCTCCTTGCTGCCCCCTTAGCACGGTGATGGCGAACCTATGACACGCGTGTCAGAGGTGACACGTGAACTCATTTTTTTTGGTTGATTTTTCTTTGTTAAATGGCATTTAAATATATAAAATAAATATCAAAAATATAAATCTTTGTTTTACTATGGTTGCAAATATCAAAAAATTTCTACATGTGGCACGGCACCAGAGTTAAGTTAGGGTTTTTCAAAATGCTGACACGCCGAGCTCAAAAGGTTCGCCATCACTGGTTTAGTAGAAGCTAAGCCCAGACAGAACCTTCGGCGGGAGGAGGAGGTCGATCATGAGGCTGGGTCTCCTGTAAAGCCGATTGTTTGTTGAGTATTTGTTTAGTCTCATGTTCCATTGCCAACTGTGAGCAAGGCCCTGCGCTCAGCCTGAAATGTAGCTACAGCTGCAGACCCCATGGAGATTCTGTTAAGCCTTCAATCTTACCTTGGTCCTTCCGACCATCGATTTTCTGAGAAGCCCCAGGAGGCTGTTCCTGGGGCCTGCTGTTGAGCAAAGGCTGTGGCCCCTTCGACCCCCTAGATGTGAGTGAGAAGTTTGCCAGGGGAGAGGAGACAGAAGCAAAGGTCCTGCTGGGGGCCGAGAGCCGGCTGAGACTCATGGGTTGTCTGACTCTCAGGGGCAGGCTGCCCAGCACCCAGGCTCCCCTCGGCAGCTCTGCAGATACTCGTGGTCAATGCCGGCTTTGAGAGGCGGGGTCAGGCTGTTCGCCATGGCAGGAGCCCTCTTGCCTAGAGCCCTTCTCAGCACAGAACCAGAGGTAGTCGAGGCTGCTTCATGGACTCAGGGACCTCCGTCCTCACTGGGAGCCGCAGGCACTGGTGCCATCACCATGGGCCTGATGCCCCGAAAACTGCCTGCAGAGTCATTGGCAGCTAATGGGATGGTGATTCCTATTTGCCTGACTTGTTGTTTTCTAACTCACTGAAAACTTCGCCAGACAAGTTTTTAAGAGGTGGTGTTTTTCTAAGGTGAGGTTACTGCAAAGAGACCCAGAGAATGCAGGAGGCCCTGGGCGTGTGACATGCAGTTACAGAGGTTCGGGCGGGGTCCACCCATGCACAGCACCCTAACCTGGCTCCCTGCAGAGCCCTCTGTGCGCTGCACATCAAGGCACTGGTGCTCTCTGCATGCGAGGAAAGAGTTCTCCACATATTTATTTAATATATTTCATTTTTTCAGAACTTATAGAAATCTCTTTACTGTTCTACCTTCAAAATATATGAAAGAGTGGGGAGAAAGTGGGAGGAAGAATTCCAACATTACCCATCTCTGTGCCAGGTTGGCCTTTTATGGAGAGGCAGAGTGAGGGGACACTCTGAGCAGGGGCTCAGGGTCTAACCCCAACTCTGGCACAAAGGCAGGTGGCCTCCTTGGACCTCAGTTTCTTTGTCTTTGAAATAAGGAGGCTACACTAGTTGGGGGTCCCCAAGGCCTTTTCTTCCCAGACGGCCGAGCCCTGGGCCAGGTGAGGGCGGGCAGGCAGGCACAACCAGCTGTGGGCTCTATCACCTGGTGCGAGCTGCCACGGAGACTCCGCTGGGGCAGAGGTGGAGCCCGCAGTCTTGAAGGAGGGGTTTGCCGGCACAGACAGGCTGGGACTCAGTTTGGACCGAGGAGCACCTGCCACAGCATTCTTAGGGCCCCACATTCCAGGAAGTGGCGCTGCACCTAAATGTGTTCAAAGTAAGAGCCTTTGCTTTGGGGGAATCGTCTCATCCATCCTGAATTTAGTGGACAACGAACGACCAAGGGCGGCTTTGCCTTTCAGGACAGGAACGGTCAAATGTATGTCAAAACCACGGCTGTCGTTGATTTGAAAGCGTGTTGGTGGCCACTCTGGTTGACTGGTGTGCATGTCTGGGAGGACACCCGGGGACTGCAGGGCCCTCTGTGTGCTGTTCTGATGGACAGCCCTCGGGGCACCTTCTCCCGTGCTCCCCACACCACCTGCTCATCTCACCTCACCCCACCTTGACCAGGACTTGCGCTGCGTGCCTGCACCCCATGCACCTGAGCTGCAGTTTTGTGTGTGCCCGATGTGGCATGTGACCCCACGGGGGGAGGGGGGGACGGTAGCTGCTAGAGGGACATAACCATGGCTGTGTTTGCTCCTCCCAGGCCTCAGTGTGGGAAACATGTTCTATGTCTTCTCCGATGACGGCATTATCATCCTGCACCCCGTGGACTGTGAGATCCAGAGGCACCTCAAACCCTCTGAGAAGATCTTCATGAGCTACGTAGGTTCCCACGCCCAGTCAGTCTTTCACCTCGGGTGCCATTTGATTCTTAAATTCCATCTACTGTACGTGGTGTGGTTCCAATGTGTCCCAAGGCTCAAGGAACACGAGGCTGAGCATGTATATGCCCGTTCGTTCACCAGGCAGCCACGTCCACGCACTGAGCTCGAGGGGAGGCCCAGGCCTATGAATGGGTTCCTGGCCTCCCCAAGTTCACAGCTGCCCAGTAGGTGCTGTTAGAGGATGTGCCGGGTGCGCTAGAAATTGAGGAGAGAAGGCCCCTGGGACACGTGGTCCCTGGGCTCAGTTTCGAAGAACGAGTCAGAGTTGGTGGCGGGTTTCTGGAACAAATGTCATGAACATGGAGAGTAGAGGATAAAATTTGTCATGTTCAGGGAACGGAAAGTACTCTGTGTGCCTAGAGGGAAGGGTGGGTGTGGGAAGGGCCTGAAATTGGGAAGGAGTTCTAATGGTATCCTAAAGCTCTGGGAACCCCTGAAGGACTTCAGACGAAGGGTGGCCATGATCAGGAACACATGCAAGACCTCAGGGAGGGCAGTGGTCAAAAGGGCTGGCCTAGAAGCACAGAGGGGTGAAGAGGTCATTGTAATTGTCCAGGTGGGAAGGTGGTGTCCTGGTTAAGCCTGTGGCAGTAGGGAAGGGGAGAACTGCATGGACTTAGAGCTAGTCACCGGTAAAACCACAGGGGACCTGAGGGGAAGCCAGGGTCTTGCTAGCAGGAGGAGGGTGCCAAACACCCCGTGGGAGGGTTACAGTGGACCGACCCTCTTTCTAAAGTGCTGGGTGAGTAGGAAGTTGGTGCATCCTCTCTCGGCCTCTCTGCTGGATTAGATATCCATCCACTTTGTTCAGCGGGAAGCAGCAAGTTTAATTGGTAAGGGCACAGGCTGCAACCGAGGTGCCCTTGACCGGAATCGAACCCCTGACCCTTCAGTCCTTGGGCCGACACTCTAACCACTGAGCTAAACCAGCTAGGGCGGCCTCAAAGTTATTGGTCCAAGGAAGTAAAGCAATGGAGATGTCGTTGTTGTTTTTTTAATGGAATGAGCAGGGCTGATGGTAAAATTGAGAGTTGATTTTGGACTTACATGTCTGAGATGTTCATTAAACAATCAAGTCAAGCTAAATAGTTGGCTGTATAAGTCTGGAGCTCAGGGAAGAGGCCTGAGCCAAAGATGTAAATTTGGGAGTTGTAGTCATATAGACTGTAGCTAAGGCCATAGGTTCGGGTGAGATTAACTTTCGAGAAGAAAAGTTATTCAGGGTGAACTCTGCAGGATCCAGCAACAGAAAAGGCCCAGCCACGGGGTGGGATGGAGGGAGAAGAACCAAGGAGTAGTCAGATGGTGCCCCAAGTTCAAATAAAATGATGGCCAGGGATTAATTTACAACTGAGGAGTCAACACTGACCTTGGTGAGAACACTCCCAGCTTCCTGGTGAGTTCAAAAGCAGAGGGTTAAGGAGCATATGAGAGGTGAGGAAGCAGAAAAGTGAAGGGAACTCTTTCACACGTCTGGCCATTAAGAGACGTTTTTAAAATAATGGCGATGAGGACAAAGAGAAAGTAGCACAAAAGAGTGGAAGACTCTGCCCCGGAAGCTGCTGATTAAGAGGCTGCAGAGGGAGGTACAGCCTCAGAAGAAGTGGGAGGAGGGGAAATTGGTGAGGTGGGGGGTTGTGTGCCATGTTCTGTGAATCCAAAGGATTCTGAGTGTGGCAAGAAAGGGACCGAGGAGAGTCAGGGGAGAGGGAATCCCGAGAGGTCGGGGTTTGGGGCGGGAGGGGGGATTAAGAAGTATACATGGTAGCCTATCTCCTTCACAGGAAGAAATCTGTCCTCAAGGGGAAGGGGACGCCACCCAGCCATGCCAGTGGGCGTCGGCAGTGAACGTCAGGCACCGGTACATCTACGTGGCCCAACCGGCACTGAACAGAGTCCTCGTGGTCGACGTTCAAGCCCAGAAAGTCCTGCAGGTACACCTGTCTAAGGGAGTGGGGCACAGCCTGCCAAAGTCGTCTTTGCTTTCTGCACCCTCTCCGGCTACTGTGAGGGCAGGTCAGGCCGGAGGGGAAAAGCAAAGGGGGTTCATGTGCAATGGTTCAAGTCTTTACTGCCTACCAGGTGCCATGCACTGTGCTAGGTGCTTGGGAAACAGCCAAAAATGAGCAAGGAAGTTCTAGATCTTATATGGTAGTTGGGGAAACAGACCCTAAATCAGAATGTTAGGGAGTTTTAAATAGTAAGTGCTGTTACTCAAGGCGAAATGTGCTAGAGGAACTGGAAGATAATTTTAAATTGGCTCTGGAGAGGAACAGAATCTGAGATCCAAATGCCAGGTGGGATTCCGATCCTGGGAACAGAGGGAAGGCCAGCGATAAGGGGGAGAGTGGGTGCCGGGAAGTCTCAGGTGAACAAAGGCTAATGAGGTAGAAACAGTGAGATGGAAAGCCACTGAAGGGCTTTAGTCAGGGGAGTGACTCGATCTGGCTTCTGTATTAAGAAAGGACTGGAGGAGAGAGCAGGGGTGTGGTCACTGCCTGGAACCAGGCAGGAGAGGAGAACGGTGGAGGTGGTGAGAAGTGATCAGATTCGGGATGTAGTTTAAACAGGGAGCCCCAAAGATTTTCTGCTGGGTGGAATGTGAGGTTTGAGAGAGCAGAAGCCTTTGTTTGCTTGCTTGAACTTCAGCAACTGTAGAATGGAGTTGCCACTTACTATGTGTGGTGGGCTGAACGATGGCCCCCAGGATGCCCCCATCCTAATCCCCAGAATGTGTGAATGTCACCCCATATGGCAAAAGGAATTTAGCAGATGTTAATGAATTAAGGATTTTAAAATGGGGAGTTATCCTAGTTTATCTGGGTGATCCCTAAATGCAAACAAAAGTATCCTTATAAGAGAGAGGCAGGGATAAATTTAAAGAAGTTCTGCAGAGAAGGGAGGGGGCAGCATGGCATATGGCTGACTTTGAAGATTGGAGAACGGGCCATGAGCCAAAGAATGTAGTTCTAGAGGCTGGGAAAGGAAATGCATTCTCCTCTAGAACCTCTAGTAGCGGTTCTCAACCTGTGGGTCGCAACCCCTGAAAATACATCCTGCATATCAGATATTTACATTACGATTCATAACAGTAGCAAAATTACAGTTATGAAGTAGCAACAAAAATAATTTTATGGTTGGGGGTCACCACAACTTGAGGAACTGCATTAAAGGGTCGCGGCATTAGGAAGGTTGAGAACCACTGCTCTAGGGGGAGCACTGCCTTACAGAGCCATGTTGGTTCACCCCAATGAAATTAATTTCAGACTTCTGGCCTCCAGAAACTGTAAGAGAAGAGATTTGTGTTGCTTTAAGCCACTAAGTTTGTGATAATATGTTACTGCAGCAATATGTTACTGATATACTATGAGAGACACTTTGAGCAAGGCTAGGGGAGAAAATTAGGAAATCAGTTTTGGCTCTGTTCCATTTCAGGTGATGTATATATCAAGTAAGCAGTTAGATAAACAGGCCTGGAGTCAAAGGAGAAATCTACGCTGGAGATGTCAATGAGGGCATCATCACCATATGAACCATATTAAATTCAGAGAACTGGATGAGAAATCACTCAGGGTAGTATAGACAGAGAGGAGGTACAGGTTGGAGCACTCCAACACTTAAAGATCACAAAGGAGAGAAAAAGCCAACAAGAAGACCCAAAGGAGTAGCTGAAAGGAACAAAGAAAATTAGAGATGGGGTATCCCAGAAGCCCAGAAAAATGTTTTAAGGGAGAGTTAGTGGCCAGTGGTATCAAATATTGCAGAGAGCATTTGCACGTTATGAAAACGGGCCATTGAATTTGGTGCCATGTGGGTCACCTTGGCAGGCAGGAACAGAGAGGATGGTGGAATGCAGCCTGAGGGAGCAGATCCAAGTTAGAATGGTAAGGAAGTGGAAATGGTGAATATAGGCAACCATTTTGAGGAGGTTTGCTGTAAAGGTGAGTTACAGGTAGACAAATAAGGCAGTAGCAGGAAGAGGATATGGAAGGAACTTTATTTTTAGCATAGGTGACATTATAGCATTTAAATGCTAATGGGGAGAGTTGTTCCCCGGAATTCTTCTGCCTCATGGAATTAAGCAGGGATCAGTGAAATCCAGGGCATGCAAGTGGAGATGCTAGCCTCAGGTAAAAGCACACCCTTTCATTGTAAGAGGAGGAAAGAAAGTACACAGGTGCGGGTGCCAATACCTGATACCGTCGCTGGTAGTTGGATGAACTTCTCTTCTGGTTGCTTTAATTTTCTCAGGGAATAAGAAAAATTATCACCGAGGTTGGAGGAGAGAGGTGAAAGTTGCATGCGAGGTTGAATTTACCCAGGAAATGGGATAGCACTTCTGGGTAATCCTGAAGGCCCACATAAGGATTGTGGATGTAAATTTAAAGTGAGGTCAATGAGCAGGGCTGTATCTTTTTCCCCAGCAATGTTTAGCTGCCCTAGTACAGACTTGTTGTACGGGTAAAGTTGGATATAACCAAGTTAGTGGTTTCTCCTGACAAATACAATAGGAGGCTATTGATTTCCCTGGCCAGAGAACATATTCTGAATAATTTGAAATACCTGGAGATTTTTTTTTATTTTTATTTTTTGGTCCACTTAGCCTAACAGTTACTGAGAGGTATATTGAAATTTCCCACCATGGTTGTAGTTCTATCCATTTCTACTTTAAAATTATAATACCTCCTGGGGGGAAGACTCCTTTATTCTTATAAAATATTCCTCTTTATTTATGATGATGCTTCTTGCCTTAAAGTCTATTTTAGTCTAATATGAGTATAGCTAAATCAGATTTATTGTGATTAGTGCTGTCATGGTGTAATTTCCTATCCTTTTACTTTCAACCTTTCTATGTCCATATATTTAAGGTGGTCTTTTATAAAGTCTTTAGGCTTTTATCTAGTTTAATAATCTTGGTCTTTTATTTGGAGTATTTGATCCATTTATGTTTAATGTAATTAATTTATATAGTATTAAGTACCATACTGTTTTTTAATTTGACCTGTTTGTTGCTTTTCTCTCCTTTTTACTTTTTGAATTAAACACTTTTATTATTCCATTTTCCCTCTGTTAGCTTTTTGACAATTCATTATTTTATATTATTGTTATTACCACCATTGAGATTACAACATACATCCTTACCTCAATACAGTTTCATATAAATTACTTCACTTCCCCATTAATGATAGAACCTTAGAACAACTAGCTCTTTTAATTTAACCCTCCCTCCAAACTTTTGCATTATTGTAGGAATGAATTTTAACTCTACATATAATTTAACCCCTGAAGAAATGCCTATAATTATTTTGTACAGTTGATAGTCATTTATATTCACCCACATATTTACCTTTTCCATTGCTCTTTATTCCTCTGAGATATATAGTTAGGTCTGGGATCATTTTCATTCTACCTGAAAATGTTCTTTAATGGTTCTTTTGGTGTAGGACTGCTGACAACAGAGTCTTGGAGTTTTAGGCTGTTTAGGCTGTATAAAAATACATAAAGGACAAATAATGTTAAAGTATATTTTCACTGGATATAGAATTCTACATTATTAGCAATTATGTGTTTTCAGCATTTTAAGATGCTTCTCCATTATTTTCCCATTCTTTTTGTTAATAGGTAATACTAGTATATCAAACTAATTTTCAGATTTTTCTCTTTGGTCTTTAGCAGTTTTACTAAGATGTGCCAGCTAATGTGTTCTTTGTATTTATTTTGATTTAGGGTTTTTAGAGGTTCTTGAATGTATGAATTGCTATATTTCTTCAAATAGTATGCTCATTCTCTCTTGCCTCTTCTTTTGGAACATTTTTTTTTAAATTAGACCTTTCCAGTGTCTCTCACTTATCTTTTTCACTCTCATTTTCCATCCTTTTTTGGCTCTTTGTGCTTCAATTTGGCTATGTTCTATCAACCTTTCAGTTCACTAATTCTATCTTCTGTGTCTAATATGGATATTTTTTAAACCTATTTATGGAGCTCTTAATTTCAGGCATTACATTTTTTACTTTAGAATGTCTACTTAATTCCAAATTACCTTTTTATGGATCACCTGGAGGTCTGTTTTGTTTTGTTTTTGTTTTTTAATGTTGTTTTCAGTCATATAGCCTAGTCATTTTCTTGCATGCACAACAACATTCCATATAAAATATTTTAGAAACTTTAGATGGCTCTCATCCACCAAAGAAAGTTTACCATTTCCTTTTTAGGCAGAAATAATAGAGAATGAATATTTTTAATCTTACCAAGTACTAAGTTGAATCAAAGCTGAGTTGAAGTTTTTGTAAAGCTTCACTCCTAGGCCTAATGTGTTCTTCAGGACCTTTTCCCTTTGTTCCTCGGCATCTTGAGACTGTGGGCAAGTCCGTTCTGAATTTGAAGAGATAAGCCAAAAATCTTAGACTCTTGCTCCTCAACAGCTCACATGAGAATATGAAATATGATGAGAAAGGTTAAGCAGAAAGAAGAGATAATGGCTACAGTCCAAACCTTAGGGAGGTTTTGCTGTGAAGAGGGCAGACAATATCTGGAAGAGGTATGAGTAGTCAGGAGGTATTTTTAAGAGAGAGAGAGTGTACAAGAATCTAGAGAGTGTCATGGTGGTATCATTGCTGGTGTGTTAAGAAGCTCTGGGTAGAGGAAGACAGTGGCAGATCTCAAAGCTTTTGGTAAGTGAACAGAGTAGCCAGGAAGCTGGGAGTAACAGGAGTATCTATAGACATGAACAAAGCACCTGAGGTCTGTGAAGTGTAGAAAAGCAGTAACAGCCTTGGGGCTTCAGAGAACAGGAGGTTTTAATAAGAGCAAGAAAGTAAAATGAGACTTCAAAGATGGTGCTGAATGGAGAAAAAAACAATATATTTCAGCAGATTAAAAAATCAAGAGTTCAGTTTTGTAAATGTTAAGTTGAGCTCATCGACAGAGGAGTGAACTCTAAGGTCCTCAGAGTGCAGTGGGTTAGTTGCAGCCATGGATTGGGTGAGCTCATCCAGGGCCAGGATGTAGACAAGAGAAGGTCGAAGCTGAAGGCCTGGGACATGCCAACGTTCAGAAGTCAGAATGAGGAAGATAAAAGCTAGGGAGGTGGGAGGCTGAGTGAAGAAAATGTTTCCAAAAGGAAATAATTAACCATGTGAAATCTTGCTGAAATGTCAAGTAAGAGGAGGATCACAAAAAAATGACCCTCTGAGCCCTGGCCGGGTGGCTCAGTAGGTTGGAGTGTCGTCCTGTGTACACCAAAAAGTTGCGGGTTTGATTCCTGGTCGGGGCACATACCTAGGTGGCAAACAATTGATGTTTCTCACATCAATTTCTCTCTTTCTCTCTAAAATCAATAAACATCTCTGCGGGTAAGAATTTTTTAAAAAATGATGACCCTCTGAATCTGACATGAAGGACTAGAAACTGTCAGTGAAGTGATGAAGACAGACACTTGGTGGGAATGGGGAAAGGAAAAGTGGATTCAGGGACTCCACAGACAGTTCTTCAGAAGTTCTGACCAATGGGGTTTTCTCTCCTAAAATCTGAAAAGCTAGAATCTGGTTAGTTGAAATATAAGTTATGGTGGCTGAAATGTGGAAGAAGGAAAGATCATTGAACCAAGAAGGAACTGAGAATGAATCATCATAGAACAGGGTTTAGAACTTATAAAACTACATTACAAGCAGAAGAGAGAAAAGTCTCCATTTGCCAGGGCCACAGGGGAAGCACTGTCCTCGGGGGAGAGCAGAGTATCGGTCACAGCAGTAAAAATAACCAGCCTGGTGCTATGGTTTGAGTCCCAGCAGCTCCCGCTGACGGATGTGCAAGACAGAGGCTGTGGAAAGATAAGGTGAGAAAGGGTGACCTCCGATGACCCAGGAGAAGGGGCCCACTCACCAGTATCCGGGCCTTGGAGCAGCCTGGGGAAGGATGCTGAGGGTCTAAGAGGCCCAACAGGCTTCCAGGAGATGTGATGGACGGGTCCTCGGCTGGTTCTTAAGTGGATAACTTAAAGCTTCTGTGTTCAGGCTTTTGTTGAGATGCTCCGGATCTCTGCTTTAAGTAAAACACACAACAAGTTTTTAAAAGGGAGAAATTGTTGACCACCAATTTTATGCCGCTGAAGACAACAAACCCAGAAGGCAGGCTTCTGCACTGGGCTGCCTGCCACTCACCCAGGAGCAATGGCCACGTGCACAACACCCAGAAACGACCATTGTGTCAGCCCCTACGACAACCATGACCAACATGTCTTCTTTTCTTGTTGTTGTTTAAGTCCATAGGTGTGGACCCTCTGCCGGCTAAGCTGTCCTATGACAAGTCACATGACCAAGTGTGGGTCCTGAGCTGGGGGGATGTGCACAAGTCCCAACCAAGCCTCCAGGTATGTTGAACACATGGAGTCTAACCCCTGCCCCACAGGAAAAGCCTCTCTCCCCGTTTGTCTCCCACTTCCCTAGTGACTAATCTCATTTATCCAAAATATGTCCATAAGGGCTTAAGGAGAGAGTAGGAAACAGCCTCAGGCCAACACTCCTCACAGGCAATTGACAGGGTGTCTTTAGCAAGGCCTGCAGTTAAAGACAGTAATACCCATAATGGGTAGGATCTCATGGTATGACAATCAGAATGTGGCTCCCAGGCCCCACAACACCTGTTCCTCCTGAGCCAGGATCTCCTGGGGTCCAACAGCATGAAGACTGGAGTCCAGGGAGGAAGAAAGGAGACAGGCTCTCTTCACCTTGGGCTGGGCGGGCTAGAGATTTAGTGTCAAAGCAAGCACTAGCTGCTGGCCAATAAGGAAGGGGAAGGAGAGGAAGCAGCAGCAGTTATGTCCATAAATGGAAGTGTGTTTATGGAGTGCCTCCAGGGTGGGAGGGCACAGAAAAGTTAGGTAATCTGCCCATGGTCCAACTCCTTCCCGCAGCAGGCTCTGCAGTCCCCACCTCCAGCTGCTGTACCTCCTCCCGGGAAGAGCTTGGGCCCCAGGGATCTGTGGGATTCCTCCCTCTGCCAGCCAGGGAAGAGCCATGCCACCCCTGTGTTGAGTGTGTGTGGCTCAGCCTTTCTCATCAGGGATGCACGAGAGGATTAAGATCTACATAAAGTAATTTGAATGCCTGTTTTCTCAAGTCTCCCCAAAATGGTGCATAGAACCATTCTAGATGCACAGAAAAGGTAATTCGTTACATACAATGGATGCCTCAGGCCTTAGGGTTTAATTCTTTCTCGGAACCCCAGCTGAGAAGGGCTGCAGATGGAGCCAGGTTCACCCTGTTCCCAAGACTAGTGAGAGGCCAGGAACACCGGCTCTAGAGAGGCTTCCTCCGGGGACTGGCCTCCTGCCTGCCTTTGCTGCACCAGGGGGCGGGCACAACTTCACCACATGTGAACTGAGACTGTGTCGGTGATTGAACTCATCCACCAGCCCTGAGCCCCGTGAGCTGACAACAAATAATAACAACCATTAGAACTCCTAGGGCCCAGGATAAAGGTCACTCAGAACGGAGGCTAAGCCCAGAGAAATGGGCTTATTATTGGGCCCTCTGGCAGCTCTAAGAAAGCACCTGAGGAAACTCTATGGGAGGGACCACTACCAAAGATTCCTCTGGAACTAAAAATGAACAAAATGCCTTTCTAATCGTCGACTGCAGTAGATAAATTGGGAAATGCATGGTTTCTACCGAGACCCAAATATATGAAGAGACTGAGACTCAACATCTCCGAACATGGAGGTTCAGAAAGAGAAAAGGAAACTGTTGGGATGGAGTCCAACATAAATACATTTGTAATAAAATTTCCAAGAGGATCTACAACTTCCTGGCTAGACTTATGAGAAATGACACATCTCTGCCCTTGTTAGTAAAAGAGTAGAGGGGAAATCTTACAAGGCAGAAGGAACAAGTTACCTGTAGAAGAAACAACAATCTGATGGGCCTTGAACTTCTCACCTGCAATAGGAGCTGGAAGACCGTGGAGTCACATTAGTTAGATATAAGGGCTGATGTCCAAGAATCCTGTGCCCCACCAAGATATCATTTACCCCCGGACAAAGGAAAGATACAAGAATATGCAGAATCCGGAGAGCGTATCACTCGTGTGCACCACCCGAGGAACCAGATCAGAGACATCAAGATGGAGAAGGAAAAGAGGAGACCGTCGTAAGTAAGGAACCTGGAGAGGACTGTGTAAAACTAAAAGGAAGATGTACCCATAGCTGGGTGGCTCAGCTGGTTGGAGCATTATTCCACACACCAAAAGGTTGCAGGTTCGGTCAGGGCACATGCCTAGGTTGCGGGTTTGATCCCCGGTCGAGGCAACAAATCAATGTTTTTCTCTCTCTCAAAATCAATCAAAACATATCATTGGGTGAGGATTAAAACTAAATGTAAGATGGATGAGGAGAATCTATCTGGAAATGTATAATCGGTGCTAAGTAAGGGTGTTAGAATTAGCAGAGACACACTGAAAGAGAAATCCTGATACCAGGATTTCTAAAGATAAATTATTTTAGTAAAAATGACAATACAGAGTGGAGGGAAGAGAAGGGAATAATAATACTCAAAAGTGTCATCTTATTGGGAGGAGAGAGGATATAGAGAATGTTTGAAATTAATAGCTGAGAACTGAATTCTGTTCAAAGCAGAGGTGATCAGGTTGGGCTTTAGAAAAAGAAGGAAAGAAAGAAAGAAAGAAAACTAACTCTAATGTGTTTACAAGAAACACACAAAACAAAATGATAATGAGATTAAATTTAAAGGCCTAGAAATAGTGATGATAGGGGAGCTAAGAGATATGCACAATGCCGAAACCGGTTTGGCTCAGTGGATAGAGCGTCGGCCTGCGGACTGAAAGGTCCCAGGTTCGATTCCGGTCAAGGGCATGTACCTGGGTTGCGGGCACATCCCCAGTAGGAGATGTGCAGGAGGCAGCTGATCGATGTTTCTCTCTCATCGATGTTTCTAACTCTCTATCTCTCTCCCTTCCTCTCTGTGGAAAATCAATAAAATATATTTAAAAAAAAAAAAAAGAGATATGCACAAGTGGTAATATTAGTACCAGACAAGGTGGGACTTAAGGTTAAAGGTACTCACTCACCAGCATAAGGAGAGACATGACAACTAAATACATAAGAGCATTTGAAAATACAAGGAGAATTTTATTTAAAATACACTTATAATACCAAGGAGACAAATAGATGACATGGGAAAATTGAATAATATGAATAAGGAACTTGGTTTAATTAATATATAGGAAACCTTTCATCTGGCAAATAGTTTTTTCACATGTTCACATATAAATAAGTATCAGTAATCATGAAGAAAACATTTACAAATTTTATAGATGTTATAGACTACATTATCTGATAATTAGAATTAATATGTGACCTAAATAAAATGTGACCTAATAAGGAAACACTCCTAGATCATTATTGGATCAAAGAGGAAATTAAAAGGGAAGTTACAAACTGTCTGAAAATGAGCCCGTTTCACATCAAAACCTATGGGAGACAGAGAAAGTGTCCACAAGGAATATTTGTGTCTTAAAAGCCTGCAAAGCAAGTATTTGTGTTACGATATTAGGAAAAGAACAAAATAACTGGTAAGAATAGAAATTAATAGAAAAAAATAATTAAAGAACAAATAGAGAAACAGACATACATCACAAATAAAAACAGGAAAAAAATTCTCACATCTGATAAAGGAAAAAGGCAAAATGAAGAACGAAAGAGGGCTATGATTATAGATACAGGAGAATGAAAATAATTGTAAAATAATACTACATTGCAATTCTGGAGCAGCAAATTTTAAAACCTAGAAGAAATGAATGATTATTCATTTACAAAATGTAGGGGGGAAAACAAACTGACCTAAGAAAAGGAAAACTTGAACAATTATCTGCCGGAGAGGTTTCTAAAAGATTAAAGGTCTATCATAGAAAAATGTATATCTGAGTTTTCTCAAATCTTCTAAATACAATTTTAGTATTTTAACTTCTCAGATCATGGGGCGAAATATACAGCTCCTTTATTTGTTTTAAATAACCAGTATAATTATAAAAACTGATTAGTTTATATTTTTATTCTATTTTTAATCTCACAAATACAAAAGCAAAATTCTAATCATGGTATTAGATGTATAGTCCAGCAATGCATGTAATTGCTGAAGCAGGGAACAAATTAAGTTCCCAGATGCAATGATGGTTCGCTCCCAGGAAATCAGTCAACATTTTATATAACACAAATTAAAACAGAAAAAAAAACTATGATATTTCCAATAATGCTGAAAGGCATTTAATTAAATGCAGCAGTCTTAATAAAATACCTAAAAATAAGACTAGAAGGAAACTCCTTAAATATAATGAAGACTATTTCCCAGAAACCAAGAGCAACTTTTGCCTAAATGACAAAGCACTAAAAGCATTTTAATTAATTTCAATAATTAAACCATGATGTCCTCCATCACCATAATTGGCAAGTCTAGGAAATGTGCACTATGACAAGAAAATGAAATAGATTGAATAAGCCTACCTTTATTGCTGTCGGCCGGGGTTAGGGAAATGAGCACTTCCAGGAAGATCAACTGACACAGCCTTTGTGATGAGCAATTTGGAAATGTGAACCAAAAGCTTCAAAACAGTGCTTTTTGATCCAGCAACTTGACTTCTCAGAACTTCTCGAAGGCCGTGATCATGGATACGGACAAAGATTCAGCTATGTGTTACTACATTGTATTATAGACTGATGAATTTCAAAGGCGGGGGTGGAGAGGATTTGAGGGGGTGCGATTAACGGGGGAACTTATATGCATAGATGCATAGCCCACGGACACAGCCAATAGTGTGGCAAAGGCTTAGGAGGGGTGGGTTCGAGGAGGAGGGGATTATGGGGGTGGAGGAGGGGGGACGACAAAGCAGACATCTGTAATGCTTTCACCAATAAAGATAAATTTAAAAATAATAATATCCCAATGTTTCTAAATATCCAACACTAAGGAATTGGCTACACAAACTTCGCTGTGACTACAGGAAGATGCTTCTCTAAAGGAGGCCCTCCCCCAGCAGCCAGTGCTGGAACCTTTGGCATCTTCCTGACTCCTGCCCGGCACTCTCTTACCCGCTCACTCCCAGGCCCAGCTTTTACCTACCTCTCAGCCTGTTCCACAGGACACCTTGTCCCCTCCCCTTCCCCAAATGTCACTTTTCAGCTGGCTTGTCCACCCTCTGAGGGAGATGCTCAGTCTTCCTTACCCCACGCTGACCAGCAAATGACCTCTGCTGTCCAGCTACATACACACACCTCCTGTCCCAAGCTCTCAGAGCCGGCAAATTTGAGGGGTTCAACAATTATGCTGGAGTCCCTGATGCACCCAGCCACGTGCTGGTACACAAGCCAAGGAACTCAAGGCTGGTTGGAGCAGTGGCGCGGGCATGCCCACAGCAGTTCAATGGCCCGCTGCACTGTGTTTTGATGAAGTAACCTCTGAACATAGGGTGTCAGAGTGGTGCAGCGTGAATGACACGGGCCGCTGACAGCCTGTAATCTTCCATCTCTAATATAAGCTAAAACGACAGGCCTAGTATCAAGCAAGGATTGCATAGCTTCGTGGATTTTTCTGGCATTTTCCCCTCGACTCTCCAAGATCCCGTTTCCTAATGCTGAGACTTCCTTCATGCCCAGAGCTTTTCCTCACAGACTTGCCATGAAGTGTCGTTTGGCCTTTTTTTAATCACAGGAAAATGACCTAATGCAACCGTAGAGCTTTAGAGCTGCCCCAAGGTTGAAAGTGACCGTCTCATCGTTCTAATCCGGCATTCTGCCTGCCGCCCCCTGGGAAGCATGGTTCAGAAAAGATTCAACCCTCAAACCTGCCTGAGGAGACACCAGGTGATGTTTGTTTCACCATAAAAGTAAGAGCTAGAAGACAATTTCATTCGAAAAAGCAAACAGCATCCAGGGTTGAAAGCCATGGGAGTCACCAAGCCCCGCCCGGCTCGTCGGCCTGGGGCTGCCAAGATCTGGGTCCTTCCTTCCGCGCACGCGGCCACCAGGTGCAGGTCGGGAGTACCTCACCTCCCTGTCCGGGTCTGGCCTCTGCCTCCTGTGCTGCTCAGAATCTCTGGGCTTGTTCTTGTGGGGCCCTCAAGCCAACATTGCCCACAAGCTGGCCAAGCTCCTCGCCTGGCGGCAGGTCAGCCTCCTTTCAGGGCAATGGCCCTGGACTTGGAGGCTGATGAGCACGTGAAAAGGCAGAGGACACAGGCTGCCTGGCTCGGTGTCTCTGGCCTGCCCAGGCCCGAGGCCTCAGTAGCTAATAGGCAGGTCGATGCCCGGCCTGCCCACAGGGAGCGCTCTGGCAGGACCTGCAGACCACTCTCCTCCTCTCTAGCCTCGGACATCACTTGACTGTCCGCACTGCCAACGTGCCCGTCCCTGTGCAGACAGCAGGGACGCACGCCGGGGAGTGGCTCAGGTCACCCCCACGGGGAGAGGTGTAACCTCCAGGGAAACAGGCAGCCATACTCAGTCTTCACCAATTTGTACCAAACACAAGGCCTGACTCCTTACTTCTCACAGCAAGTCCCTTTGTGAACCTGAACCTCTCCCCGTCGTTTCGATCACAAGGCCTCTGGTGGCACAACCAGCACCCCTGAAGGGCACCTCTGCCAGATCCCCGCTTTCTGTAATACGCCACGGAGTCACAGCCCTCGGAGCACGCCTCGGTGAGCAGTATGCGACAGATTCCCAGCAACCCAGCCCAGACACCTGGCATCAACGGAAAATAACCAGTCATCAGTTCCACAGTTTCACATTCTCATCACTTAAAGCGCTCTCCTTTTTCCCAGGGCGGCCTAGGTGTTGAGAAGGTGGGCTTCCCTGCTGGTGGGGAAGTTGTATCTGAGCAGAGTGATGTTTCGGTTCTGGGACCTCCCTCCAAAGCCCCAACACAAGTCCAGCTCAGTCCCCGAGCTGCAGTCACCACAGCCGACAGCGTGCAGCAGGTCACGCCAGGCAGAGTGGGAGGGAACAACTCACCCCTGTCCTACCACTTCCTGTCCTGCCTGTGCCATTCCACTCTGCTCCCGCCCCTTCCCAAGACTGTGGCTTGTCCATCATCTCTCTCTAGCAGCCTGTCTGCTGGGGAGCATGCAGAGGTCCCCAGGTTTCCAGCCCCCACTAGGCCGGGCCCTCACAAGGACTCCTGCTCTCTGTCATAGGTGATCACGGAAGCCAGCACCGGCCAGGGCCAGCACCTCATCCGCACACCCTTTGCAGGAGTGGACGACTTCTTCATTCCCCCAACAAACCTCATCATCAACCACATCAGGTGAGACCTGCCTGCGAGGCCCCGAGGGGGACACCTTCGCCCAGGGTGGGGCCTGCTCCTGTCTCTGTCTCCCCCACTCCCCTTGGGCTGGCTTCGAACCGCATCAAGAAGGAACAGAGAGCCCTAGCCGGTTTGGCTCAGTGGATAGAGCGTGGGCCTGCGGACTGAGGGGTCCCAGGTTCGAGTCCAGTCAAGGGCATGTACCTTGGTTGCGGGCACAGAGTGTGCAGGAGGCAGCTGATCGATGTTTCTCTCTCATTGATGTTTCTAACTCTCTATCCCTCTCCCCGCCTCTCTGTAAAAATCAATATTTTTTTTAAAAAAAAGAAGGAACAGAGAAATGGACCCATCCCTAGTCTCTAACTGTTAAAGTTCAGGAAGGTACCCAGCTCTTAATGTCCTTGGTGGCCCAGTGAGGTCAAGGAGTCGCATCCTCAAGGTGAGGACAACAGGGGAAAGGAGAAACAGCAGTGGTTAATGTAGCACCTCTCCTTGCTAGACACACAAAGCTAGTAGAAGTGGTCTCGAACCTATTTTACAGATGAGAAAACTGAGGTTCAGAGAAGTTAGGACACTGGCCAAGGTCACACAGCCAGGAATTGGCAGTCAGACTAAATGCAAAGCCAGGTCTCCTTTGAGTGCCCCATCCCGCCTCATTCTCTGCTAACCACAGCCCATGGTTCCTCTCAGAGCCCCCAGAGCAGCCATGCAGGGGGCCTACCAGGAAACAAGGCCCCCTAGGTGCCTGGTTGCCACCATCCTAAAGAAGAGCCTTATCATAACAGCCCTGGCCTCCGAGGCAAACCTCCTCCCCGCCTGGCCACTCCCCCACTCATTTCAGAGAGCCCCTGACACTTGCTGTGAAGTCACCACTGCCAGGACTAAGGCTGCCCTTGATAAAGTCATCGAGACCCAGTTGTCATGTGGCACTGTTTATGCCTTCCTTTACCCTGCCATCAAGCACCTCCCTCCAGGAAGGAATGACTCATGGTTGCAAGCTGATGCTGGACGTGTAAAAATACGACTCACCCGTGTATGCTGGCCCAAGGAGGAAAATCACCACTTTCTGCCTCCTCCTCCTCACC
>NW_005357764.1:5437955-5439346 GCF_000412655.1 Myotis brandtii | reverse complement strand
GCCTGGGGAAGAGCCTCTAATGTGGTTCTAAATGGGGGCGCCCCCTCAGAGCAGCTGAATTCAGCTGGGAGTCGTGCAAATGCAAGGACTCAGCAGCCCCTGTGTGTGGCTTTCACATTAAAGTTCCTTAGAAGAGTGGGTTTTCTTCCTGCTCTGTCCATGCTCTGGCTCTTTAAGGATGCTTCATAGATGCTCTAAAGCAGGCATCCTCAAACTACGGCCCACGGGCCACATGCGGCCGGCCGAAAACATTTATCCGGCCCGCCGGGTGTTTTTGCCGCCGCTGCCTGTCCTGCTTAGCAGCCAACTCGTCCTGGGCCCGCAGTGCCCATGTGTGGAATGTCTGAGGGACAGTGAACTGGCCCCCTGTTTAAAAAGTTTGAGGACCTCTGCTCTAAAGTGAGCCTTGTCCCCACTCTGAGGCACCGCTATTCGAGGGGAAGTCGTGAAGCGATTTTCCTCTTCCTGCAGGGTGATGAGTGTCAGAACGCCTCCAGAGCAAAGGGGAGGCCTGCCTGGAGCCACACCTTTTACTATCGAGGCATTTCAGGGAGTCCAAATGTGAGCTGCTACCACCCACTGAGCTCTTCCACCAAAGCTTCCTCTTAGATTTGATCCTCCCCAAAGCCCTCCAAGGAACAACCTCTTTAGATTCCCGGAGGCTCAGAGGGGAAAGCAAGGGCCCCAGGCCCTGCGGCTGGCGGGGCCCTCAGCAGCATCAGGCCTTCTGGCTCCAAAGGTGAAAAACGCCTCTCGGCCCCCTGCCCACCAGCATCATGTACGTGGCCGGAGAGGGGCTGCCCTTCCTGTTCCCGGGAGAGGGGACACTCTTAGGAAACCTGGGCTTCACTGAATCTGAGTCCTCCAATCCCAACTCACCAGTTAGTCCAGAACCCAGCGGGGACGCACGCTGTCCTTTCCCTGCAGGCACAGGCCACCCCTTCCCAGCTGGCACGAGGCCTCAGGGAGACGCAGTGGCAGGCACCTTTACCCTCCCGTGCCATTTCTAACCATGAGTGCATGCACGACAGCGTCTGACCCGGAACCTTGGTAATGCTCTTCCTGCTGGAGATCGCAGATGAGTCACTTAGGAAGCCGCCCCCTGCAGAATGGCAGACCTTCCCCAGGGGCTGTCAGGTCCCTGAAGGCTTGTGATAGAGGGACAGAGAAAGGCTGCAATCCTGAGAGAGGAATGACAGATCCCCGACCCCGAAAGGCCTCTGACCTCTGACCTCAGTTCTCCCCTCCCAGGTTCGGCTTCATCTTCAACAAGTCTGACCCTGCAGTTCACAAGGTGGACCTGGAAACGCTGATGCTCCTCAAGACCATCCGGCTGCAGCGGCACGGCTGCCTGCCGCAGGCCATGGCCCACACCCACCTGGGCGGCTACT
>NW_005357764.1:5383358-5437668 GCF_000412655.1 Myotis brandtii | reverse complement strand
CTGCTGCCGCCAGCCCCCAGCTGCACGTGCAGGAGGTCACGCTGCGGGGGGAGATCCGGACCCTCTACGACCTGAAGATCGGCCAGGGCATCTCCGACGTGGCGTTCCAGCGCTCCTTCGCCCACAGCAACCAGTACTGCGTCTACGCCACGCTGGAGGCAGAGCCGGACCTGCTGTTCCTGGAGCTGGCCACGGGGCGGGCGGGCGTGCTGAAGAACTTCAAGGAGCCGCCCTCGGGGCCAGCCGGGCCCTGGGCAGGGCCCCGCAGGATCGTCAGGGACAGCGGGCTGTTCGGACAGTTCCTCCTCACGCCAGCCCGGGAGTCACTGTTTCTCATCAACGGGCGACAAAACACGCTGCGGTGCGAGGTGTCGGGCGTAAAGCGGGGGACCACGGTGGTGTGGGTGGGCGAGGTATGAAGGAGGCCAGTGCAGAGCCCGGGCCCCCGGGCCTCACCTCGTCCTGACACCTCAGCCCCGAGCTGGCGCCCTGTATATTTTTACAGACAAAAGCAAAAACCTGTATTCGCTTCGTGGTTCGACACTGGTCTCCTTGCAAGTTTCCTCGTCTAAGGTATGCGCTGCTCACCAGGCGGGGTGTTCTCGTCGGGAAGTATGAGTGCGCCTTGGGCTACGGCGAGAACCCACGCTGCCGTGTAAGGGAGGCATTTCCGTGCCCGGCTCCACGCCATGTGACCGGGGACGCCGTGGAACCCAGCGCTCCTGCTTTCCAGGCGGCATCTCCGTCGGTTGCCTTCACGTAGTCATTCTCCTTCACCGCCAGACCCAGCCAGACTGCACCCCGCGCAGGGGCCCGAGAGCAGGGGCCTCCCTCCGGCCGGAGAGCCACACCTGCCCTCGCTCTGCTCTTTTTCCTCTTCCGCAGCTGCTTCCTGCTTTTCTTTCCATTTGACTTGTGGTACGCCTGAGAGAGAGCCAGTAAGACTTATTGCAGCTTGGGGGGGTGGGGAAATCACTCACTTTATTTTGGAAATTTTGATTAAAAAATAATTTTTTATAATCTCAAATGCTAGTGAGCAGAAAGGCGCTCTCCGAGGTCCAGCTCTTTTCGTCCCTGCCTTGGGCCGAGTCTCTGAGAGTCACCACCCCACATCCCCCAGCCGGAAAGAACAGTGGTCATCAAGGAGTGATGGTCTCTAAAGCACTGACACCCCCAAGTGCAGATCGGCCACCACATTGGCAAAGGCTGCGTTCTGGGCTGGGACCCCACGACACTAGGACAAACCCTGTGTGCCTGCTTTTCACCATGGAAGGGGGGCATTGTTTAGTTAGTTATTCCTCACTCGAGGATATTTTCCTATTGATTTTTAGAGAGAGTGGAAGGGAAGGGGAGAGAAAAAGAGAGACATCGATTGGTTACCTCCTGCACGCGCCCCAACCAGGGCCAAGGATCAAACCTGCCACCGAGGTACATGCCCTTGACCGGAATCAAACCTGGGACCCTTCAGTCTGTGGGCCGACGCTCTATCCACTGAGCCAGATCGGCTAGGGCTGGAAGGAGGACATTTTATTAGCCAGGCCCAGATTCATGGCAGACTGGGCTTGCCTGGCAAGGTGTGGGCAGCCGGCAGGATAGCAGCCTCTGGACTCACTGCTGAAACCCCGAGGACACAGTGGTGTCCAGGCAGTTTCCCTTTTAACAACCAATTTCCTCTCTGCCTGTGGCCCTTGTGCTCAGCTCTGGGGCCCCTCGTCCTTGCATCATCGCAGCGCAGTCAGTACAGGGAGGGCCCCAGTATTTCTTACACACGGCCCCGTCTCCCCAGTAGCACACACTCCGAATCTCAGAATCAGAAGGATGCAGGCTGGTTATTATTCCACTGACCTATTCCCCCGTGTCCCGGGCTACGGTGGGCTCTCAGAAGTGCAACCCAACAGCTGTGGGAAGACAGCCTGTGCTGACGAATCTAAAGAAAGAGGCGCCCCTGGGTATCAGAACACCGCTTTCCTTCCCACACCAGCGGCCAAAACATGCTGGCACACTCGCTGGCTTGAAGGGTCACCTTTCTAACCACCTGGGTTGGGAGAGGTGGTCCCATCGCAGACACCTTAGCTAGTGTAGCCCCTTCACCTGCCAACATGGCCATGGTTTTCCTGTGCTGCTGAGGAACGGCCCTTTTCAGGGAAGGAAGGCAAGACCCTGCCTCACTCAATACACAGCCCCCTTCCCCTCCCACCAACTGCCTAGCCCACCTGTGTCCCGCCCACCCGTTTCCTGAGATCAGCCGTCGTCTTGTGCGTCTCTTGTATCTTGGTCCACCAAACACCTGTTTCCTACAATTCTCAGGAGTGAGTCTAGACATGTACATCACATTTTAGATTTTTTTTAAAGGTACAATATGTAGCTATAGGTTGAGGGAAAGCGTCATATTCAGTTTCACAATAACTGGGATGGATGGATCTCACCCTTTCCTTTTATTCTTGCCTCAATCTCTTGACACCTTTACTTCCAAACTCCCACTCTAATCACAGAAATTCTCCAGCTTTCATGAACTTCACCCTTCGGAAAAATCTAAATTGTGGCAGCGCCTGGCAGCAAAAAGCCCCCGAGCCCACCTGAGGGGAGCCCACCAACGGCCGTGCTCAAACGCCGGCCCCTCTGGGTTGCAGGATTCCTCAGAAGAAGACTAAACTGATCCCAACTGGCCTTTTAAACTGGGAGTGACCCTCAGCAGCTGCTCCTTTCCCGCGGTCCCTCCTCTGGTGGTCCTTACTGTGCAGCTCCCGTCTCGCTGCCCACGTGCCGGACACAGCTGAACTGGAGAAAGAAATCACAGGCATGAAAACTGTGAAATTTGCAAATTCACCAAGGCTCTGGAGTAGATGTTTTCCAGCAGAGCTGCGTGGGTGGGAGGCAGGGAAAAGGCTGGCTCCTGGAACACAGTTTGAAACCAGCTGGGGTCAGAAGTCATCACAACAGGCGAGCCTTGAGGCAAACCCAGCCAGCACTCCTTCTGATGAACACAAAAGATCGACTAACTACTAACTGTTCACATTCAAGGAGTATTCATTTTACCAAAAGAATCACCAGAAAGACCACTTATATAGTGAACTCACTATCCCAACATTCCTGGATTTTGAAATAAAATTTCACCAAAATTCAACAGAGTGTTTTTTTTTTCAGAACAAACACAAATAGCTAACACCTGTGGTGACATGAAGGCTTTGAATTGGAGGCTCTCACTCTCCTGCCCTAGTGAGCCCACGTGGAGGCCCCAGGTCCCAAAGCCCACCCAGCTATCCGCAAACTGGTGGTAGGAAGCGGGGGTCTGTTTCTAGACGATTGTGTGCACTTTCTGCACAAGGAGGCCTGGGCGTGGACCACGCCTGACTGCAAATGCCGGCCCAGCAACCCCGACCCAGCCAGTCCGGCCTGGGGCTGGCCCAGGCTTGTATCTTAAGTCTCCACGTCGTTCACAGTCCTCTTAGCCCAAGTGCCCAGAAGTAGCCAGAAGAGCCCTGTAAACACTTGGCTGGGGCCAACTACCACTAGCAAGCTCCAGGCACTTGGACCGAAAGGTAAGCATCACCAGACACAGAAGCTCAGTCCCTGCCATTCCCACCTCCCGGCTCCAGGTAGGTGCCCTGGAGGACAGCTTTCACCCAAATAAAGCAGAGACCCACCTGCTGCGCTGGAGAATGGTAACGACGGGGACTTCGTGTAGGAAAGCAGCCTGGGGTCAGCTTTGTGCAGCCACAACTTCTTGTTTTCTGTTGACCAATAACCTGTGAACTAAAGGCAATTTCAGAACTGAGATGTGAAACAGATTCGTTCTGGATATATTTTTCTACAAGGGGCTTAAAAAGTAATCGAGTGATTTCTCAGAATGTGTTTTATTCAGATACCATGGACGCAGAACCATCCTCATCACCGAACCCCATAGCTCACTCTCTCTGATCCTCCTCTTCAGAAGCAGGCCTGCAGGAGAGCTGATCACGCCACCTCCCTCCTACACATCCGCCAATCTACCTCACACTTTCCTCCCTGCACCCAGCACCGCCAGGTACTGCCCCCATGCCAGGAGGCCAGACAGGTGACGTGGATGACAACAGTGCTGACATGAAGTCCTTTGCCATCCTCCCCGACCCAGGACGCAGATCCCACTCCAAGCGCAGTCAGAACCCATGGCACACAGCCCCTTGCTGCCCAGACCCCCACCCCCACCCCCACCCCAAACACTTGCTTACAGCCCTTTGGAGTCAGGTGAGCAAGACTAGAGAGAACTCAGAACGAAAGGAAAGTCAGCTACTATCAGAAACTGTCGACAGGAATAGAGACCGTGACATCTGCGCCAGCCTCATCCCTGAGAGGGCCTACGCGACACCTCCCTCCATTCCAACTTCATTCTCTGCTTTTCCTGCTTCCTCCCTACGCCTTGAGCCTCCTGCTCCTTCCATTCAAAAGGCCGCTGACCTCACCGCCACACCAGCCCCTTGCTTTGGGGCAGAAGCAAGCCGTCCCTCACAGGGCCAGATGCTATTGTCTCTCTCCTCCCAGGCTGGCATGGAGGCAAAGCAGTTTTCCTAGAAAGTCACGAGCTGCCTTGGTTCCTCTGCAGAATCACAGAGATCACAGGACAAAGATGCTTTAACATTTTAAGGGGGAAATGCCTCCTCAAGGTGTGACTGCAAGACCCCAAATACCTGTCGGAATACAGCCCACTTCCTGCTGTGGTCGCCAGCAGATGACCAGCCAAGTCACTGGAGGACCTGAGCGTCTTCCCTGGGCCTGCAGGCTTCCGGCACCAGCATCTGGCAGTCAGCAGGAGCCCAGCAAGCATGGTCTCACACATCCTTTGGCGCTGTGAGCAGCGAGTGGGAATGTAACTGTACCCGGTGTGTGAAATTATGGAAAATACAGGGAGAATGGGAATTGGTCTCCAAAATTCACAACAAGGCTTCTTTAACCAGCGCCAGAATAGTGAGCATGTTTTTGTGGGGGTTTTTGACTAAGCCACAATTCACACACCCCTCTTTTCAAGCTCATCTGAACTAATGTAAAACCATCCCTTCCCCCTGGGGCCCCAGAGAATGTGGGTCATGATCAGAAGGCTCTAGAGGGCTTAGCCTGCACTCCACAAAGCAATAACCGTTGACTCGCCCCTACCCCACGCCAGGTGACACGTGCTGTCCTCATGTCCACATGTCATCATGGCAGGATCGGAGAGCGCTGCCTTCTGGGGGACTCTTCAAGACCAGAGCTTCATTTCTAAGGAAGGGCCACCAGGATTGGCTGGGTACGGGGCCCAAGAGCTCTCACGTGAGAAAGTTCCCTAAATCTAAACCTTCATCCACTGCCCAGTATGACATCTGCCTTATGTCTAAGAGTTGCTGGTCCCCTGCTCCTACAGCTGCTTCAGAGAGGTGAGGAACAACAGGTCTGCCAGTCACCACGCCAGAGTCAAGCACACCCTTTCATGGAGCCCCCACGGCCCACCCCCCACTGCCCAGCCTCTGCCCCTTCCTGGCCTGGCCCCTTCGCACCCTGTCTTCCCCCTCTGCCCATGCTTCCTGAAGACCTGTGCGATGACCCGGAAGCAGAACTGGGCATGGAGTTTTGCTGGAGTGGTCACACACACTGCTTCCTGCTGTAGCGTAGCTGAATGCCCCTCAAAATATGAAGTCACACACACACCACTTGTCCCGTAGAGAGTCTCATCCATCCCCGCCTCAGAAAACTCCGATCTCTTATGTCAAGGCAGATTGCATTATTTTGAGCTGTTGTGTAGACTCCAAAATATATTTTCTGTAATCACTGTATTTCTCAAAAGGCCTCCTGTAATTACTATACATGTGAATTTTTCCTTATTTATAAAATATATATAAATTATTTTTAATACATCAACTTTAGTAGAAATTTGTACCAACACTGTAACTGTATGTGGCATTTGAAATAAGTTGCGTTTACTTTGACGTATTACACAGTATTGAACACGCCGTGTATTTGCAGTACCACTTGATATCAAGATGATTCACAAATTATCATCAAGGATTGTCATTGTAAATGCTCTTTTTCGAGGATTTTACAATAAAACTTGAGAAAGGTTAATTCTTTCTGGGACCAGTCTGTTGGAGGTTGTTAAGATGAGAACTGATTCGGAAGGACCTTGGGGTCCTTCTCCATCGCCTTTACAGGTGCATGATGGTCAAAGTGAGACGGCCCCTGCTCCGGCCTGGTCCAAAGAGCTCCGGACAAAGCTAGGCACCTGAACCCAGAAGTCTTTTTTCTCCATGTTGAAGTTTTAGCATCAACCAACATCTGGTTCAAAACTTCTCATCACCTGCCTTGGCAGCCCCTTTAAATTTAAAGTCCCCAGACTCTAATCTGTTCTTGACTCTAGTCCAGCGATGGCGAACCTATGACACGCGTGTCAGAGGTGACATGCGAACTCATTTTTTTGGTTGATTTTTCTTTGTTAAATGGCATTTAAATATATAAAATAAATATCAAAAATATAAGTCTTTGTTTTACTATGGTTGCAAATATCAAAAAAATTCTATATGTGACACGGCACCAGAATTAAGTTAGGGTTTTTCAAAATGCTGACACGCCGAGCTCAAAAGGTTCGCCATCACTGCTCTAGTCACTCTCGGTTCTCCCTGGAGCCAACATTCCAGCTACCATGAAGAAGGTATAAAGTGTTTGGTAACCACCAGGCTACTAATGTGGAACACCTACTGTGTGCCAGAACTGTGCTAGGTGCAGGGGATAGAGGGTTGGACAAAGGAGACAGACCCTGCCCTTGGTGAGCTTCAAGTCCACTGCACCATGACTCCTAGTACAGGTTCTCCAGAAAAACAGAACCAATAGGTATAGGTATAGAGGGTGTGTGTGTGTGTGTGTGTGTGTGTGTGTGTGTGTGTGTGTGTGTGTGTATAGAGGGGGGAGGGAGATGGGAAGAGAGAGGGAGAAATTGATTTTAAGAAACTGGCTCGTGTGAATGTAGAATAGGCTAGGTTGGCAGCTGGAGAACCAGAAAGAGTTGCAGTTCAAGCCCAAAGGCAGTTTGCTGGCTGAAGTTCCCCTTCTTGGAGGAGCCGTCTTTCTCTCTGAAGGCCTTCCACTGATCGGATGAGGCCCACCCACACTGTGGAGGGTAAGCTACTTCACTCACAGTCTATTGATTTCAATGTTAATCTCATTAACAAAAAATACTTTCATAGGTACATTTTGAATAGTGTTTGACCAAGGATCTAGCCTAGCCAAGTTGACACATAAAATTAATTATCACAAGGACATAAACAAAATGCTGTTCCCCCTTTCTCGTAGGGAAGTAACCTGCTATGTGCCAGGCCCTGTGATAAGCACCCCAACAAGCAGGGGGGGGGCTGTTATCTCCATTTTATATCTCCACTGTTCTGCATGGAACACAAAGAGATAAAGAGATGGCAAACATAAAGCAGAGAGTTAAAAAACATAGTCGACAAAGTGAAAACAACACACATCTATTAGGAGGTCCAAGGAAAGAACCATGAGTTTGGACAAAGGCAATATTCAGCAATAATGGCTGAGAGGTGATGAACTACATGAATCAACAGACAGGGAATGACTGCTGAGCAGGAAAAATTAAAATAAACTCACACTGGCAGTGCAAGCAGATTGCCAAAGCGAAAATACACTCTCTCTACAAAGAAGCAGCAATCAAACTGACAGACTCCTCAACAGCAATAGGAAAACACAGAAAATATGGAATAATGGCTGCACACAGCTTAGAGAAAGTAACAGTAACCTAGACTTACGACCAGAAAAGCTACTGAAGTATGTACTTTCAGGAGACTGGAATTAAGCCGAGAAGAAAGGAAGGGAATTCAAGAGATTGATTTTTTAAGTATAAACATCTAAATAGTGAAACAGTAAGAATTATTAAGAGTAGAGACAAAATTGAAGTGGAATTTAAAAGTGGGTTACACTTAAGATGGAGAGGAGTCATCCGAGAGAAGTATTCTAAAGCCCTTTTGTTTTCAGGAGGAAGAAAAGATTTTTTGTCTTTGAAATTGTATGTAAGCTTTTCAAACCAATAAATGGAGTGAAAGGGAATTAAAACACTCAAAATATAATAAACCACTACATCAGCCCAATAGAAGGCAAAAGAGAAAAACAGGTAGCAAACAAATAGCACGATAAATAGAAATAACAAAATAAGACACTAGAAATAAATCCCAGTGACAGTAATCACCATGGAAGAAACTTACCAGTTACAAGACAGATTGCTAGAGTAAATTTTAGAAATGTGATGTTGCTGTATGGTTTGTAAGAGAAACTTGGAAGACACGAGCACACAGACAGATGAAAATAATGGGTTGGAAAATCCAGTGTCCATCCATCTAGTGGGCAGACATTTATGATAGACCATAGAATGGAATGTCAGTCGGCCATAAAAAGGAATGAAGTACCAACATGTACTACGGCCTGGCTGAACCTTGAAAACATTGTGCTGAGTGAAAGCAGCCAGGTCATACAATCATATAGTGTGTGATTTCACATATAAGAAATGTCCAGAATAAGCAAAGCCATAGAGACAGAAAGTAGAGCTGCCAGGTGCTAGGGGGGAGGAAGTGGAGAGTGATAGCTAATGGGCACACTGTTTCTTTTGGGGGAGATAACAATGGTCTGGAAATGTAGAGTGGTGATGGTCGCACACCTGTGTGAACAGACTATAGATCCCTTAGCTATACACTGCAACAGGGTGGACTTTATGGTATGTGAATTATATCTCCATAAAAAATACATTTTAAAAAAGCATTCAACAATGGGCTGGAAATACAACCCAAATACAAAAGTATCTTTTTAAACTCTTCTGGTCATATCGATACCTGACAATAGACTTTAAGGCAAACACAAGGGAGGAAGAGAGTTAGTATGTGATACCAGTGGCCATTCCCCAGACAGATGAAACAAATTCTAAAAACATAGCCACAAAATGTGTAAAATAAATTTGATAGTGTTACAAGCAGGAACTGGAAAACCTGTCATCGTGTCAGGAGATTTTAAAATAGCTCTCTTAATAACTGTCTTGAGCAAATAAAAATTGATAAGGATATTGAAGATTGAACCACACAATAAATAAGCTTAGTCCATAAATGTATGAAACCCCACAACAGAAAATACACATGTTTTCACTTCACATGAAACTGTAATAAAAACTATGTACTAGGTAAAATGCCACAAAAAAATTTTCAACACCACAGAATCAACATCATAAAACATGTTCTCTGACCACAATGCAATAATACAGAATATAACAAAATATAACCAAAGGCTCTCTATACATTTGGAGATTTAAATGTGTAATTGTAAATAATTCATAAGTCAAAAAAGAAATCATAATGTAAATTAGAAGATATTTCAAATTAAGTTATTAGAAATATATCTATGATATAATAGATATAGATATAGATATAGATATAGATACATATCAGTACTTGTATGGTACACGTGCAACAAGAGAGAGAGGGAAATCTGTACATTAGACAAAATTCCTACCTTAAAAAAGAATTAAAAGATAGCATCAGAGATCTGAACATTTAACTCAAATTCCAAAAAGAACAGAGTCAAACCAAAGAAAATAGAAAGCAAAAGTAGGGTAAGAGCAGAAATTTTTTAAATATAAAACAAATGATAAAAAGGATTAATAAGCCGAAACCGGTTTGGCTCAGTGGATAGAGCGTCAGCCTGCAGACTGAAAGGTCCCCGGTTCGATTCCGGTCAAGGGCATGTACCTGGGTTGCAGGCACATCCCCAGTAGGAGATGTGCAGGAGGCAGCTGATCGATGTTTCTCTCTCATCGATGTTTCTAACTCTCTATCTCTCTCCCTTCCTCTCTGTAAAAAATCAATAAAATATATATTTGGAAGAAAAAAAAAGGATTAATAAAACCTAAAACTGGTTCTTTGCAGAAACTAATAATATAGGAAACCCACAGCAACACTGATCAGGAAGAGAGAATAAACAATGTTAGGAATGAAAGGGGCTGAAACCGGTTTGGCTCAGTTGATAGAGCGTCAGCCTGCGGACTGAAAGGTCCCGGGTTCGATTCCGGTCAAGGGCATGTATCTGAGTTGTGGGCACATCCCCAGTAGGAGATGTGCAGGAGGCAGCTAATCGATGTTTCTCTCTCATCGATGTTTCTAACTCTCTATCTCTCTCCCTTCCTCTCTGTAAAAAATCAATAAAATATATTTTTTTAAAAAAAGAAGGAATGAAAGGGAAGACACAGTTATCACAGATTTAGCAGAGATTTTGTTAAACATAACAAATTACTATGAACAACTTTGGGTAATCCATATGAAAACTTAAATGAAAAGAACCATTTCCTAGAAAAATGGTTTGCCAAAATGAACTCATGAAGAAATGGAAAACCTGAATAAGCCTATAAAAGAAAGCAAATCAATAGTTAATCTCCTCACAAAAACAAAACCCAGAACACCAGACTCAGACAGTTTAAGAGGCAGTTCTGTCTTATACAAAATTGTTCGGAAAATAGAAGAGAAAGCTCCTCAATTCATTTTATGACACTAGTAAATTCTTAAAACAAATGCCAGATGAGAACCGTGAAAGAAGTGAAAATTGTGGGCCAATCTCACTATGAACAAAAGAAAAATTCTGAATAAAACTCTAGCAAATCAGATCCTAGAAGGTAATACCTTGTGACCAAGGAGAGCATATCCCAGTAACACAAGCACAGGTAGATTCTAATCCATTCGCACATTTCACCACATTCACACATTAAAGAAGAGAAATCTATGATCCCCTCAGTAGATACAGAAAAAGCACTTCATAAAATTCAAAAACTATTCATGCTTTTATTTTAAATACTAATTAGGAATAGAGAGGAACTCCCTTAGGAAATAAGTCAGTTTTGAGAATTTTGTAGCAATACCCTTTGGATGCAAATACTGACATGACATAGAGGTAGGTAGATAGATAGATAGATAGATAGGTAGATAGATAGATAGATAGATAGATAGATAGATAGATAGATAGACAGACAGACAGACAGACAGACACTGGGTGGGCAGAGGGACCTCACCATGCCTGCCCGGCAGCATGCAGTCCTTGCTGCTCTGAATGTCCTCTTCTTTCCTTCTGAAAAGAAATCCCTACTTGGCTCCATCCTGCACTTACTTTACCAATGGTCATGTGCTGGGGAAGGGGAGGGCCGGGGCTTGTCTGAGTTCAGAGATCACCAGTTGACATGAAACTCATCAGGGCCGGAAGGAGAACCTGCACATGGCCGGGAGACCTCCTGGTGCTGGGTCTGGAGGTAAAGGCTATAGGTGACCTGGCATGTGTCCCCTGGAGAGAGGGTACAACGGTACATGTATATGAGGAAGACTGAAATAAACATGTGGTGAATAAAAGGACAGACTGTGGCAAACACTGGACAGCTGTTCACAACTTCATTTCTCCTCCTTTGTAGCTGTGTGTGGCCGCAGGACTGAGTCCCAGCCGCTGGAGAGCAGGCATACGTGGTGTGCACCACTCCCGGCCTGACTGGTGAAACCCCCTACGCGTGGCCCCTTCTACTTCCCTAGTGCCCTGGGAAGCCACGTGTTAGAAAGAGCTTGGGGCTCTTGTGTGATCAATTAGAGAAGTGGCCGCCCATCACAGATACGTGATTTGAAATTTAAGTAAACCAAAATATCACTTGACTTTTGCTGCAGAGGCCTGTTATAACAGCTAGTTTTATATTAACTGACAGATAACTGAAACCTACACCATATGTAACGCGAAACGTTGAACTCATTCCCTTTAGTCAGCAACAAGTCAAGAATGTCCCCCGTCTCCTCTCCTTTTAGGATGGGGCTGGAGGCCCTCGTAAGTACAGTAATGTGACTGATTGACGATTGGTTGACTGGTGTGGCTGGGTGGATGGGTGGGTGGACACAGATGAATGGATGGATGGATGGTGGGTGGATGGGTGGGTGGCAGAAGATTAAAAACGAAAAACAAAAATGTTATTAGTTACACTGTATGTAGATATATAGAAAATCCAAAAGTTTTTAAAAACATGCTTTTAGAACAAATAAGTTTGGCAACTTTGCCAATAAATGTAGAAAATCACTTGTGATCTTATATAATAGCAACAAACAGTTTGAAAATGCAATTTTTTAATAATGCATAATGTCAATAGCACACAAAAATACAATGTACAGCCCTAGACAGTTTTGCTCAGTGGATAGAGCGTCAGCCTGTGGACTGAATGGTCCCGAGTTTGATTCCAGTCAAGGACTCGTACCTCGGTTGCAGGCTCCTCCCCCGCCAGGCCCTGGCCAGGTGCGTGCAGGAGGCAACCAATCGATGTTTCTCTCACATTGAAGTTTCTCTCTGTCTTTCCCTCTCTCTTCCATCTTCTCTAAAAATCAATGGAAAATATCCTCTGGTGAGGATTTTTTTAAAAATACAATTTACAAAACAATAAATCTAACCAAAAGGTATGTGTCTTTATAGAGAAAATTGTATGTTTATAAAAGTTATTTAAGAGACATATAAATGATGAAATATGTTATGTTCATGGCTAGAAAGGCTCAATATCCTAAAGATAGACTTTTCCACAAATTAATATATAAATTCCATGTAATTCCAATTAAATTTAATCTAATTCCAAGGAGGCCAGAATAGCCAAGACAATCTGGGGGGTGGGGGGGGGAGGTGGAAGTAGGGTTGATCTTATAGATAAGATTTCTTATAAAACTATAGTATCTAAAACATGGTCATATTGCTGCAGGGATGAGTAAAAGTACCAATGGGACTGAGTAGAAATCCCAGAAACAGGCCCACATATACATATGGGAGCCAGACATGTGCCATAGAGGTAGGATTTTTAAAAATCAGGGAGAAAATATGTGCAATTCAATCAGTGGTTCTAAAACAATTAACTATCCATATTAAACTAAGATAAAATTAGAGCAAAACTACATAAAACCTTTAGAAGAAAACATAAACTATTACTAAACTCAGAGTAAGAAAGACTTCTTAAACAAGTAACTAAAAACACCGACCATACAGGAAAAGATAAATAAATTTGACATGTGCATATCCTTGCTGGCATGTGCACAAAGATATTCAGGGATGGTACATAAGAAATGAATAACAGAGCTGGGCAGATGGGGAACAAGAGTGAAAGAAAACCATTTAATTTATACCTACCATGTGACATTACCTATTTTTAAAATAATTTTTAAATGTCTATCCATCAAAGACATCATAAGCAAAGTGGGAAGACAAGCCACAATCTGAGGGAAGATGTTTATAGTCATATAACAAAGCATTAGAATCCAGACTACATAAAGAAATCCCTACAAGAAAAAAAGTCCGATAAAAATTGGGCAAAGATATGAACATGGAAATCACTGGAGTGAAAACTAATGGCCAATAAAAAACAGTTACTTAATTTCATTAATAATCAGGAAAATGTTATTTAAGTTTACATTGCAATATCATTCCACCCTTATAAGAGTGGCAATAATTAATAAGTCCAATAACACCCAGCGCTGATGAGCTCCTGGGGAAATAGGGTCTCTTACGCACGTTTTTGTGGAAGTACAAATTGGCACCACCATTTTGGAGAGCAATTTTGCAAAATCTAAAGAAGTTAAAGATGTGTAAGCCAGCAGTTACATTTCTAAGTATATACCTCAGAGAGACTCTAGCACACTTGTCAAAAAAAAAACAAAGAATGTCCACAGTACCACTGTTTGTAATAAAGAAGAATTGGAAGCAACCTAAATGACCATCAGCAAAAGACAGATAAATAAATTGTGGTCTAGTCACAGAATGGAATGTTAAAGGAATGAATGAAAGCTACTTGTATTACCATGAGTAAATCTCAAAAACATAAGGTTGAGTTATAAAAGCAAATTACATAAAGATATGCACAATCGGATGTCATTTACCTAAAGTTTTTAAAACACAAAAAATATACTATCCATTGCTTGTTGCTACACACATGATAAGACAACCCAAAATCCTTATCAGTGGTTAGCTCAGAAGTGGGAGTGAAGAGAATAGGGGAAGAGGGAGGGCATGTAGACTTCACTGTGTCTTTAATATCTTAGCTATTATTTTTTAATCTAAAGAAAACATGGCAAGATATGGGCATGTGATGGAGCAGAGCAGAAAACAGTAGGCGATGAGTACACCAGTGTTTGCAATATACTACTCTATACTTTTTTTATAGTGAACACATTTTTTTAAGTTAGACCCAGACCAAATAATTCATGAATCTTGAGAGAATTTCAATCTTCATGCTTTACCATATTTCCTACTTTAAAAAATTAATTCACTGCTATGCTTTATATTATCTAAAGTGCAGATAAACAAGTATATGCCATAAACTGTAAAATAATCTATTCTTTACTAGAATGCAGTTCTGGATGATGGGTATAATTTTCTTTTTCTTTTTTTCTCTAAGCAAAAATTCATTTCAAAGTTCCAAAAAGGAAAGAGAAAGAGGAAAAAGTGAAGTTTCAGCTTCAAGATGATAAAGTCAATTAAGGCCACTGTCTTCTTCTTCTACAACAAATCCATACAAATATCACCAAAAGTCTTTAGTAATAAGCATACGTGTGTTTATGAGGAAGGAAACTCTCTTAGACCACAAAATATGAGGAATCTCTGAAAGACAAGAGGGAGAGACAGAAAGAAAGAACGGAGAAACTGCAAAAGAATGCTTTTGACCAGAATAAAAAACAACTCAGGTACACCTCCAGCAGAAAGACAAGTAGCGGCATAGCAGATATTTCATGCTCATTGCAGGAACCCGGCGCCAGAGAAGGCCTGGGTCGCTGGTGACTCACAGGGGCACCGTCACAAGAACACAGATGCCACCCCGCAGGTTCCCCCAGCAGCCCCAGTGGGCCACGCATCAGCATGAAGAGGTCAGCCTCCAGGGAGGAGCCGTGAATGTGGATGCTTAGGTAGGAGAGACGGGGTGCTGTCCCAAATAAACAGCTGGTGGAAAGGGGACAAGGTTCACCCAGGTCCAGATCAGCCCCCAAGGTACCCTTCTCAGTAGAAACAGTGATTCCTGCTCATTTCTATGAACACATTGTACCAACAGCAGACAGACACCGGGGGACTCTCAGCTAAAGTGAGTGCACAAGGGTGGATCACCAAACATCAACACTGTAAGAGACAGATTTAGCAAACAGGAGAGCTAACTCAAAGGAAATAGAGTTAGTAGAGCAATTAGGACAGGATTTTTTTATCAAAAGAATATTTTATATACTCAAAAAAAACATGAAGACAGCACATTCATTCAATAAAAAGAGTAGGTTATGAAAAAGCACTTTTTTATTTAGGTAAAATTGACACTAACATTATAGTAGTTTCAGATGTACACTGTAATGATTTGATATTTGTATATATGGCAAAATGATCACCTCAATAAGTCTAGTTAGCATTCATCCCCATACATAGTTACTAATTTTTTCTTGTGATAAGCAGTTTTAAGATCTACTCCCTTTGCCATTTTCAAATATGTGATACAGTATTGTTAACTACTATGCTGTACATTATATTCCCATCCCGCCAATATTAATAAGGATTGAATTGTTGATACTGAAAAGACTCAATAAAAGGGCTAAGTTGCAGAATGGACACATCTAATGAGGGCACCGAGGAATTGAAAGAGAAACTACATACAAAAATTAGTGAGAAAAAAGTGAAGAGAAGAAAAATGAACATTAAATATCTCCCACAGCTGAAGATAAAATATGTGTCTGCAGAATGAAAGGACCCATTGAATCCTAAATAATAAGAGCCTAATATGCAAATTGTCCCCTCAACCGGGAGTTCAACCAGGAGTTCGACCGCTCGCTATGATGTGCACTGACCACCAGAGGGCAGCGTGGAACATGGCGGGCATCAGTGACAAGGCGCTGGCAGATGGTAGCAGTGGGCTTCCGGGTGAGCCCGGCTGCAGCCACTGGGACCACGGGGCTGGTTGGGCTCCCTGTGGGTTCGCGCAGGAACCGGTCTGTGAGGTCGGCCGGAGGAGAGTGTGCTGCCCACCTGGCTTCCATGTGGCACCACTGGGCAGCCCAGAGGCCCATGCTGCGCCCCGGCCCTTGGCATCCGGCCACGATCACCGCATCTCTGCAGGGGGACTCGAGCGCCGTGACTCAGGTGGAGGGGGGCACACGGGGACCCGGGGACCCAGGTGCTGTCCAGGGCCCAGAGGTCAGCTGGGACCTGCCCTTCCACGCCAGGCACTTGCACTTCAACCGCTGGCCAGGCCTAGGGACCACACCCGTGCACGAATTCATGCACCAGGCCTCTAGTGTTAAATCTATCTCTCTCTCTCTCTCTCTCTCACACACACACACACACACACGCCCTACCAGATATGAAAACACACTATAAAGCTTCTATGATTAAAACATTGTGGTACTATGCATTGCATGTCTAGACAGAGAGACCAATGGAACAGAAGAGAAAATCCAGAATATGAAATTTTAGTTTGCATTAAGGTGGTATCTCAAATCAATAGGGGAAAGATGGGCTTTAAGAAAAAAATGATTTTGTACACTAGGTAGTCCTAGAGACAAAGATAAAACTGGATTGATAAGGATTGAACTGTTGATACTGAAAAGACTCAATAAAAGCCCAGGATAAATTCCAAACAGATCAGAGGTCTAAAAGTAAAAAGTGGAACCACATAAGCATTAAAAACAAAACATGTTGACTAACCAGAAGCAATTAAAGAAAAAAAAAACACAAATGTGGGTACAAGTTAAGTCAAACTTCTATATGACCAAAAAAATCAATGCTCCTGTCCAGCCGGTATGGCTCAGTGGTTGAATGTCACTGAACCAGGAAGTCGGTTAGATTCCCACTCAGGGCACATGCCTGGGTTTCGGGCTCCATCCCCAATAGGGGCTGTGCAGGAGGCAGCCAATCAATGACTCTCATCATTGATGTTTCTATCTCCCCCTCTCCCTTTCTGTCTCTGAAATCAATTTTTTTTAAAAATCAATAGCTCCTGGAATTAAATAACCAATGATAATATGTAGTAGGAAAAGATAGTACCATAATGATCCTAGAAACCTAATAAGAAATGTGCAAGAAATAGTACAGCTGTAAGACTTAACTAAAGGATAAAAAATAACCTAACTGGAGAGAGAAACCATTTCTGAGAATAATAATAATATTGTCAATTCTCTCTCAACCAGTCTATAATAATATTATCAACTCTCTCTCTCTCTCAAATAGTCTATAAAATCAATGCAATCACAATTCTAATAACAAGATTTTTCAAGGAATTTCATAAGGTGATTCTAAAATACATATGAGGCCCTACCTGGTTTGACTTGGTGGGTGGAGCATCGGCCTGCAGACTGGGGGGGTCCCAGGTTCGATTCCGGCCAGGGGCACGTGCCTGGGTTGCGGGCTCGATCCCCAGTAGGGGCGTGCAAGAGGCAGCCAATCAATTATTCTCTCTCATCATTGATGTTTCTATCTCTCTCTCCCTCTCCCTTCCTCTCTAAAATCAATAAAATATATATATTTTAAAAAATGCATATGAGAAATGTAAATATAAAAATGGTACAGCCATTTTGGGGAAAAAAATAATTTCTTATAAAACTGAACACTCTCTTACCCAACAATTCAGCAATTGTGCTCCTTCCTTAGTATTTACCCAGAGGAGTTGAAAACTTACACCCACATAAAAAACCTGCACTTGGATGTTTATAGCAGCTTTATTCATAACTGCCAAAACTTGGAAGCAACCAAGATGTCCTTCTGTAGGTGAATGAATGAACTGATACATTCATACAATGGAATATTATTTGGTGCAAAAAAGAAATGAGCTATCAAGCCATGAAAAGACTTGAAGGAAATTTAAATGCAAATTACTAAGTGAAAGAAAAGGCTACATACTATATGATTCCAACTATAAGACATTCTAGAAAAGGCAAAACTATGGCGATAGTAAAAAGATCAGGGGTTGCGAGGGGTTACGAGGGAGGGAGGGATGACTAGGCAGAGCACAGAGGAATTTTTAGGGCAGTAAAACTGCTCTGGATAACACTACAATGACAGGTACATGTCGTTATGCATTTGTCCAAACCCATCAATCATATACAACCAAGAGTGAATCCTAATATAAACTATAGACTTTGGATGATAATAATGTGTCAATGTAGGTTCATCAATAGTAACAAGTGTACCACTCTGGTGAGGGATGCCAATAATGCGGGAGGCTGTGCAGAGATGGGGGAGGGGGCAGGGGTATATATAGGAAATCTCTGTATCTTCCTCTCGATTTTGCTTTGAACCTAAAATTGCTCTAAAATTATTGTCTAAATAAATAAATATTTTTAAAAACTTTAAGTGTAGCTCGGCCAGTGTGGCTCAGTGGTTGAGCATCAACCCATGAACCAGGAGGTCATGTCACGGTTCAATTCCCTGTCAGAGCACATGCCCAGATTGTGGGCTCGATCCCCAGTAGGGGGTGTGCAGGAGGCAGCCGATCAATGATTCTCTCTTATCATTGATGTTTCTATCTCTCCCTCTCCCTTCTTCTCTCTGAAATCAATGCAAAATACCAGTATTTAATTTAAAAATTTTAAGTGTAAATATTCAAAAGTCCTAAAAACAAGTTTGAAAAAGAAAAGAGGAACTTGGACAGAGTAGCTCCGTTGGTGGCACTGAAAGGTTGCCAGTTCAGTAATCAGTCAGGCACACACCTGCGTTTTGGGTTCGATCCCATTAGGGCATGTACAAAGGGCTGTTGACTGATGTTTCTCTTCTCTCTCTCTCTCTCTCTCTCTCTCTCTCTCTCTCTCTCTCTCTCTCTTCCCCCCTCCCTCCCTCCCTTCCTTCATATCCCCCTCTCTCCCTCTCTTTAAGCATGTCCTCAGGTGAGGATTTAAAAAATAAGAAGAAGAAGAAAAGAGGAGGAGCTTGCCTTACGAAATATCTAAACTTGTACAACTAAGGAATTCATACTGTTTCTACTAGAGTGAGGATCGACCAGAAGAATGTAATTGAGACTCAGAAATGGATCCATGTGTATATAGAAGCATTTCAAATCATTGGGAGAAAATTGGACCTTTTAGTAATGGTATGACTCCATTGATTCTCCATGTGGGGGAAAATAAAATTATGTTCCTACACACTATTCTCAAAAATAAGTTCCAGAGAGAAGAGAGATCTAAACGTTCAACAAAATGTCAAACCTTTGGAAGAAAATGTGAAGTTAGAGAAAGTCTTCTTAAACAAATCACAATCAGATATATACATAAATAAAAAAATAAATTAAAGTATGAAAGCAAAAACAAATAACATGAAAAGTCATGCCACATTCTGGGGAGTACATTTATCACACACCTAACAAAGTATCCAGCCTACATAAAGATCTCCTAGGAAAAAGATAACCCAATGGAACAATTGGATTGCCAGGTAATTCATTAAAGAGAAAAACCACATAGACAATAACATAATAAAATGTTTTCTGTCCCTTGCCTTTTCCAGCTTTTGGTGGCTACTGGCATTCCTTGGCTTGTGGCTGCATCACTCCAACCTCTGCCTCAATAGTCCCATTGCTGTCTCTTCTTCATGTGAAAAAATCTCCCTCTCATAAGGATGCTTGTGGTTGCTTTTAGGGCACCCCCAGGCACCGGATAGCTTCCCCACCTCAAGATCCTTAATTTAGTCACATTGTTTGATGTAGAAAATAATAGTCATCCTTTTGTCATATAGGGTAACACTGACAGTTTCCAAAGATTAGGGTGTGGTTATCTTTGTGGGAGGGAGGGAGCATTGTTCAACCTACCACAGGCTAGTTGACCCCCATTTCCTTGGAGTAGAATGGGGTTTATAATAACTATCCAATAGGGCTGCTGTGATCATTGAATGAGTTAATACATGTAAAGCACTTACAACAGTGCTGGGCACATAGTAACTGCTCAAGAAATAGTACCAGCCGGGGGAAGGTCAAGGGGGGAAAAAAAGGAGATAAATGTACTACTCGTTGTAATATTTTAAGCAATAAAAAAAAAAAGAAATAGTACCAGCCACTACTATTAGTGATAGTGTAGTATTTAAAAAATTTTTAAGCAAGATACAAAAAGCCCAAAAAATAAAAGATTACTGTTAAAAATTCTACTCCGTTAACATTTAAATAGCCTATATATAATAAAGAACTCTGTATATAAAGTAAAAAGAAAGCTTCACACCGGAGGAAGATATTTATTGGCAACGCACGAATGAAAGATTAGAACCTGTAATTATAAAGAACTCCTACAAATCAATAAGAAAAAGACAAACCTATAAAAAATAGGCATCAGATTTAAATAGGTGATTCACAGAAAGGAAACGTAAATGGCCCATAAATATGAGGCGATGTTCAACCTAACGAGTAATCAGGGAAATGCGTTTAAACTGCACTGAGATACCATTCAGTTCTATTAGGTTAGCAAACCATGCAAAGTCTAACAATGTGCCATTTAATGGCAAAGATAAGAGCAATGGTGAGAGTACAGATGGTGACAACTGATTTGGAGTTCAATATAAGCAATGTTTATACCACACTTCATCCATCTAAGAACACTGATTGCAAGATGCATCATTATTTTAGGTACCAATAAAAGAATAACACTGTGAGATCATTGTAAGACATCAGGAATTTCAGAGATGTTAAAATGAGCAAAAAGGTACATCTCAGACTATGAAATACAGTAAGAGGGAAACACTGAAAACAACCTAAATGTTTATTCATCACAAAAATGGCTCCATAAAATGCACTATACATTAATACCCTGAAATTCTTACAGCAGTTAAAGGGAATAGATCACCCAAAAAAAGATATTACTGGGTGGAAATAGCAAGATGCAGAATCATATCCAACAGTATCACGTTTATGTTCACACACTCACAGTCACACCAAACTTGTAAAAATTACCTTTTGTGGTGGATGGATTGTATCAATGACCCCATTTTCCACACTTTCCTGAATTTATGCCTTTTTGTGATGCCTGCCTATACTGCTCCAGGCTGAGGTGTGTAACTTGCTTTGGCCAACAGGGCAATAGAAAACTGGACACAAGCGAAAGCTTGAATATTTAAGGCGTTGCCTTTCAGATCCTCTCAACTAAACAACAGAGGATCTAGGGATACCCTGATGGAGGGATAAGTGGAGGAGAGGGAAGTCGATCTAGTCCAGACCATTCAGACCAACCAGGCCACAGCCGTCCTGCCATGTGCTAACAGGGCGGCCCCAGTGAGCTGAACTACCCAGGCAATCTGAGAATTCATGGATAAATGGAGTGATACAGTAAGAATAAGGTGATGTTTGCCCTGGTTCAGTTGGTTGGGCATCATCCCATGTACCAAAAGGTCACTGATTCAATTCCCTTTCAGGGCACATGCCTGGGTAGGGGGCGCGCAGGAGGCAACTGATTGATCAATCGATGCCTCTCTCTCCACAATGTTTCTCTCTCTCCCTCCCTCCCTCTCACTTTCTCTCTCTCTAAAATCAATAACAACATATTTTTTTAAAAAGAAATAGGATGGTGTTCAAAAGGGACTTACACGCCCTGACCGGGTTGGCTCAGTGGATAGAGTGCTGGCCTGCGGACTGAAGGGTCCCGGGTTCGAGTCTGGTCAAGGGCATGTACCTTGGCTGTGGGCACATCCCCAGTGGAAGGTGTGCGTGAGGCAGCTGATCGATGTTTCTAACTCTCTATCCCTCTCCCTTCCTCTCTATAAAAAATCAATAAAATATATTTTTTTAAAAGGGGACTTACACCTTACTTGTAATTTTCCTTTAAAAAAAAAGATGAGGAAGATAATAAGATACAGATTAATTTGTGTAAAGATTCATTTTTTAAAGTGGCAAAGGCCACACACAGGTAATTCTTAAAAGAATAAATACATCCCTGACTGGGTGGCTCAGCTGGTTGGAGCGTTGTCCGCACGCCAAAAGGTTTCAGGTTTGACTCCTGGTCAGGGCACATACCTAGGTTGCAGATTCAATCCCTGGTCAGGGGCATATGAGAGACAACTGATCAATGTTGCTCTCTTACATCGATGTTGCTCTCTCTCTCTCTCCCTTCCTCTCTCTCTCTAAAATCAATAAAAATATATCCTTGGGTGAGGATTTTTTAAAAAAGAGTAAATACAAATGCCAGAAACATATGAAAAGACACTCAGCCTCAGACAAATGCAGATAAAAAGAGTAGAATCTATTTTGCTCATCAAATTGGCAGAAAAGAAGTTTAATAACATTAACCATTTTAAGGGTAGAAACGGGCACACACGTGCTGGTGGAATTCTGAGCTAGTATAGTCACATTGTCCATGTCTGAATGTTCTCAGACCAGAAATTTCAGCTCTTAGTATCCATTCAGACCAAAAAGCACCAGAAAATAATGTGCCTCCCTACCAGACTAAATGAAACAGACTCATAGATACAGAAAACTGACTGCCGGTTGCCAGAAGGGAGGGGGCTGGGAGACAGGGTGAAAAGGTGAAGGGATTAAGAAGTACAGACTGGTAGTTACAACATAGTCACGGGGATGTAAAGTACAGCATAGGGAATATAGCCAATAACTGAAATAACTATGTATGTTGCCAGGGGGGTATTGGAAATATCAGGGGAAGCACTTTATAAAGTATATGATTGTCTAACCACTATGCTGTACACCTGGAACCAATACAAAATAATATTGAATGTAAACTATAATTCAAAAATAAAATTTAAAAAATAAAACCAAAAAAATTAACCCCCTCCCCCACCCCCAAAAAAAAAGACACGGAGACATTTTACCGAAAAGGTTATACAGACGGCAAATGGGCGCATGAAAAGACGTTCAGCATCACCAGCCATGAGGGAAAGGCAAATCAGACCACAATGAGCTATCGCTCCATCTACGAAAACCGTAAGTAGTGATATTGCCAAATGCTGACAAAGATATAGAGACATCGTACCTCTCATTCATGTCTGGGGGCGTGGGGGGGGGGTGGAGAGACATGAAATGGGATAGCCACTCTGGAAAACAGTTTGGTAATTTCTTAAAAAACTAAAAATATACTTATCACATGATCCAACAACGGCATTTGACCCAGCAATCACTTTCACAAGCATGTAAAAATGTTGTGTGGATATAGGTTTTTATTTCAGTAACTTGTATCCACACAACCTTTATACATGCTTGTCTATAGCAGCTTTATTTATAATAACCAAAAACTGGAAACAACCAAAGCTTCTCTTAATAGGTGAATGGTTAGAGCATGATACGCCCACAGCACAGGACACTACTCATCAGTGATAAGGAAGCAACTACTGGTACACACAGTGGGTCTCTAGGGCATTTTGATGCATGGAAAGGGCCACTCTCAAAAGGTCACATACTATGAGAGTCCATTTACATGACACTTTCAGAAAGACAAGATTATAGAGATGAAAAACAGAGTAGTAGTTGCCCACAGTTAAAGACGGTTGAGGGAAGGGGGATGGGTATGACTCTTCAGGAGTGGCAAGAGGGAGATCTTCACAGCAATGGAATAGTTCTGCTGCAGTGGGTTTTACACAAATCTATACAACTGGTAAAATGACAGGACTATACACACACACTGTACCAATGCCGGTTTCCTGGTTTTGACACTGTACTGTAATTACAGAAGCTGTAACCACTGGGGGGAAGATACTATCTTGGCAACTTCCTGTGAACCCATAATTATTTCAAATTAACAAGCTTTAAAAATAAAAATTAATGTTGAAAATACTAAATCTTAACATGAAGCATCTGTGCTAAAATAGCTTATTTCTAGATTTTCTGGGTGCAGAAGTGTGGAGTGTTTTTTTGGCGTTCCTGCTGGGCTGAAGGTGGTCAGACACGGCGCACCCAGTCTGACCACCTGGGAACCTAGCCAGGCAGTGCTATTTACACTAGAGGTTGAGATCCATTCGTGAGCTGTGAGAAGAAGTTTGTGTCTAGCAACCACTCAAAATTGATCTTGGAAGAAATAGAGTCACCCAGAAAATATCAGAGTGCAACACATAGTAAGAACAAGCATGATTTCTTGACATTTTCATGTAAGTTTTATACGTGGGTGTGTATAGTGGTCACTATACATATATACATATATATATATATATATTTCTTACTGAGGGTCACCAAAAATACCATTAGAAAAGACTGTCCTATGACAGCACCTTCCCGTGTGCATATGGAAGCGTGTGCCAGGCATCCTCACCGGACCATGGGTAACAGGAACACTGGGGGTGTAAACATCCATCCGTGGGGGACAGCTAAATAAATGAGGTGTAGTCACCCCATTGAACACGACTGTGCTCCTTTTGCGTGGCTGCTGTAACAAATTACCACATACGTAGTGAGTTAAACAACACGTATTGTTTTACAGTTCCGGAAGCCGCAAGTCCTGTGAGTCTTGTCACCTAAACTCAAGCTGTCCGCACGCTCTCAGGGAGAATCCACTTTCTGCTCGTTCCGCTGCTGGCAGAGTTCAGGCCTTGCTACAGTAAACAGAGGTTCCTTTTCTTACTGGCTGTAAACTGAGCGCCAATCCCGATTCTACGGGTCACGGCGTTCCTTGGTTCATGGCCCCTTCCTCCATCTTCAAAAGCCAGCAGAAGCTTCCCTAACCCTAACTCTAACCCTAACCCTAACCCTAACCCTAACCCTCTATACCCAACCCTAACCCTAACCCTATACCCAACCCTAACCCTAACCCTATACCCAACCCTAACCCTAACCCTATACCCAACCCTAACCCTAACCCTATACCCAACCCTAACCCTAACCCTATACCCAACCCTAACCCTAACCCTATACCCAACCCTAACCCTAACCCTATACCCAACCCTAACCCTAACCCTATACCCAACCCTAACCCTAACCCTATACCCAACCCTAACCCTAACCCTATACCCAACCCTAACCCTAACCCTATACCCAACCCTAACCCTAACCCTATACCCAACCCTAACCCTAACCCTATACCCAACCCTAACCCTAACCCTATACCCAACCCTAACCCTAACCCTATACCCAACCCTAACCCTAACCCTATACCCAACCCTAACCCTAACCCTATACCCAACCCTAACCCTAACCCTATACCCAACCCTAACCCTAACCCTATACCCAACCCTAACCCTAACCCTATACCCAACCCTAACCCTAACCCTATACCCAACCCTAACCCTAACCCTATACATAACCCTAACCCTAACCCTATCCCTATCCCTAACCCTAACCCTTCTGCCTCTTCCTCTGTTAAAAACTCCAATTAGAGCAGGCCCACCTAATAGTCCAAAACAATCTCCCATCGAAAGGTGCTTCCCCTTCCTCGCATCTGCACAGTCCTTTTGCCATGTAAGGTGACACATTCACAGGTTCCAGAAGTTAGGAGTAGACACCTGGGGGGAGAAGGGGGCATCATCCTGCCCACCACAACTGTGAAGCAGTTTCTTCTATTTTGTCAGTTTATTTTGTTCATTAGATTCCACGTAAAAGTGAGATCATATGATACTTGTTTTTCTCTGACTGGCTTATTTCACTTAACATAATATTATCCAGGTCCCTCCGTGCTGTCTCAAAAGGTAAGATTTCCTTCTTTTTTTTTTTTTTTTTTTTTTTTTTTTACAGCCGAGTAGTATTCCATTGTGTAAATGTAACACGGCTTTTTAATCCAGTCATTTACTGATGGGCATCTTAGCTATTGTAAATAACGCTGCTATGAACACAGGGGTGTATATTTTCTTTTGAATTAGTGTTTCTGGATTCTTAGGATATATTCCCAGAAGTGGGATCGCTGGGTCAAACGGCAGTTCCATTTTTAATTTTTTGAGGAAACTCCATACTGCTTTCCACAGCGGCTGCACCAGTCTGCATTCCCACCAGCAGTGCACAAGGTCCCCCTCTCCACATGCTCACCGGCACTTGTGTTTAATGTATTGCAGAGACCACTGGGGCCCTAATAGAGTCCATAACCAGTCAGGTGTTACACACAAAAAACTTCTTGACTTTTAGTCACATCATGTTGATTTCATGTGTAAACACATGAGGAAGAATGAGATGAAACATGGAAATATTAATCAAAACAAATAAGATTTTACAAAGGTGGATAAATTACATGGGGGTCTCTCTCCTCAAAACTTTTTCTACTTTGGCTCATTTTAATTATCTTCCTTTTTCTCATTTATTTTTTTAAATACATTCTTATTGATTACAGAGAGGAAGAGAGAGGGAGAGAGAGATTGAAACATCAATGATGAGAGAGAATTATTGATCCCCCATTGGGGATCGAGCCCGCAACCCGGGCATGTGCCCTTTGGCCGGAATTGAACCCGGGACCCTTCAGTCCCCAGGCCGAGGCTCTATCCACTGACCAAACCGGCGCCGTGGTCAGCAAACTGTGGCTCGCAAGCCACATGCGGCTCTTTGGCCCCTGGAGTGTGGCTCTTCCTAAGCCTTATGCGTACCCTAATTAAGTTAATGACAATGTACCTACCTATATAGTTTAAGTTTAAAAATTTTGGCTCTCAAAAGAAATTTCAATCGTTGTACTGTTGATATTGGCTCTGTTGACTAATGAGTTTGCCGACCACTGGAGGGCTTTCTCATTTATTTTAAGAAATCTAGCTACTGAGGCTTTTGAGAGGAAACATCATTCCAGATGCACAATGGAAAAGGAAAAGAATTCCATGATGAACCAGCAAGGCAGTTTCAATTGTCACAAGGAGGGGAAATGTTTGTGGAAATGACGGACATTCCAGCTGCATTTGCCAACCGTCCTTCAGACTTCGCTAGGGCCTGCTGAGGACAAAGCCCCAATGAGAGAGTGGGACCCCCACAGCAACACACGAGGGGAGTGTCATAAACATCGCGTCATTTCCATGGCAACCTCCTCACCCAAGAAGAGCCAAACCTCTGTGCAGCTCTCTCACGGGAACTCTCACAAGCTTCCTCACAGGATCCAGAGCGGGGTCTCTCATAGGATCCGTAACAAGCGCTCATGGGATCTGTAACAAGCTCTCTCACAGGATCTATAACGGGATCTCTCACAGGAGCTACAACCCTGGGGTCTGGAGTTTGAAGTGCTCTCACCACAAGCAATTCAGAGCTGGTGGAATCCCCATCCTTCTCCACAAAGTCTGAACTTCTCCACATCCGGAGGGGCAGTGAGGGAGCTTTGGATAAATGCACAGTGAGAGGCGGTCGCGTGGCTATGAGGCCAGCAAAAGAGAAGCGTGACAAACAGCAGAGACTAACTTTTAGGCCGGGCCCCTCACCCCTACCCCTTCTCACCCAGGAGTTTCTCGTGCGCTAGCAAACCAGCAGGACTGACACAGAGTGGAGGGGGAGGGTGCCGGCAGACCCTTTAATAAACCACTTCCAATGGATCCTGGGAGCTCAGAGGGCAACACCTCACAGGGCTGGCAGCCAGGCCTTCCTCACACCATAACCTGGGGAAGGTTGTTCAGTTGCTGCCAGATGACTGTCTCCAGGACTCCAGGTCTCTTCCCATTAAATCCGATTGCTGAGGGAAGGTAGGGGAGGGTGTGGGTAAGAGGGAAAGATCAACCAAAGGACTTGTATGCATGCATATAAGCCTAACTAATGGACACAGACAACAGGGGGGTGAGGGCATGAGTTGGGGAGGTTGGGGGTTATGGTGGGATAAAGACACATATGTAATACCTTAATAAAAATAAATAAATAAATAAATCCGATTGCTAAAAAAGAGGCTTTAATGTAGAGTATGAATCTTTGAGCAGTAACTGTGTACCTCAGGTTTTTGTACTAAATACCCCAAAATGAATCTCTAAGCAAAAGAACACCTGTCACAGCACCAGCTTGCGTCGACATTAGACAGCTGGGCCAATCCCAGGCCCCTACCAAGCACAGAGAAGCCTTCTCGCCACGCCCCCCACACACACACACACACGCACACATACACACACACATGTACACACCACGTATGCACAGCACAAGCAGCCTTTTCACCTACTCCAACCACACACAGAACCCTTGGCCACACCAAATGCTCCTCTTTTTGTCGTGGTCATATTGTTGAACACGTCCCCAACAGCGAGGCAGAGAGCCGGCTGGGATGCCCTCCCACAGGGCAAATTACTCTCAGACTCAGCATCACTGATGATTCTACTCTGGGAAGAACAGAGACTAGAGAGACCAGAGTCTATCTTGTAGCATGTGAGAGACTGACATCCAAATTCACTGTGTGTTAGGGCTTCTAAATAACAACTGAACTAAAAGTATACCTGACCTGTACTAACACTGGCGACGCCCCAGGCCGTACCTCATTTCATTCCCACAACCACCCAAGGAAGTTGTGGTTGTCCTCCCCAATCTATAGACGAGAAAACTGAGGCCCAAAGAGTCAAGTAACATACCCAGAGCTAATATGTGATGGGATCTAGGTTCAAATCTAGTTCTGCCTTAATCATTAAGTGCCTTCTAGCAACTGAAAAATTATACACACAAACCTTTAAGACAGGGGTGGGGAGACTTTCCTCTGCCAAGGGCCATTTGGATATTTATAACATCATTCACAAACCATACAAAATTATCAACGTAAAAACTAGCCTGCTATATTTGGTCAATTATTTAATTAACTCGCCCCTAATGCCTTGGCAGGGCCAGGCCAAATGATTTTGCAGGTCTTATACGTCCAGATGTTCCCCATTCCTGCTCTAAGATATACTTTTGTGAGAGAACTCACTAAACAGAAATAGAGCCCTAGCTGGTTTGGCTCAGTGAATAGAGCATCAGCCTACGGACTAAAGGGTCCCGGGTTCAATTCCGGTCAAGGGCACATGCCTGATTGTGGGCTCAATCCCCAGTAGGGAACGAGCAGGAGGCAGCCAATCAATGATTCTCTTTCTTCATGGATGTTTCTCTCTCACTTTCTCTCCCTCTCCCTTCCTCTCTGAAATCAATAAAAATATTTTTTTTTAAAAAAAACAAACAGAAATGGATGTGAGAGGCCATGACTTTCCTAATGAGCATGTCATTCCTCGGTAATGCCACTGGACACCACTGGCCATGCGTCGTCCATGTCAAGGCCCACATGCTGAGGACTTGACCTGTGACCTTGCAACATCACCAAGGAGTTTCCCAAGAGAGCTGGCACCCTCCTGGTGCTTTGCATGGAGTTCCTTATGCAAGATCCAAGCCTAAAACACAGCATTTATGTAATAATTATCTTGACCACCACACGACGCACAAAAAGCAGAAATTGGATACCTCTGGTTCATTTCACACTGAAACACTTGTGGGTTTAGGAAAATTAAAATCCACTTTGCTTGTAGCCCACCAATGATGGCAGCAGGAAAGAAGCAGGCCTAGGACATACATAGGCCTCAAGTGCAGCCAGGAAATCCTGGTGAGGAGCAAACCTCAGAATGAAATGGAAACTGAGTCTTGACCTGAATTCACTTGAATTTCAACACCCATTTCCACATAACACATCTCCTCCTCAAGGGGTCGGGGTGCGTCCTCTGAGCAGGGACACGGATGGGCAGCTGAGGCCGAGCTGGGCCTCTTTTTATTATTATTATTGAATTTATTAGAGTGACATTGGGGCCTGGGCCTCTTGCTACTCTAAAATCCCACCTGTCACTTTGCCACACTCCTTCCATACACCTCTTCCCAAAACTCTGTGTCCTTGGGCAGCCTGTTGAGCACAGGAGGGTGGATGCCAGGGAAAGCAGGTGGCGGAGGGGCTGGGAAGCCGGGGAGGGGATCCATCCCACACTCACCAAATATCTACCACGTGCCAGGCACGGGGCTAACGTCGGGCTGCCGCTGAGTGCGACCTGCCCTTACACCCCACGAGCTGGCGGGGCAGAGGGGCACATGAACAGACCCTGACACTCCAGCGTGATCAGAGCTGTGACACACAATGCGCAGAATCCTCTGGGAGGACAGGGGGTCCCCAGACCCGACAGAGGAGGGGAGGCGTGGCAGGCTCAGGGAGGGCTTCCTGGAGGAACTTCTAAGCTGAGACGTGAGGGGTGAGAAGTTAGTTTGGCAAAGCAGAGGAGACAGTGGGGGGACGGGGATCCTGAGAGAAGAACCGCTATGTCTAAACGCTGAAGAACTAAAGAAGCTGCTGCAGCTGGCACGCAGCATGCGCTCCATCCTGAGCCCTGGCAGGCTGGGGAGCAGAGCAGCGAGCTGGCGCAGGGCCTTTGCAGGGGAAGCTGCCGAGACCCTGCCTTCTCCCAGCACAGCCTCCCTGTGATGCTGCAGGGGGTCCAGGGGGTCTTGGGCCAGCCTGTCCATCTGTGCATCCCATAAGGGGTCACCATGACAAGAATAGCTGACCTGGTTATTCTGAGGTTGGGTGAGAGCGAGGTGGCGTTAGCCTTATCGAATTTGGCCAAGGCAAATTTGTGGAGGCAGCAAGTAGGAGGTTACCAGGGGCCGGGGAGGGAGGCGTGGGGAGCTACTGTTCAATGGGTGCAGAGTTTCTGTTCGGGATCATGGTGGTGGCTGTACCACACTGCGGATGCATTTAATATCCGTGACGTAAAAATGGTTAAAATGGGAAGTTTTACGTTATAATTTTACCACAATTTTTTTAATTGGCCAAAACAGGGGGTCACCTAAACTTCCAGTCCTTCCTAGCCTTGGAGGATAATGAGCAGTCTAGACATTAATCAAATATACTGTATAAAAGTTCTGGTCCAGGACCCGGCACACAGGAGATGCCTAATACATAATGGTCCCCATTCTTACTATCATTATTGAATCCCCACAGCTTTTCTTGTAATCACCCAAGTTATGAATGAATATATTTGCTATTAGTGCTCCTAGAGCAGTTTTTATTACAATTAAGTATTAATTAACTTAACGGTCGCTGGAGAATCCCCATTATAACTCCGCATCATGAGTTTTCAAATTCAAGTTCAGCTTCCCTTTCCATCGCTTACTCCCATCTCCCACAATAAGCTGTTTACCGTTTCAATTATTTTAGTTCCAACCACTGTGATCACTGTACTTAAAATTCAATCAGGCTTCTAATTTTAAGCATCTTTTCTGTGTATAGTGTCAACAATTGACAAGCGTCTTGAATTTAACATCTGTTCCCAGCAGTAAATGGTTTTAAATTTGAGAACTGAAAACACATATAAGGCAATTATGAGCAGCTCCCACACTGTGATTCATGGCTCTGCGTCAGCAACTTCCTCCGTGACAGCAGCAGTCCTGATGGATGGGCCCGCAGCCAGCAGCGTGCGCAGCAGAGACTGAGCAAACAGCCTGGACGCCCCATGCCACCAGAATGCCTTTTGACAAACAAAAAACAACCTACTGTGCACCAGCAAACCTGCTGGACTTTTTATAGACACTCTCTCATGTCATCCTCAAGTAAGCTGACTTTCCCCAGAGCTAGGAGTGAAAATGGGGGTTTCTGGGGGAGTCTCGCATGAGTGTGGACAGCCCTTTCTGGGAGCCTCATTGATGTTCACAAGCAAGAAATCGTGGCAGCTGGCCCTCCCCTGCCTTAGCGGCCAGTGTCCTCTGAGACAGCGATGTCTGTGCCATGGCTGCTGTTCAGAGGATGGAGGGGCAGGGGGAATCCAGCCGGAAGCGGTCCAGCTGGGCTCATGGGCTCAGGAACAGCTTAGAGAATCGGGATGCAACTAGAGCTAAGATGTTTTTCATTCAGATTTGGGGAGTGACACCAGACCCCCACCCCCACCCCACTCCCCCGCAGCTGAGACAACAGTGGAATCATTAAATGTATAGATAGAAGGAGGCAATTTCTTTGGGCTCAATCAGATGCTAATTATAATTAAATTGATAAACTGTGAAGTATAAATGCTAGACACATACTATATTATCCAGGATGACTGAAATTTTCAGGTAGGAAATGTAATATTTGTAGTTCTCGAGGGCAGAGCTCTCTTAACACCCAGCCTTCCACTGGGCCCTCGAGGGTTATGGCTCCTTCGAGGCGGTGAAATAAATGGGAATGGAAGGAAACTGCCCTTCAGGCGGGAGCAGGCAGCAGAGCACACACCTGCAAATGGCATCAAGTTATTAACCAATGTTATTTTTAAAAATGAGATTTACTGGGATAACAGTCAGTAAAAATAAATGAATAAATAACCCTCCCATCTCAGCCTCCACTCAAAAGCCTTCCCACCTTCTCTGAAACCTGGCTTTCTGTGGAGGCTGCAGCTTCCCCAGTGGGATGCAAGTGGAGTCCTCGCTCGCCTCTCTACTGTCACATCAATACCTTCACACCTCCAACAGCCTCATTACATCACCCAGTGACTGACAACCACTCATCTAAGACTTGCGCACCTGCCCAGCTGCCATGGCTCAGTGGTTGAGTGTCAACCTAAGAACCAGGAGGTCACAGTTAGATTCCCGGTCAGGGCAAATGCCCGGGTTGCGGGCTTGATCCCCAGTGTGGGGTGTGCAGGAGGCAGCCCATCGTTGATTCTCTCTTACCATTGATGTTTCCATCTCTCTCTCCCTCTCCCTTTCTCTCTGAAATCAATAAAAAATATATTTAAAAATATATTGAGCACCTGACGCCCATCTTCCCCTCCCCTCCCCTCCTCACAAGTGAACAATGTTCACATGGATGACCCACCTGCACCCTGACCTTCACTTCCTAGACCGTCTCATTCCAGGGTCCTCCCGCTCCACTCCATCTCAGCCACCCAGAGTCACAGCCTGGATCTGGTCGTATACCGACAGTACTCCCCTGTCAACATCATTCATTCAAACATCTCTGGCTCTGACCACCCCTCCTCTTTCCACCTTGTTAGGCACTGCCTCTCTGGACATTCTTCAATAGGCTCAGGACCTCCAATCCTTCATCCCTTCTTTCTCTGCCCAACCCATCAGTGTGGTGCAGGTGCCTGAGTAGAGAGACCAATTGAACAGATTTGTCTTTTTCCTTGTGTAAATGTGGATGCTTTTAATTAGTTCATTAGCAGCGTAATGCTGGCTTTGACTTGGAATGCATGTGTACATAATTTTTAAATCACTATAAGACATGCTATCAGTCTATAGAGGGGTGTTCAGGGAAGTCCTCTATTATATTTAAAAACAAATATGAAAGGACAGAAGAGAGGGAACCACATGGCCTTCTGGGAAGAACATTCCAAGTGGAAGGAGCAGCAAATCCTAGGGCTTTGAGGCACCAGTATGCTTGGCAAGTTCAAAGAACAGCGAGGAGGTCAGCACAGCAGGAGCAGAGCAAGCAAGGGGGAGAGTTCGGGAGCCAAAGTCAAAGAAATGAGCAAGATGGCTGGAAGCCCACAGAAAGCCTCCAAGGCCAGGAGAGGGCTGTGGCCTTTACTCTGATGGGAGGGTTTGAGCAGAGTAGTAACAAAACCCAACTTGCATTTGAAAGATGAGCTCTGACTGCTGGGTCCAGAACAGGCTTTAGGACAGGGCGAGGGCAGAGACAGGAATGCCAGGGAGGAGGCTATGACGGTACTTCAAGTAGGAGATGGACAGAGAGGAAGAAGTAGCGAAAAGTGGTCAGGTCTATTTTAAAGCTTGCATTTTGAAGGTAGAACCAATCAGACAGATAAAGATAGGTAACGGATAACTGATAACTGTTGGACAGGTGATAGCCGGAGAGCTGATATAGCCGGAGAGCTGACAGAAGATAGATCACTAGAATGAAGTAGGTACATATACACATCTGAAAGCATATCCACAACTTATTGTTGAGTGAGAAGCATATCACAGAGCAGAACTATGATCTCCCTGACACTAAAAGAAAATCACATATGTATACATGCAAAGGTAGATATTTGGAATGAACACACTCAACCGCTAGCAGTGATTGCATATCCAAGGAATACGATTAGAAGGCGGTTGGGGGAGCCATCATCTTTTACTTTCATGTATTTCTGGTTTAAACAGTGAGCATATATACTCATCACTTGTGCTGAATGGGCAAGTCATTTGGTAGTGAGCACCCTCCCCGAGAGGTGGTGAGCCCTGGGCGTGATGACGTCTTCATGAGCAAGTCACCAAAGCGTCAGGTGGCATATTGGACCTAAAGATTCTCTCCAGCCTTGGGCTTCCTTCCCAAGATTAACAATCTTTCAGGACCTCCTCACCTCTCTAAGCTTCGGTTTCTTCCCTGGTCAGTCAGGGGTGACAACACCGACCCCACTGGCAGCGGGAGGGGCTGAGGTAATGTACGTGCAGCGCCCAGCACAGCGCCTGGCACACACACACACTCAGGAAGCAATTCCCTTCCTGCTCCCCAACAAGATTCCAGGGAAGCAGGGGCTGGGGCCGCTCCCAAAGGCTCATTCATAATGCCCTAAAGTTCCCGATGGTAGGAAGGCAGAACATTTGTTGGGCTAAAAGGGATTCCAGTGCCTCACCCCCCCTAAAAGGGGGCAGGTCTGCCTCAGACCAGAGGGCAGTGCTGCTCCCCCCAGAGCCTCTCTGAAGAAAGGCAGAGTCGTGTGGAAACACCCGCAATCCTACTAGCAACCTCGGGAGGCTGAGCTCCCCGAAATTCCAAGTCAAGGTCAGAAGTTCCTGGCAATGTGTGATTTTCCTCTCTTGCCTTAAAAGAAGGCCGTGGGGAAAGGGAAAGAAAAGCTGACTGCTATTTATCTAAAATCACTAACACTTTCTGAGAAGCTATAAAATGTACATGTTCTTGCCAAATGGATGTCAAAAGAGCTTTGATCTCCACTTTGGCCGGAAATGATCCGTCCCCTTCCTAATGCAGATATATGGTTTTCGTGCCTCAAATCTGCCCAGTCAGATGCACAGTCTTAATTATTTTGAAATGATTAAAAATGGGGCATAAATCTCTGCTTTGACACGACATGGTGATTTGACCCCCAGACATAGCGTAATGGGTTATTAACAGTGCTTCCCAAATCTATTGAAATTTTTTTCCAAAGCGATTCACTAATTAATAGCTGTTCACACAATGATCATTTTTGAGTAAGTATGGAACTGTGCCACATTATTTTGTGATGAGAACATAATCGTGCCCATTAAAATTATTTGTATAGTTTTTAACCTTCTGCCAGAAATAAATGAGGCTCATCTAAGGGTACCACAAACTTTGTGACAATACCTAGAGGTTATCTCCTCTGTGACACTTACTTCTCCAAACTTATTTTGTAGCCCAGAAACTTAGAATTTGTCCTTCAGCTCTCTCCCGGGCCCTAGAAGCAAATGGCACTGAGGAAGTGCCCGGGAAGGAGGGTCCTCATGACCTTGCTGACGTCACAGCTGCCCTGCTGTGGCCATCAGGCTGCTGCCCCTCGGCCTCTGGTCAGCTCCTGCCCACCTCACCCCTCCAGTCCATCTTCCTGGCTGAGCCCCTAACACTCAGTCTATGTAGCCACTCACCTGCCCGAACTCTGCTTCCCTGGGCCCTGGCCCCACTCCCTTTGACTGGCTGGACCTCCTGAAAGACACGTGCTCATCTCACTCATCCCTGTGCTCAGGAGAACCCATGAGACTGAACTTGCCTGTCCAAAAGGCCATGACCCAGTGGAGGAGGGTGCAGAGAGCTTGCTTAGTTCACACCTGCATTTGAGGAGCCAGACTCGGTGGGAGATGAGGGGCCTTGCTTGTTCACAACTAAAGACATCACTTTGGGCTGGAGTAACTTAGGGCATGTTTGGGGTCGAGGGGAGGTGTGCCTTACTACCTTACCAATGAGTTCTGGGAGCCTCCTGCCTCAGATCTGGGTAAATAGAGAGGGCCCAAATCCATGAGACAAAGTTATACTAAAAAAGGTATTTGCTGTTTATCCAAAATTCTAATTTAAGTGGGGATCCTGCATTTTATCTGGCAACTCTGGATGGACATGGGATGTAGGCAGGTGTCCACCTGCAGGGCACCTCCCTGATCAGCCAGGTGGTCTCCCCCCATTCCCAAGGCATAGTCTGCTGCACAATCACCTCTCTCCTCAGCAGCCACAAGTCAGGTATTCTGGGCTCAAGCTCTGTAGGGTAGAAATGAAACTTACCTGGAGTTCTTTTTCGTCAAAATAACTACATCATCTTGCCTCGGCCCCAGCCGCTCTGTCCAGCTCCTCCCTCCAGGTGACTCATCTCCTGCCTAGCACTCACCTTCTCCACCGCCCAGGAGACAGCCTTCTCTCCCACCTTCATGCTCCCGCCAGCATCTCAGGCACGGGGGCTCACAAGGGGTTGGCCCCTGATGCTGGCTACCACACACGCCAAGAACTTCCTCTGTGCCGTGTGAGGAGCTGTGCTGGCGGGGAGGCTGGGAGCAGCAGTAGCAAAAGCTCACTGTTGTCGTGACCTGTCTCCTCCTCCTCCCCGGCCTAAGAAGGTCTCCCTAGCAGAGGGGGCATCCAGCAACTTCCCACCAGCTCCCCAGGTTCATTCTTTCATTGGCCAACAACTATGTATTACATCCCCACTGTGTTCCAGGAACTACTCTAGATGCTGGGGAGACATCAGAGAAAAAGGAACAGAGATCCCCACCTGGCAGCACTTATTCACAGAGCAATCCAGAAGCACCAAACTCAGCACCAAAACATTCAGCCACAGATCAAAGTGGAAGCCAAACTTTCATCGGCTGTGTACACAACAGGTAACACTGACTTGCTTGGAAACACCAGACGATTTCAAGAAAAACAGAGAGGAACCAAGTAATTCAAACACGGTCAAATACCATGGTTAAAGCATTCATAATACATTCAAGGTTGTTCTTTGGAGAAAACCAGACTTAAAATAGTCAAATCTCTTTATTTGTTAATAGTCAAGTAACAAAAAAATAAAAATTTAGATGATAAAAAAAGGGGGGGGGAGCAGATTTAGGGAAGAATTAAAAATCGTAAGGCACTTAGCTATTCTTATTTGCTAATGAATTTCAAGATATCAAAGACATTGATGATTTCCTGGGAGGAACATAAATTATCAAAATCAAAATCAACCCTTTAAGAAGGTTTTAAGACCAATAACCAAGAAAAAAGTTGAAAAGTTACCAAATATTTACTTTCAATAATAGGCTCCTGGTCCACATATCAGTTTAACTTGCAAGAAACTGCTAATTCTTAGCATGTGAACTGTTCTACCACATGAAAAAAAGCTGATCAGCAACCTAATTCATTTTATGAAACTATCATAACTCTGACACCAAAATCTGACAAAAATCTATGCATTTTCCTCACTTATGAAAATAGGTATAATAATTTTAAATAAAATGCCAGAAAATAGAATTCAACAGAATACTAAAAGAATAATACATAACAATAAAGTAGGGTCTAGCACAGAATGGCAAAAATGATTTAGTGTTAGGAAACCAGTCATATTATCTCTCAGACCAGGACATCAATTTATACTTAGTCTTATGCTTAGATTCTTGTTATATTCAACATCTTTTCCACATGAAAATTCTAAAACCTGGGAATAGAATGATACTTGCTGAACATAATAAAGTATACAATATGAATTTATCTTCTGAGGATACTGACTATATCAAACAGTTGTGTATTTAATTATAAGACACTAGAGGCCCGGTGCACAACATTCATGCACTGGTGGGAGGGGCGGGGGGAGGAGGCGCCTCAGCCCAGCCTGCGCCCTTGTGCAGGCTCCCGCCACCGCCACTGTGCTCGCCAGACATCAGCCTGAGCAGTGCTCCCCCTGTGGGTGCACACTGACCACCATGGGGCAGCTCTTGCATTGAGCGTCTGCCCCCTGGTGGTCAGTGCGCATCATGGCGACCGGTTGTTCCACCTTTCAGATGATTTGCATATTATCCTTTTGTAATATAGGATTATCAATGGGAAGAAGATATATACAGGGGTGGGCAAAAGAAGGTCAAATTACTAGCCATCATTACCTAAAAGATAAAACATAAGGATATAAGATAATAAGACAAATAATACAAATAAATACAACAGTAAATTAATAAATAATAATACAAGAATAAACTCTGTTTTGAGTACTTCAAACTATAAACTTACTTTGCCCCCCCTCTTGTACACTTCCCATGGTTATTCTTAGGTGCGTTTCTTTCACATTGTTGAAATAATTCCTTTCTATCAATGTGTAAGGTTACTACTAAGTCATTCTTCCCCTCCCCTTCCCACCCAGCTATCATTAAGTTGGTGCATCTTAGAACCAATATGTTAAATTTGAAGAAATAAGACATCTCAAATGAACAACTCACATCATACCTCCCAGTGTTACACTCAAGTTTTGACATTAAAATGAGGAATAAGACAGGATGCTCATTATCACCATTATTATCTAAGAGTCTTCAGAAAGGCCTGATCAATACAATAAAAGGCAGCATTTAAAAATATAACTATTAAAAATAAGACTCTACTGTCATTTTCATTCATTCACTCATAGGTTGTATTTCTACATAATTTAAGACAATTTAATCTAAAAGACTATCAAAACTAATTTTTAAAAAGTTCAGTAATACCATGGTTATTTGTAATTATGCAAAACTCACTAGTTGGCAAGGGTGTGGTGAAAAAGACATACTCATATGCTGTTCATAAGAATTTAAGTTAGTACAACTCTTTTGGAAACAATTTGCAATATGTGTCAGAAATCTTAAAATACTCATATAAAAATAAATAAATAAACATTAATAACCCTTCTGGCAGATACTATTGCTTCCCCAAAGCTACCCCGGCTTTTTTCCTACTAACAGAACCTAAACTTTGGGGGAAAATGCCCTTGGCCCAGATCTAAGGCAACATGATCGTCCTGTTACCTTTTGTTTTTGTTTTTGTTTTGTTTTTTTAATATATTTTATGTTTTTTTACAGAGAGGAAGAGAGAGGGATAGTTAGAAACATCGATGAGAGAGAAACATTGATCAGCTGCCTCCTGCACATCCCCTACTGGGGATGTGCCCACAACCAAGGTACATGCCCTTGACCCTTCAGTCCACAGGCCGATGCTCTATCCACTGAGCCAAACCGGTTAGGGCATCCTGTTACCTTTTGCTGGTGATGGGTCTGGGTAGGCCTTTGATAGACATGTAAAGGAACATCTGCTGGAGACTTTAGTCCCTGGGAAGAGAGAGCTCTCGAGGAGAAATCCCTTTTCCTTATTCCTTGGGATTCTATCAATAATGATGTGATGTTTGGAGCTATGGCAGCTGTTTTGGGCCATGAAAGGACACATTGTCAATACACTGAAAACCAGGAAGCACCTGGGCTCTTGATGAAAACACCACGGCACTGTCCCACCCTCTGTAATCTTCGCTCTAAATATGAATCCGCACGCAGAGTGGGCACACATCATTCACAGGTGCCTGACGTCGTTTTAATAACCCCATGATAATTTGGTGGTTTCACATGAGTCTTCCCTTCCTATACTAGGAAGACAAAAATCCACTTATCAACCTTCCTTGTTGCTAGACCGAGGACCTGTGTCCCAGGTCCTGCCATGTGACCCACCCCTATGGGACCTGTATTCAGAAAGGACAGGTGAAAAGACAGCACGTGCAAGGAGCTCACTTTTCTAGGGTGCTGGTGGAGACAACCGATCCTTCCAGAGAATCTGCGATAGAGCTCCTAGGGTCCAGACGCCAGAGTCATCAGAGCAAATCAGCAGGAAGGGGCAGCAGCAATGTTTCACCACCAAGTGCCATAATGGGATGGAGCATGGTCCTAGCTTCATGGTTCCTGGCTGTCATATCCAAGCCTGCCTCTCTGCATCACCACCTCAAGCCCAGTCTCTAAGATCTGGTATAAAGATTCCTTTCTGTTTCAATATGGACAGTAGATGCTGTCATTGCAAGTGAGGACCAGAACCTATCATTCCACCTCTAGCAACCTATCCCAAAGAAAATCATCTGAAACCGAGAGATTCCAGGACCTGAAAGGACACACCTGCGAAGCTGATGAATATGCCATCAGGATCCTCCCCTAGACCTCCAGATAAATACCTTCAATACAGGGGACCCGGAGCAGCTTCTCTGTGGAGCACGCCCCTGCCTTTCCCTGCCCCCTCCCTCCTTCTCTTTCTCCTAAGCTCCCAGGGCCCTTCTTTTGCCTACAGCTCACTTCTACCTCTGTGACGTTCTAAATAAACTTCCTTTATAGTCTGGCTCTGAATTCTTTCTCAGCCAGAACTCAAGTACCAAAGTTGCTGAACCAAGATCCAGTCTGACTCCACCGGTCTAACACCCGGTGCCGTTCTCGCCACAAATAAAACGTCAGGATGCCGCAGGACATCTGAGGGCCCGCACCCTGAGCGTCCCTGACTTCTCATCTGTCCACTGTCACCTTCTCTCGTGAATATCAGCCCACACAGCCAAGCTAAAATCACACCAGGTCAGCGTGGCCAAACCAGCTTGGCCATGACAGTGTTTCCAGCGCCCTTCATTGGTCAGAGTGGAGGACCAAGGAGGATGGAAATGAGGGGAGAGCATAAAGCCATAGGCCTTAAGAATGGACTTGTCTGGCCCTGGCTGGGTGGTTAGGTTGGTTGGGGCATCATCCCGCACACCAAAAAGCTTGCGGGTTCAACCCTTGGTCAGGACAAGTATGGGAGGCAATCGATGGATCTCTCTCTCTCTCTCTCTCTCTCTCTTCTGAAACCGGACAACAAATGGGTTCTCTACCATTCTATTTCTGCCCCTCACACTTCCTCTCTCTCTAAAACCAATAAACATATCCTCAGATGAAGATTTTTTTTTTCACCCCGCCTCCCCAACCCCTAGGTGAAGATTTTTAAAAAGAATGGACTTGTCTTTACTAGAAAGAAACAAAATTTTGGAGCTGGGAGTTGCTTAAAAGGTCTTGGCCAGAGCCAGGAGGAGCCGTGGGGGAAGAAAGTTCATCTGAAGATGGACATTTTGAACAGAAAGCAGAGATAGGAGCACTTGCTAGAAGATCCAGTCTTCGAGGACATAAATGGGTATAGAGAACATTTAGGAAGTTCACTGCATAACTCCTGGTTGGCAGTTAAGAAAACCACCAGCAAAGCTGTTTCTTTCCCTCATCCCGAAATGCCTTGTGCATTTCCTTTAAATGCTGAATTGTACTGAGACTGATTTCGCGGGGCGCGGTGTGGGGCGGATAAACCTATCCACGTACTTAGAGGAGAATGGGGTTTGGTGGCTGTAATCCTAAAAATAAGAGGGAAAGGACCCCCAGAAAGGTTTGTGCATTTTCTGAGGAAAGTGCTGCTGGTGACTGCACATGCCCACAACTCCCCAGAGTGCAGGGCGCGCTGCGGTGTGCAGACAGCCCCACAGCCCTTCCGCACCATCAGCACGGGAGCCTCTCCAGGAATCCAGCTTGAAATCTAATTCAGTTAATGGTGATGAGTTGACTGCTGATCACATGATTAAAGCCTTCGCTGATGCAGAAAGTCTGGAACCTCGAAAGGCCAGACCTTACATGTCCTCCAGCCCCTCCCCCGCACCCAGTGCCTGGGCAGTGACCCAGCCTAGATCAAGATAGATGAGTCTGTCCCCCCACCCCACCCCCGCTTCACACCCTCGGGGCCCATTCACTAGAAAGATAAAGAATTTCCCAGTCCAACACCCATTCCTACTACTTCCAAAGGGTCAAATTCCGACCTGCAGGCAGCCCTTTCTTGGAGACTCAGTTTTCCCAAAGGAGCCCAGCTTTCCCTGTGGCCTCCTGGGACTGCTGCTGAGAAAGAACGGACTATCAGAGAAAGCACATGCTAAGGCCCATGTCTGCATATGTGAGAGTTGCTTTTACACTCCCACATGGGTCAGGCATAGTGTCCAAACAGAAATTCCTTTCCATCCATCTCCCCTATTCCATTAACTCAGAATCCTTTCCGACACCTTCTCCTCCCTCTTCTTCTCAGCCATGCTCTTGATTCCTTGATTATTTGGAAAGTCCTAGGAGGTCTTTATGGAAAGACGATCAACCTGTCGTAAAGAATGCCTCACACACTTATATCCTGGAAAAACCATCCTGCCACAAATCCACTCACCCATCTATCCATCCATCCAACTGGCCCACTACATGCAGACTTCCCACAGATCTGTGGCATCTTCCCCTCCCCACACACATGCAAAGTGACATCCCCTTGGTTCTGAATGGAAGACATCAAAAGTCCCAGGTAATTCAGTTTCTTCAGGAGCATATTGGAAGATTGCTTATCTTTGTTCTCTAGAAAATGAAGGCCATGGATCTTGCTTTATGTGCAGAAGGTGACAAGTTAAAGCACTATTTTGTAATTTACTAAAACAAAACTAATACCCAAAGAAATATTTTCTCTGCCATTTTATAGCAATTTCACCATTAAACTGTCTTTGATTGCAATTCATAACAATGAATAAAGAAAGGGAAAAGGGTATCTTCAGCTCAGCCAAGAAATGTGTTCTTCTGAACACCAACAACTTTCCCTGTAAGCAAAAACACTGGACACCTTTTCCAGAGTAGCCTCAGCCCAACTAAAATTCCCAGTGGGGATGGCCAAGGTCACACTGAGTGGACAAGCTGTTTCATCCTCCTTCCTCCCCAGGGAAAGCCAAGTCCTTGTGTTCTCTGTGAAGAGAGTCGGAGAGCCCTGGACTCTGGAGGTCAACATCTTTGGCTTTCAAAGTCCAGGCTCTTGGCTGGGTGGGGTGCCAGCTCCCAGGTAGAAACGGACTCTGGGAGTGTCTAGGCATCAAGCCACACAGAGGCTGGCCACAGTCACTGAGGCCACAGGCCTCACGCTGAAGGAACCTACCTCCTGGTGCCCAGAAAACCCCCAGAGGCCAGTAGCTCTATGTCCGGGTTGCAGAACCTAAGGTGAGCAGACCTACACAACCTGGAATAAACAGGCAGGAGGGGAGCTGTGCACTGGGTGCCTTGCTCAGCTGGTTGATCCCTCCTGACTCGGACACTCCCCTTAGGCCATCTCCCTCAGCCTATGGATTCTATCACCACGTGACTCTCAGACACCTATCCCCAGCCTGCTCCCTGCTCCCAGTACCAAATGGCACCTTGACATTTTCTCTCAGACATTTCAACATCATTGCATTTAAAACTCAACCATCCATATCCAAGCTAGTGATTTTTCCACCACACCCTGCTTAAGGGAGTGGCACCTTCATCCTTCAGCCATCCCACTGGGCAAGCCAGACACCTGGGAGATACCTGCAACACCTCCCCTGTCCTCATACCACATGTCCAATCCCTCACCAAGTCCTTAACTACCTCAGAGAAGCGCACTTCCCTGCACCTCCACCTCCACCTCCACCACCCTGGTCCAAGCCACCACTGAATCTCACCTCGACATTTGCAGGCATCTCCTAACTGGTTTCCTGACTTTCATTCTGGCTCCTGAGCAACCAGGAGCCAAGGTAAGTCGTTCTCGGCTTAAAGCCTTTAATACCAGCCCATTGCTCTTAGGATAAAGACTACATTTCCTTCCCTGGCCTTCATGGCTCTGCCTGGTCTGGTTCCTGCCTGCCTCTCCCATTTCATCTCGTGCCACGGCCCCTGGCTCTCTGCACTCAGCCTCCCTGTGGTCCCTTGAACTCACCTTGCCTCCTCTCACCACAGGGCCTTTGCCCTCCAAGCCCACCCGCCTTTCTTGCTAAATGACCTCAGGGTTATCGTTCAGGCCTCCGCTTAACCATGCCTTCCCATGGTAGACGTCTCCCCCGCTGTGTGCATTTCCTCACGGCACACATCACAGTCAACAATAATGTTTTCATATGTGTGGTTACTAAATTTCTGGCCCCACTAGAATCTACACTCCATGAGGGCAGGGACAATTGAGTCTATTTTGCTCACCACCACACATCCAGTGAATAATTACTGTACAAATGATCAATGAATAAGGACAAGATCAGGATTCCACTGCCATAAGCCAGCCCCTTTCCTCAAGGGAAGTATAGACTCCACACAGGCCTCCACCCAAATGTCCCCTAGACTGACCCTTGTCACCAGGCCCTCATTATTTCCCCCTTGGGTGGGAGAGTGTGGATAACTCAGGCCCACATGGCCATACACTTGGTATCATACACACCAGTGCTCTCTCAGGCCCTTCTGAGTGACACCACAGGACAAGAAGCAATAGGCTTCTCTCGCAGAAATTTGAGATCCACTAAACCAGAACCACCTATCCACCCACAGGCAGCTGTCTTCCTTTGTTCATCTCCACCCCACATGCAGTCCTCATCTTGGAAGCCTCTCAAACATCCTTCAGAAAGAAACATCATCCCTAAAACAGTCCCCGGGGGGGTGGGGGGGGACACATGTATGAGGGGAGACGTTTCAGGCTGAGCCTGGCAGGAAGCTTGGCAACATGGTAGAATGGGCCCCTCCGTGTCCATCGCAGAGACATGAGGCATCTCCCAGGAGAGCACTTGTCCTGAGAGGAAAAGGGCCCAGCATGACGAACTTGACCCAGAGGCCAGGCTTGGTGACTGACCAGCTCTGTTCCTGATGACTCCACCAGGGTCATCACCTGGGAGAAGAGAACTCTGACCCAAAACCAAAGAGCCCTGTTCTACTAACACCCACGCTCTGAAGGACGGCGACAGTCTGGCTGCAGCGCCCCCAGCTGGAGAAAACAGGAAAAAGAAGAGGCACCTCCTCTACTGCATGAGCTCAGAGCCGCAAGCGTGAACCTGAAATACCCAGGTTCTGAAAGTGGCTCCAGAAAGAGAAGACAGAGCCCTCAGAACCAGGAGGGCCTAGCCAAGGGACTACCAGGACCTCCAGCAAAAGAAGAGAACACAACCCGAGACGCCACTACGGTCCCTGACCCGGCCTTTTAATGGACATAAAGAAAAATCCCAAAATACACGGGGAGCCCGGCTGGGACCTGGTCCTCATGAGCCAAGAGTCAAAGAAACTTGTGTGAATACGTGCCAGACGGGAAAGAGCTTAAATCCCTTTACAAAACCTGTAGCATCGACACGGTCCCCAGAGACTCAGACCTTCCGATCTAAGTCCGGAGAGACAGATTTATGGCTCATTATTAAACTGCTGAGAAAAGTACAAACCAGGAGACTATTAGACATAAATCAGACAAATGAGGCTGCGGTCAGGTCAGTAACGAGACATGGACACAGGCCAGCAGCACCTCAGTCTCATGGACACCCGGCTCAGAGTGGGTGGGGACAGGGAAGGGTCAAGGCCTGAGTTCTGCTCCCTCTCAACCCCAACCAGACCCGCCTCGAACCCTCTGCCAGTGGACTTAGGCAAAGGAAGGCAGAGACCGGCTCTGGGTCCTCTCCGGTGCTGAGTAAACCTTGTGGAGCGAAGGGTGTGACACACCTGGCAGTTTGGTAGGTGCGCGCTGTGGTAAGCGGGAGGCTTTGACTCAGTACACAAACACCAGGGTGAGCAGGGGACTGACAAGCTTGGATCATGCCTCCCTGACCATCTGGGGGGGGGGGGGGGGGGTCTGGGGCATGGGTAGGACACGAGTGTTCGTTTCCTCCTCTGCCAGTGTGGCCCTGGCACCATCGGGGCCTCTAAGGAGATTGGGTACGAAGAAGCCTTATTGTTGATGGAAACAGAGGGCTCGGTGACAGCATGGAGCCCGCCCCTGGGTTGGGATGGGACACGCAGGCTCGTTTCTGGGTGAGACCAAAGCCCCAGCGGCCAGGGAGGGCACTCCGAATCCAGCTGGCAGGCCATTTGGCTCAAGGTCCCTGCCACGCTGGCCTCTCCTACCACTAATTTCCCACTTGGTGCAAAGATTGCCTTTTCCCTCCCAGACCTCCAGCACCCGGAAGCTCATTGCCCCTCAGTTCTGTGCCCTGAGGGCTGAGATTCTCTTCGGCAGTTTAGGGGCGGGGAGTCTGTTGGCCCCCGCTCCTCCCCACTGCCTGTGCCCCACACGGGCCGGGGTGCCCCCTCACTCACCCCCTCCGCAGACACTACTGGTGCACTGGCCCAGAGAGGTCAGGGTGCAGGGACAGGGTTCAGAAAACACTTATTCCCAAATGTAAACAATCATATTAACTACAAATTTTACATCCCTTGAGCTGGACACTCACTAGGTGTGTTTCAGGTCATCTTTCCAATGACCCTGAGAGGCAGGCGAGGTTCTGATGTCATTTTGTGGGTGAGGAGATGGAGCCCCAGAGAGGAGCCCACCTGATGAGTGAGGTCTCCAAGGTGACCAGGTGGGAGAGGCAGGGTCTGGCCTGGCCCTGTCGGGCTCCGGAGTCGGTATTAGTCGCGCCTCCCCAAGAGGACCTTTCACAGCAAAGACCCAGGTGGGTTTATCACACCGAATGCCACTGTGCTGCTCCCACCTGATGGATAAACAGTTAGGACTTCCTAGGTGCCCAGTGCGGGGCTAAGCGTCGTCACTTCCCATTGAACACGCAGGGAGTATTACCCCCACGGCACAAAGCAGAGGCCGAGGTCAGAGGCGAATTACAGGCACAAGGACAGCCTTTGGGCTCAGGGCTGAGTTCCGTGCCCATCATGTGTTTGTTGCTGGGACCCCATGACCGTGGGGTGCTCTGGGCAGACTGGAGTCGAATTCCTCACCACTCCCCGCAGGGAGACAGAGCAGAGCTTTCGGTCAGGAGGAGGGAAGCTGAGCCTCACTGGCCCCGGCGAGGAGCCACCCTCCTGGGATACACACGCCCCAGAGGAACCGCTCTGCTTCCGCGTCTCCAGGCAGGTCAGGCCGAGAGCTGTGCCAAGGCCAAGGGGCCCAAAGAAAGGCCCCAAGCCAGGCAATGTCTCCCCCACAAAGCACCTTAAACCCTGGAGCGCATGCCTGCAGACCTGTTGGGTCCCCGTTAATCCTGGGAAAGCCCCACATATGAACAGAGAGGAAACTCTGAACCCCATCCCAGGACAAAGGACATGGAGGACCACCCCACCCCATCCCTGCGGATCCTCTACACCCAACCGCACATCACCTTTGCTCCTGTAGGTGGAGGAAGGGTCTGGCCAAAGGACTAGGGGTGCAACTGACAGCCCAAGAACCAGAATGGAGGCCCAGGTGAGCCGGGAGGGGCTGGGCACTGCGGGGGCAGTGCTCCCTCTCCCAGCCCAGGCGGCAGTGTGCAATTGGCAGCTCCTCCCTCTCCTGGGTGGCCCACATCTGCCATAGGAAGGAAGCCATATGGAACCATGGGTGAAGCAGCTCTTTCTGCCCACAGAACCCAGGCCCTCAGCTGCTCCTGCAGACAGCCATCGGCTCCCCAGCTGCCCTCACCTCCCTGGTACTCCTGCCCCACGTGGGGCCTGTGTGCCCAGAATGGTGCTGGGCCTCACGTGCACTCTTGTTAATTCTCACAATCAGCCCAGCAGACAGGACTATTGCTATCATCTCCATTTTGCAGATGAGGAAATTGTGGCCCAGCAAACTTCAATGCCTTGCCCAATCACTCAGCTCGTGTGTGGAGGAGCCGAGACCAAGGCCAGGCCTATCCAAGCCTTCCACCTGTCTCAGCCTCCAGGCTCCACCAGACATCTCTGCACCCCAGGCTCCCCAGTGCCAGACCCTAGGGAGCATGAGGCAGAGCGAACCACCCCTAGCTGCCTGCTTTCCCTGAACTGCATCTTCCAGCGCCTCTCCTCCCTCCGGCCCCGGGGCCCCCCAGGTGATGAGCTCCAAGGAAGCGCTGATAGGTGGGCCCACGCCCAGACACTTCAAGCTGCCGGCTGCAGTGTGGCCGCTCTGGGCTCCCCACATGTTTACTAGTAAATCCCTGGGTATTTATAATAAAGTTGATGTGGCCTAACCGATGGGTCCAGGACAAAAGGAGCCAATTACCCAACACTCTCTGCTATGATCTTAAAACAGACGTTTGCGAGAGTAAAATTATGACTTGTGGTTGGGAAGTGCGGATGCAATCCCAGCCTTGCCTTTTATTGCTACTCATAAATGTTAAATGCGGCGAGATCTACCTCTGAAATTCGGTTGTTGCCTTTTGTCGCAGGTTTCTGAAGCCAAGGCCACATTTGGGGTTGGTGTTCTGGTGATTACTCTGCAACTCCAGGAACAACGTGCACAAAAACTAGGGAACCTGGCAGCAGGGGACAGGCCCCCCGGGCCCACCCCAGACCGCCCAGTCCTGGTGTGCAGGTAAAGGGTCTCCCGCTCCTGCCCTCTGTGGTTCAAACCTAGGCCTTCCCACCTTTCCAGAACCCAAATCGACCTGACTCCTGGCACACTTATGCCGGCCAGGGCAAAGGTGTGTGTGATTTGCATGGAGGTCATACCTGTGCTCTGGGATTTCCCGGGGGCCACCCACAGTGGAGGCTCCAGGAAGCCAACAGTGCAACCGGTTCTGCTCACGTGTCTTCTCACACAACTGCCCACAGAGGAAGTGGAGTGTGGAGGTAGGAGGGATACAGAGAAGGGCATCTGGGAAAGTGAAGCTCCCCTGCCCAGAATTCTCAACAAAGTATCTGGGCATCTTTGCTCAAGCCCAGAGGCCCTTTCTGACAGGCCAGCCCTGGGCCTGCTCACAGGGCAGCCCCAGAAACCCTCAGCCAACTCCCCCGCCTCTGAGCATGTGTGCCCTGGAGGCCCCCGAGACACCACACATGAAAAGGTATGCAATGGCTGAGTTGTGTCCCCTCAAAAAAAATATGTTGAAGTCCCACAGCACTTCAGGATGGAGATGGGGTCTTTATAGGGTTCATCAAGGTAAAATGAGCTCACTGGGGGGGGGGGGGCTACCCCAATATAACCGGCATCCTTATAAAAAGAGGAAACTTGGACACAGAGACAGACCCCCACAGGGACGACAGTGTGAAGACACAGGGAGGATGCCACCTACAGCTAAGGAGAGCCTGAGGCGCTTCCAGAAGCCCAGAGGGAGGCCTGCAGCAGCTTCACCTTCCGCTCTCAGAAAGAGCCAGCCCTGCTGACCAGACCTTGATTTCACACTCCAGCCCCCAGAACCCAGACTATAAATTCTGCTGTGTCAGCCCCCAGAGGGTTTGTACTTTGTTATAGCGGCCACGGGGCACCGAGTTAGTAACAACGAAGCCAAGAACAGGGCATTTGGCACTTTTAGGGGCACGGTTTGCCCTTGGCCCATCTGAGGTCCAGGGCAGAGGTGGGTTCACCCTAACACGAGCTTCCTCCAGGCCCCAGAGAGGGCCCTGGCGAGGTGTTTGGGTCAAGTTGCAAACTGGGCCATTGTAACCCCAATGGGGCTGAAAAGAAAGTGTACTCACCACCAAGTCAGTCTATGATATAAGAAGAAAAAGGCCCCAGAACAGCACGCAGGGGGCATCACCAGAGCCTCCACACCAGCTCCTGAAACACTGCCCAGCTTGTCCCCCAAGAGCACAGGTGAGAGGGAGGAGGGACACCCATCCACGTTTTCACAGACAGCACTGCTATGGAGAGCACATGCAGGCACACTGGAAGGAGCGGGCCAAGCAGAAGAGACACGGAGCACTGCCCAGGAAAGATGTTCCTGTCCTCCTACTAGGAAGGCAACCCGTGATCCAGACGCCAGCTCTCCGGGCTGTTTCCTTGGCGACCAGGACAGGTGTATCAGGTTTCCAACTTGCTTTAGAGCAGTGGTTCTCAACCTTGGCTGCACATTAGAATCACCTGGGAATCTTTTTAAAATCCTGATTTCTGGCCGAAACCGGTTTGGCTCAGTGGATAGAGCGTCAGCAGAATCACCTGGGAATCTTTTTAAAATCCTGATTTCTGGGCCTCATCCTCTGGAAATTCTGTTTCTTTGTTATGGGCTGGGGCCACAACCCCCATAACAAAGAAACAGAATTTCCAGAGGATGAGGCCCAGAAATCAGGATTTTAAAAAGATTCCCAGGTGATTCTAATGTGCAGCCAAGGTTGAGAACCACTGCTTTAGAGGAAAGATGACCCCTCCACAGAAACCTCAACCAAAGCCCTTTTGTAGCCGCATGTTGGAAACCAGGGAACCTGCTGAGCAAGGACGGGAAGTGGGCAGCATGCCTGAGCGAGCGCTCTCAGAGACCAGCCGCCTGGCCCTGCTTCACCTCTAACCACCCCCCTCAGGAGGGCCTCTCCTCCGCAAACCCCCAACCCTTATTGGAGTGCCCCCAAGACCCCCTGCTGTGAGGGCCAGGAATTGGAGGAGGTGGGGCTATGGAGAGAAGCCACTTCCTGAACGTGTTATTCTGCTCTCAGCTGCCAGGATGCCCACTCTGAACACATGCTATTCCTAACATGTGAAACTGTTTTTCCTAAAGGGCAAATCCCTCTGATTCTACTCATAGCACATGTGGCCCCACGTAACCACAGAAACCCAGCCGGGCTCTCTGGCCACACTCCTTTTTCACGGTGACCCAGCCTCAGGATCACCATTTCCTCACCAGATCTCCCTCCCCACAAACAGAGGACTCAGCCCGCATGCTGTGTCCTGGCTTAGCAATTTACCATGGCTTCCCACAGCCACGGCCAAGGCCCCTTGACGGGTATGGAAGCTACAAGGGTTCCAAGCCCCAGGAACTCCCTCTCCAACTACTTCAGCGCCTCCCGCAGGATGTTGCTTGTATAGATGACTTACCTGCACGTCCTGTGTGTCCTCGTGGAGTGCCAGGCCTCAGCCCAGGCTCTGAGGCTGGGCTTGTAGCCACAGGCAGCCCCACAGATGTGGGACACCTACTGAGCTACCTGACCTCTTGTTCTGCTGTTCAAGCAAGCCACACTCAGGCGGCAGCAGCTCCCGCAGCAAAGGTGCCTGGGGCCAGCATAGCAGACTTGGCGGCAGCTCTCTCCGCGCACACCCAGCCAGGTGTCCTGGAGCTGCAGACTCAGGGTGAGGATGTGTTGCTCCTCTCTCCGGCCGGATTCCTCCTTGCTTTATTGAGCCTCCCAGGGGTCCATGTGGCCTTTCCCATAATCGACCTTGTTCACTGCCACCCCCATCTCTGAGGGTGTTTATCATCAATAAAAGACCCCCAGCCCCTATATAAATAATGGCTGCAAAAAGGGGCTGGGGTGGGCATTTTATGTGCCACCACCCACTCACCCCTTATCCCTGGCCACGCTCTGCCCCCTGCTTTCCACCCCGAGCTGTTTGCAGCCCCTCACACCTTTGGTCCCGCTGTCCCCTCCTCTTGAGCGCCCTCGCCGAACCCTCTCTGTACTTGCTGACGGCGCCACTGCCCACCATGCTTTACTTCTGGGTCCTGCTCACTCCCTGGGGCTGCTCCAGAGCTCCTGGGCGTCTCTCCAGTGCTGATTGTTGATTGTCTGTTCAGCTGTAGAAGCCACTAAACTAAGAGCTACGTGTAGACAGCTGTGGGCCTGTGGATAGCTGCATCCCAGCAGAGGCAGAGCCCACTGGCTGCTCAGAGGAAGTTTGTAGACCGGACAACAAGCTGACAAATGAATCCGGGCTCCCCACTGGCTGCCACCACCAGGTCCCCTGGCTGCCACAGCTCCCAGGTGAAGGCCTCCACTCCAGGCAGCCCATTCCTGGGAGGCGGGCACCCTCACAGCCACACCAGATTGTCGGGAGCCATTTATTTTGTTCACTCAAATTAACGGGAAGCAATTTCATTAAGATAGTGCTGCTTGATGAGTTTGTTCCAACTCAGGGCTTATTTTTAAAGTGTCTTAAAAGCTGTGTGGAGCCAGCTAACCATCTGAATCTGACTTAAACTCAGGGCTTATTTTTAAAGTGTCTTAAAAGCTGTGTGGCTAACCATCTGAATCTGACTTAAATGGAAATTGCGTGCCACGATGTCTCACCTGGGAAGCAGAGGCCCTTCCCGTGATCTGTTGGGAGCCCTCCAAGCCTCAGAGCTCTCCTGCAGTTCGAGGAGGGGTGGGCATACCCGGAGGCTGTGGGCCCCATTAGAGCAGAAACTCAACCCAGCCAATGCCTCTCCCCTAGAGAAGCTCTCAGCCCGGCCAGGAGGAGGACACTCAGGGAAAGAAGTCCCAGACTGGCCTACAGTGGGAGGGCCTGGGAAGTGGGACGCACCTGGAGATGAACCAAAGGCTGGGCCCCGGGAGAAGGGAGCACACACTAGTGACCGCCGTCAGGGCAGGTGCACGGACCTGAATCACCCCTAGGCGGTGTCAACTGGATGCAGTATTCAGAGACACGCAGAAATTCCGGACTTGACGTTGCATTGCTTCAGGAACACTTTGCATTTTCCTCTCTTCCTGCTCCCCACAAATGTACTCCAGTCTCTCCCGCTCCACTTCCAGCCACAATCACCTTCACCAGCAGATGTTTATTATGTCAATCTCCAGCCTCATTTATTCCCCCTTTACCCACATCCTCATCCCCAGAACTAAAGCATCAGATCAGCACCACCTGGGAACTTGTTAGGAATGCAAATCTCGAACCCGCTGCAGACATGCATCAAAACCTCTGAGGTTCTAACCTGTGTTAACAAGCCCTCCCCCAGGGGTTCAGAGGCACAGTTGAGACTCTGCTTTACCTGAAAGGACAGCCCAGGAGCTGACCCACAGCAAGGTCCCCCTCTCTCCCCTGCCCTTCAGCTCAGTCTCTTGTCCCCATTCTCCTGAGCTGGCATTACAGAAACCTGGAAAACAAGCTGGCCAAGACAGAACTCAGGGGGCGGGCAATGGCAGCAGACAGCCTTCTCTGAAGGAATGGGGGTGGAGGAGAAGGGGACCCTCACACACCAGGGAACCTTGTGTCTTCCCTACCACCCAGAACTGGGATCACTACCACGAGGCAAGGAGACTACACTGGTGTCCAGGGGCTCCCTTTCGCCGAGTCGTCCCGAAGCTGGTCTTAATCCTCTGCAGCAGACGCCCAGGACTCAGACGCACAGCTGCTTCCTCCCCAGAGCTGGAGATTCCCACCCTCTACCGAGGTCAGGCCCACCCCTCTGGGGCGACTCATGGGGCCGCACTGAGTCAAGTCCACAGGAATGGTGGGACCTCTGGCACTAGCAGGATGGATTCATGTGTCACTCCGGGGGCAGGAAGCAACACTTCCTCCCACCCCCACCTCCCTGCCCAGGGGCTGGTGCCCAGGCCTCCCAGGAGGTGCTCTGCTCCTTAGGCTGCCGTCAACATTGTTCTTCAGGAGCCTGGGCTCCTGGCAGGATAAGGACAAGAAAGAAAGTTTCTCCCCAGCCCTGGGCCAGCTGTTCCTTGTACTGCTAGTGGGGCTTCACAGTACCTTTCTCTTCCTGTCGGTCTTCTACAGCCACCAGCTCATGTGATGGACAGGACTGGTGTGATGAAGAAACTGGGGCTCCAAGACATTCAGCACATTTTCAAGTCAAAATGTGGCCCATGATCAGCATCACCTAGGAGCTTGTTAGAACTATAGCCCCTCTAGCCCCACTCTGACCTACTGAATCAGAATCTGCCTTTTAGCAAGATCCCCTGCTGCGAGTGAGAAGCACTGGGCTGGATAGCCAGATCTGGGGTCACCCCAAGATTCTTATAACAAATGATGCCACTCTTTGAGTGATAAGGACCTAGGGGTTTCCTAGCAAAAGCCCATAACAGAACCTCTGCTCTCTAGTGTGAGGCCTCTGTTAAATACACTGCTTTTGCTTTTAGCTGCCCTGAAGGAGAGATGGCCATCTGTATTCTCCAACTCTGGGACTCATCTTGGAGTGAAGTCTTTACCAAGTAGGACCCGAGGCAAAGAAGAGCGACACCGCCCTCCGGTGGCAGCTTCGACACAGCCGCTCCACTGGCACAGGCGGTCAGACAGGCTGGGTGCGAGGAGCTGGGGCTACTCCAGAGCACACTATACTCAGAGGGGATTGTTTGGAGGGCAAAAGCCCCCTATTCTAGCCACGCAACTTTCCAGGTTAACATTCTTCAAAACAGCTGGAGTCAGGAATCCGGGCTTTGCCATCCGCTTGTTCTGTGAGTTTTGCCTGCTGTGGCCCTTTCCTTATTCAGAAAGGAGTTGGATATGATCTCAAGTATAGTTCTGTTCTTCGCTGAAAACACTGCACTAACGTTTCACTGAGCACCTGCTCGACATTCCGTGCTCCACGCGGGCTGCAGCGGGCTGCTGTGGTGTAGGCAGGTGAGATTTGGAACGGATTAAGACCAGGAGTGGTCACAGAGGGAAGGCCCGATCCTATCCCACACATCTCAGAAGCTGAGCCATTAAGGTGGTTTTCCAAGTGATTCCAGCTTTCTTTTCCCCAAGCATTAGTCAAATCTTAACTGAATGGCAGACCAGAATGCTTTAAATTTTAAAGTGCGTGTAGAAAAAACAATATACGTGGTGGGGAAGGACCTGCTCGCTTGTGATAAGAAAAGTAGAAAAGTATTTTAAGTGTTCTTTCTCCCTTCATTGATCCAGGGCTCTAAATCTAATCGTCCACCTGGCCTTCGAAGGATGTAAACCCAGACGTGACTAATGAAAAAGGCCTCAAACACAGCTCTCTATATTCTTCCCTCCCCCAC
>NW_005357764.1:5375655-5383338 GCF_000412655.1 Myotis brandtii | reverse complement strand
GTAAGTGCCACAGAGGACTGAGAAGTAAGTATTTTGCCTCCCTGTCCTTACAAAATTGCGCCAAACCCTCCCTCCTTGTGCCAAAACTGGAGTGACAAGGTCAGGATTAGCCTGGCTTTTCCCGCGGGTATTGGACACATCTGGAAAGCATTCTGACATTTTTTTCACATCCTCTGAGGTCTCCTTCTCTGATCCCAGAGACACGTACTGCCCGCTTTGTCCTGAAAGTGTTGCTCCTTCCTCAACATGCCATTTTCCCATCTTGCCTCCCAGCCTGCTGCTTCAGAGGTCACCTCCTTCATTTCTCCACTGATGGCACCTGCTCCGAGTAGCAGTCCCCACCTCATGGCGGACAAGAGCATCGAGGGTCACGTCCCAGGGCTGCCCCGGCCAGAGGTGCGGGAGAACCACTCAGGAAAGGAATGCACTGGCAACTCCAAGACTGCCATGGTCTCCAGCAACCGATGGAAACTATCCCCTTGTGCACACAGGACAGTGGGCCCAGGCCAGGCTGCCCAAGCTCCTTCCTCCCAAGTGGATTCCTCTTTTCAACCAGGCCAAACGTCTTCAGTAAGTGCTCTCCACCTGGGCCTCACTGCACATCCCGGAAGCCCTCCTCCCACCCTCCTACAGCACGCCCACAGGGCATAACCTGCAGGCCACTGCCCCTCACTTCCCAGACGCGGTCCTCCCTAACATGCCTCACGCACCGCAGTCATTCCCCTCTGGCAGCTTGTTTCCTTCAAAGCTTCCACTTTCTCTCCCTGATACATCCAAATATGGCCCACCTTCACAGGCATAGCCTGGACCCTGAAGCTTCCTTCCACACGCACCTGTAGCTTCAGGGTCTCCACAATCCACCTTGTAGGACTTCCCCATCTTATCCAGACTCCCGCCATCTTATCCGTGACTGCTACAGACTTGAAGCTCCACATGTCTATTACGTCTTGTGTTCCAGGTTTGAAACCATGGAACTATTCTCTTAAAAATACACTTCTAGATTTTTAAACATTATAAAATTCCAAAATGCTGATTCGAAGAATCTTAAAAAATACAAACAAGCAAAACATTTGCAAACAGAAATCACCCACAATCCCACCTTGGGAGAAAATCATTTTAAAAAATCTATCATCCAGTTTTGGTTTTTGTACAAATATTTCTTGGTCTTTCCAAACATGGGAAGTTGTGCATACTGTTTTATAACCTATATTTCTCACGTAAAAAAGAATGTTAAAGCCACTTAAAGAAAAATGGTTTGGGTATTATCAAAAGCCATAAACAAAACAGCAGGCCCCTGAAGCCTGCCTTGCATCACCTTGTCATTACCCCACAACGGTTAACCCCTTTCCCAACTTCTAACAGCATAACTTTGTCTTAAAGTGAGTTCTAATATCCCCACTTTCCTCCGGTTTTAAGACCTACCATTCCCCTCTTCACTTGGCTCTTCCCCTCAAACATGAGTCATTTTATTTATTTTTTGTGTGTTGATTTCAGAAAGGGAGAGGGAGAGAGAAACATCAATGATGAGACAGAATCATTGATTGGCTGCCTCCCGCATGTCCCCCACCGGGGATGAAGCCTGCAACCCAGGCATGTGCCCTGTCCGGGAATCAAACCTCCCGGCTCACAGGTCAACGCTCAACCACTGAGCCGCACCAGCCAGGCAAGGCAATTCTTGTCATGCCCCTGAAGGCCAGCCCACAGCTACCACAAAACATGAGTCATTTTAGAAGTCCCACTAACTCCAGCTTCCCCCAGGCCCAACTCACCCTGTACACACCACATGAGCTTCCCTCCAACATTGTCACCCTCAGGCTGAAAGATCTAAATAGCCCAATGAGCCATGCCAGAACCCCACACCCGAAGCCCAATCTCTCAGCCCTGCCTGACAAGCAGCACTTGAGCTGCTTAAAAGGCCTCTCAAAAGCCACTGGTCGGCCCAGCCAGCATGGCTCAGTGGTTGAGCGGAGGTCACAGTTCGATTCCTGGTCAGGATACATGCCAGGTTGTGGGCTTGATCCCGTGTGGAGCGTGCAGGAGGCAGCCGATCAATGATACTCTCTCGTCATTGATGTTTCTCTCTCCCTTCCTTTCTGAAATCATTATTAAAAAAGCAGAATGCCTCTGCGTGAACTCTGAAAGTTCACATTGAGCTGAAGCTGCCCTGTCGAAGCCCTAGCTTTGCTTATAACACCCTCTTCCCCAGGGACATGCAGGAACACTGGCACCTCTTCTGGGTAAACAGGACTGTTACTTTCCTGTTAACCCCAACTCCCCTGTAAAAGGACTATGCTCTGGATTCCCACTCCTCTGCCATGGATGGGGGCCCAGGAGAAAACCCACCTTACTACAGACGCGTTTCTGAAGGTGGCTGGCAGAGGCCCTGCTGGCCAGCCCTGGCAGGTAACCTCCTCCTAGCACAACCAGAGGACAGGACTGTAAAGTAACTGGACCCTTCCCCATCAAGGCCCCATGACTCAGTTAGGTTCTCTCCTCATGGCTCCATCCCTTCAACACTCACCACCCCACATATACACCAACACACATGCACCTGTGTGCACACACCATACACCAGTGGTGGCGACTGTTACTAGCACACTCTGGGCCATGCTCTATTCTTTAAAAGGGCAGACATCAGTCCTGGTGCTGATCTTTATGGGGCCATAACCCACCCTCTACTATTGTCAAAACCCTCAAAGGAAAGCCCAGTCACAGGAACAAGGTAAGGATTCCTACTTCGGAGAAGTAGGCCAAGACTCAACACAGAATGAGCACAGAAGAGCCGCTTCTCCCCACCCAGTGTGCTGTGCCTCAACTGCTCAGACTAGAGGTCTCTGACAAATTAGCTAAGAGGGCTTTTTGTTGTAAACGCGCGCACGCACACACACTCACTCTCTCTCCTCTCCACTATGAAATTAAGGAAACCATTCCTTTAAGTGTAAGACAGGTTTCTTTTATTAATTTTCCCTAAACTTGTCTCATGTTTACTGAATGTTTTTCTTCGTGTAAGAACGTGACCTGGAGCTTTAACAAACCAATTTGGATAACGCAACCTGAATAAATGCTTGTCTGCACATAAGTCATCAATTATCACACTCTCTGGCCTGGCCGCCATGTAAATCCAAATGGTCTTAAAGCCTGTCTAAACAGAGAGCAAGCAGACGACATCATCTTAGTTCTAAACTTTAAACTTCAAATTTACTCCTATCCCGACACCCACACCCTCCCCCACACAAATTTTTTTTTTTTATTAGAAATGGCCTTTAAGGACTGAGTTAGTTGCAAAGAGTTGGCTTAATCCTGCAGCTAGCACTCAAAAGTAGCTTTTGGCCTCCCTCACAGCAGGCCAGCTGGAACTCTGGAAGCATGACAGGTAGAGATGAGTCAAGGATGCTCTAAGAACGGGGCCAATTCCTGGCTCCCACGCATGCTTACACACCAACATAAAACACTTCCACCTCTCCTTCTCTCTCAGCAAAGTTTCTCTATAGCACTTTAGAAGTTAACACCCTAAAATTCTTTAGTGCGCAGATGGACAGAATACACAAGGTATATTATATTTCTAACAACATTAGGCCAAAATTAACAGAGACACTCTGTTATACAGAGTAACAATTATTACAATGATCCAAAATGTAACCAACAAAGCTTACAGGTTTTTAGGGCAGGTACCAGCTCTGGCCTCTAATACAGGCTTCCCTTGGAGTTCCCCAAGTGCCTCACTCCTATCAACAATGCCCCAAAGGGCAGTCACAGGAAATGCTTTGGTGCTCCTGACATTGGCTGCACAGTAAGAATGAGGTGTTGCTAGAGTCAAGCACCACACTTCTTTAACACTAATTTCAGAGTCATCCAGTACAACCCAGTGTATCTTAGTTTTTTGTATGATCTGTCAGCTGTTTAAAATATACAAATTGGCATATTCATGACAGATATTAACACTTAACACATAGTGATTGTGAATGAGATTTAAAAAATTTGTTTAACTCTGGTCCTAGAACTTCAGGCTATACCTCAAATTTACAGAACATCTCTCAGCTGAATAAGGAGGCCAGGATATAAATCTTTGCACCATAATTAATAAGAACCAATTTATCATACTTATATCCAACAATACATCTACCCAATTCTAAACTCCCAAAGAGAAAATTATTTATAGATTTTGATGCTTGGGATATTAGTGAAATACTTCAAGAACATAATTTCTAAGGGCTTTCAGGTCTAAAATCCTCAGTTAACTTGCTCCAGGGAAAGGGTCTGTTTTCCCAAGAGCAGCACATAGCTTTTGTAATGGGAGCTCCTTCATTGGGGGCAGGGACTAAGAAAAGGGTGGGAGTTGAAGTGAAGCAAAATCGGGAAACTCAGAGCGAGCATACCTGTGTTATTCTGTATTAATCCATGCCATGCCATGCTCTAGCCCTCTAGCCCCACCCCCATCCCCACACCAGGTGGGGAGACCTTGTGGCAATCTCCACCACAGATTTTTGAAGCGCAATTAGGGTTCCTGCCATGTATGTCTTAATGAAAAGTCTGCTTGATAGTGGGTTATAGTTTTTGCTATAGCTCAACTTCCAGAAACAAACGTATCTTTGTATAAGCATGATTTAAACATAAAGGGAGTGAGGCATGAGCTCGGTAAGCCTAACTGGGGTTTCTAAATAGTACCATTATGAAAAAGATACAATGCACTTAATTTCTGTATGTAACTATTTAGAAGTCAAAATGCTCCATACACTACCAATATCCCTTCTCCTGAAATCCCCTAAAAACTGACTAAGAAATGTCCAGTACTGGATTGCTCTAATTGATATTTAGAACAAAGCTGACAACTTAAAGCTTTATAATAGTCTGTTTTAATATAAACAATTGTTGGAATCAATCAATGTCCATTTCAGGAAGCTTCTTGTCTGAATCCGAAGGCACAGCTGTGTCTGTGCCCTGCTCAGCAGCCTGAGGGCCCGGGCTGTCTCCTTGTCCCTCTACTGGTCCGTTCTGCTCTGCATTTTTTTGCTCCTCTTTTGGAGGTTCCACTTTGGGTTTGGGCTTTGAAATTATAGGGCTACAGATACTCATCAGCTCCTAGAATGACAGAAAATTGTGGTTCCTTATAACCAATTTTACATGCACACGAAATCCAAGTCCACCCTCCCCCACTCAATCCCCAAATCAGAAGCTAAGATGCAATAATGAAGTTTTTTCCTAAATGTCCCTCTCTAAGGACTATCAATAAATAGCAAGGCCCTGGCTGGAGTGGCTCAATGGTTAGTCTAAATCTGAGTGTCAGCCCATGTACCAAAAGGTCTCAGGTTCCATTCCCAGTCAAGGGGATGGCCGTGGTGCAGGAGGCAACCAATGGATGTGTCTCTCTCACATCAATGTTTCTCTCGCTCCTCTGTCTCCCTCGCCCTCCCTCCTTTTCATTCTTCCTGAAAAAGCAATGGAAAAAAATATCCTCGGGTGAGGATTAACCAAAAATAAAAATAACGAGGCTGACAAGAAAAGACTATTTAAAATGTAAAGCCATAAAATACCTTAATTTTAGCTTCAATGTCTTTTGCCTTGACAATTGGATCCATAGTCAGACTCTGCTTGTTCTGCAGATTCAGTTTCTTATTCATCCACTCCATGGCTTCATTTGTGCTTTTTTCCACCTTCATCACATCGGCAGCATCCAAATGGTCATACTGGTCCTCCTGCACCAGCAGTCAACCAGACTGTGTCAAAGGATGACACTCCCCACCCAAGTACCGACTAGTACATCAGTCTTTCAAGAAGTTGTGATCTTCCCCAAAATACAGCACATTAACACTCACAATCTAATAGATATTCAATTCTTTAAAAATTCAAAAAGGAAGCCCTAGCCAGTTTGGCTCAGTAGTTGGGAGTGGCGGCCCCGGACTGAAGGGTCGCAGGTTTGATTATGCCAGTCAAGGGCATGTACCTCAGTTGCAGGCTCAATTCCAGCCCCAGTCAGGGTGGGTGCAAGAGACAACCAACCAATTGTGTCTCTCTTACATCGATATTTCTCTCACCCCATCCCTCCCATTCTCTCTAAAAATCAATAGAAAAGAAGTATCCTTGGATGAGGATTAACAAAAAAATTTCCAAGAAAGGAAAAGTAAACCCAATTTTTAAAACATTCAAGAAATAGATTTGAAGGTCAAAAACATACATAAGGGTGCAATTAAAAGGTTTCTACAGTAAAAATAGCACATGCTTTACACAAAATCTTAAGATAATTTTACAATGCAAAAAAACTACATGTCATTAGATAAGACAGCAAAGACTTATGAATGCTTGTTAGGAACCAAAATAATAATAAATACAGTATTTTAAAGGAGTCTTTTCAGAAGCAAAATTTTTTAAAAAATTTTAAAGAGAACAAGAAGCTCAATTTATCTTTCTTAAAGCCTCTTACATGAACAATACATTGAAAACCTGGAGTACAGTGCAGTGGTTAAGAACCCAACTCTGGAGCCAGACGTCAGGCCAGGTCCCAGCTACCCAATAACCTTGAGTGTTGCTTAAGGACAGTGAGGCTTAAAGAAGTTAGAAATTGCCCTAGCTGGTTTTGCTCAGTGGATAGAGCGTCAGCCTGCAGACTGAAGGGTCCCGGGTTTGATTCCAGTCAATGGCACATACCCGGGTTTTGGGCTTGATCCCCAGTAGAGGGTGTGCAGGAGGCAGCCAATCAATGATTCTCTCTCATCATTGATGTTTCTATCTCTCTCCCTCTCCCTTCCTCTCTTAAATCAATAAAAATAATGACTTCCAAAAAAAGTTAGGAATTAATTATAATTGATACTACCACATACTTCATAAGAGTACTGGTGTGGATTTAATGAGCTAATATATTTATGAAGTATACATCATATAGTGCTAAAAAACTTGTAAGTAGCAGTTTACTATTGAGATAGTCCTACATCTGTATACCAAGCCAAATTATATGCCTAATGTGTTCTCAGAAAGACCAGGATAGAACAGGTTAAGTCACTTATGAAGCATTTCACAGCAAGAAAAGGAAATTAAAACAATATTGTTCGAGTCCAGATTCCACTTATTAAAGTGGCAAATCCCAGGGTTCTTAATAATATTCAATAAAATATTATACATTAACAACTAAAAAGAAAACATTACCATTAAATAACAGTTAAAGACAACAAGAGGAAAACTATGTAAATGCCTCAATGCTTAACTCTACCAAAACAATAGTAGGGAAGAGGAAAAAAGAAAAGATACCTTGTTTTTGAAAGAGCTGATTACTTTCATATACTGCTGGATTTGTTTCCCTAGTTCTTCAAACACTTTTGGTCTTTCTTCAGATTCCTGGAATCTTGTCTTAATAGGCTGACCTAGATTCTTAACAAAAGAGAGAACATACAAATTCTTCATAGAGCAGTTTAAACTATCAGAGTAGAATTGTTTCTACAACTAATAAAATTTATTATGGATTAAAGTACATTTAATCTCCATGTGCCATATATAAATTAAATATTTTCCCCCAGCCCACTGATATAGACAGGGCTAGGGAAAAGTAGGTTTATAGTTTATTCTTGTATTATTTTTTATTAATATACTAGAGGCCCAGTGCACAAATTCGTGCACTGGTGGGGTCCAACCGGCCCTCCCCAATGGGGGCCCAGGGGTGGGGGGGCTGGTCTGGCCGGGGCAAGGGGCTGCGCG
>NW_005357764.1:5364455-5375546 GCF_000412655.1 Myotis brandtii | reverse complement strand
ACCACCCCGATCCACTCGGGTGGGGCCGACCAAGGGCGAGGGGCCGTGGTCGTTCTGCCTTTGGGTCACTGGGCTTTTATTATATAGGATGAACAACTGTAAACCTATTTTTTGCCCCACCCTGTCTACTCAGGTTTGATATGAGAAAAGACCTCAATACCGTTCCATGTGGAGCCACTATCACCTGAGCCCTAATTCTCAAAATACAGTGTGGAGATAACCAAATACTAGGTGCCTGCTGATAGTGACACACAACAGTAAATATGAAGTACCGAAACTAAAAAGAAAAAATATTTTTTTAGCCTAAATCTGAAGAAGCCTCGCCTATCCATCAATTTATCAGATATTAACCACCACAGAGATGAAAATCAGCAAAACGGAGACTGGGGACAAATCCGACAGGACAAACAATGCAGGTTTATCCAATTAAATAAGGAGACGAATGATGGAAGGAGAACTACAGACACAGAGTTGAGGGACATACCAACAAAATGTGTGGAACTCACTTGGATCCTGAGTCAAACAAACTAAAAACTGATTTGAAATAAGTGGAACTTGAAAACTGACTGAATATATGGTATAGCTTAAGGTTACATTTTCTTTTAAATACATATTGAAATATTTTTGGATTAAATATGCAGGACTTGCTTTAAATAACGGGCAGAGGGAGCAGAAATGAAACAAAATTGGCCATAAGTTGACATCGATTGAAGCTACTCTTCTCTTCATTCATGTGTTTGACATCCCCCGTAACAAAAAGTAAAACAAAAAAAACTCAGCAGGAAAGATCTCACTGGAGGCTCTTGCTATTCTTGCCAGGACGGTAAGAAACTGCAGGTACCATGCTTACGCAACTCCACTCCAGGTTAGTCACAATGGCCCCGTTTGACAAGAAACTAAGTAACCCAGAGAAATGTAGAAAGTCCTTGTGCATTTGCATCCTCTCCTAAACAAAGACCTCAATTTTAGAGAGCTCTTTGTACTTTAACCCTAAGCTTTACTGATCAGATTCTTCAAATGAAAACTGGATGTTCTGTTTTACTGAGAACCAAAGTAATATACACAGCCCTGCCCTAACTGTATTGCCTGCCTTTAGGACAGGGACTCATCTTGCAAGTCTTTGTATCTCTTGACACCAAGAATACACTCAGGTTCAATTCAATAAACATTTTAAGTCTAAAAACAGTTTTCAGGAAAATTATTTTGTTACAAAAGTTCTAAAAGTGAGAAAGATAATGAACCTAGCCCTAGGAGGTTTGGCTCAGTGGATAGAGCATCGGCCTGTGGACTGAAGGGTCCCAGTTTCAATTCCGGTCAAGAGCACATGCCCTGGTTGGGGGTTCAATCCCCAATAGGGCTATGCAGGAGGCAGCTGATCAATGATTCTCTCTCATCACTGATGTTTCTATCTCTCTCTCTCTCTCTCTCTCTCTCTCCCCCTTCCACTCTGAAATCAATATAGTAAAATAAATAAATAAATAAAAAATAATAGAACCTAAGTGATAAAGCATATAGTTCTTCGATCACTTTCAGCCTGTCTTCATTACTTGATCTAATTCCTCCCAATTTTGATTACTCTCACTGAAAATTACAGCATGGGTTTAGGACACTTCTACTTTCAAGAGTCACTTACTTTTAACTCAGCCAATTTATCGATGTAAACTTGCTTTGGCTGGTCTTCCCCATCCTCATACAACCAATTTTCAGTATCTTCTAGTTTCAAAGTAAAACTGTTACGATCCTAAAGATGAAGAAAATATTATAACTAGGTCAATTTTGATTCACCAATTTTGATTTCATCAATTTTGAAATCACTTTATTCACTAGTGTAATCACAGGCACAATCGGCAATATATCTGAATTTGCTTTAAAAAAAAATATGAGGGGGCCCTGGCTGGTGTGGGTCAGCCCACCCATGGAAGGGTCTCGGATTCAATTCTCAGTCAAGGGCACATACCTGGGTTGCAAGCTCGATCCCCAGCCCCAGTCAGGTGCATGTGGGAGGGAGGCAACCAATCGGTTTGTCTCTCACACAATGATGTTTCTCTCTCTCTCTTCCTCTCTCTCTCTCTCTCTCTCTCTCTCTCTCTATCTATCTATCTATCTCTCTCCCTCCCTCCCTCCCTCCCTCCCTCCCTCAACTCCCTCTATACATCAACAGTAAAAATATCCTCGGATGAGGATTAAACAAGCAAAAAAAATATATAAGGGGAGATAGGACATATAGAAAACAAGACTGGCACAAGGCAGTTTTGCTTGATAGATACAAAGAGGTTTATTTGGGTGTGTTTAAAACTTCAGAATTAGAAACTGCATTTATAAGTTAAAATAAACACCAGGGAAAAGTTAGTTGATTTAAAGATACTGGGTAAATAAAAGCATGCGAATGTATCAAAAAGTGACAAAGACTAACCTTTAGGAAACACTCCACTAATAAACACAAAAAAACTCCAAAAGGTACATTTTAATCATTTTACTGTATACCTACAGATGCACACTTCCCTTCTAACACATTTAAGGATGCTCCCAGAAGACAAATAGGTAGCCACACTGTGGCACATACTTACATCTTCACTCACAAACTTCTCATATTCACCACTGAGCTTGTCTCTCATTTCATACACATATTCTTCTACTGCATTCTTAGCGTCATTCCTCTCCTTCTCCAGCTTATCCTGCATGATCATCTTACCCTAAGGACAGTATAAATCAATTAAGATATCCATCTGGACAACTCAGATAATCTCCTCGTAAATATTAAGTGATAATATATTTATCAAAGAGAATCCCTTTTCCTCAAATGCTTTTAATTCTGAAAGTCATCCAAGAAAGGAGAGCTGGAAGTGTTAGCCCTCAGGAAATGACGACGACCGAGTGAGTTTGTGGGTATGCTTAGAAAAAAGGCGCAACAGAAATATCAACATGTAGAAACTCAAAAGCAAAACTTAGAAAAAGAACCTAAGACAAGGGAACTTTAAAAAACTTTTAGTTCAGCCCAGCAGGTATAGCTCAGTGGTTGAGCATCAACCTATGACCCAGGAGATCACAGTTCGATTCCCAGTCAGGGCACATGCCCAGGTTGCGGGCTCAATCCCCAGTGCGGGGCGTGCAGGAGGCAGCCAATGGATTCTCTCTCATCATTGATGTTTCTATCTCTCCCTTCCTCTATGAAATCAATAAAAAAAAATTTTTTTAAGAATTTCATTTAAAAAATAATTATTAGCTCAATGTCAAAACTCGTATCTCTACTGTATTATTGCTCCTATGGAAAACCAAGAAAATTTATTCATACAGTATAAATGTTAAAGGTCTGTAAAAGAAAACTATTGTAAGATCCAATAAATACATAAGAAAACTCACTGGCGATAATTAATTCAATAAATATCCAAGATCCCAAACCTTGTATCACTCACCATAACAAGAGTTACATATTAACTGGCAACAGGGGAAGATACTAGTAAACAAAATAGTACTACCATTAATGCTGTGTGATTTCCCCTACCGTCAACTTCCAAGACCCACCACCTCAAAATCCCAATCCCTAGTGAACATACTCACATGCCCTAACGTGAACAACACCTGCCTTAAACCAAAGCCATAATGTCAAAGATCTCATAATAGAGCTTCTAGCAATACAGATGTAATTTCACCATAAAAGAATTTGGGATTGCATGGGCTCTATTAAACTTGCTCTTACACAACCCAAAAATCTAAAAGTATTTTTCTCCAAACAATCAAAAATGCCTAATAGTCACTAGACACAGAGCTTGAAGACTATGTCACATTAATTTGTTAGTTTATTATTCTAAGATGTGAAATAACCACCTCATTTTCAATGTACAAGTTGAGCATCTCTCTGTCTATCTGCCATAACAGCTGATTCTCAATTGGCAGATCCACGGTACTGGTCTTCACTTTTGCCTTCTTAGCTTGAGGTGGTTGATCCATCTTTTTGTCTTTTGATCCAGCTTGGGAGGTCTAAGAACAAGCACATAAACAGACAAACTTAAAATTCTGAATGGGTCACATTTCAAAAGCTGTTTTTGCTGTTTATTAACTTGGTTTTCTGATGATCTAAATAACCTAGGACAATTTCTTAAAATATCTGACAAGTTAAAATTATAAATACTATAAAAGTAGTCAAATCCATAGAGACAGAAAGTAATGGTGCTGTCAGGGGCTAGAAGGAGGAGGGATAGGGAAATAGAAAGTTGTTGTTAAGTGGGTATACAGTTTCAGTTGGCAAGATGAAAAACTTCTGGAGATTGGTTGCACCACAATGTGAATATATTTAACACTGCTGAACTGCACACACACACACACATATATTAAACAGCCTCCCATAATCCCACAGTCAACATAAAATCACTATTAAATCTTCTCTAATTTTCTTCCACTCTTACTAAATATATAGACATGCATATGAAATTAGTGGGGAGAGGATATAAAATTTTTATGGACCAGAAACATTATCAATATGATTTCCAAATGTCTGTACCTATCTACATTCTCACAAGGAATGGGAGAACCTATTCTACTGCACCCTGGCCACAAACAGGAATTCGTTTACCATCATATAACTATTATTTTCTATGGGTAAATAACCTTTGCTTCAAATTGCGTAGCAATATTTCATCCACCATTCTTTTAGGATTTCAGTGATTTTTTCCCCTCAAGTGATCTACTCTTCTGCATTTTTCTAATTGTATATTATTTACCTATACAAATTTTTTATTCTTAAATCTTCAATTTATTAACTGTGATTACTTTTCCTGTGATTACTTTCATTGCTTTGAAAGCCCTTCCTGACCCACAGATTAGAAAAATATTAAGTTGTTTTGTTTTACTTTTAACATTCAAATTCATCAACAACTGAGTAATTTCCACATCGCCGATCCAAAAAACTAAAGTCAACTGCTGAAATTTATGTATCATTTGTATTTCGTTTCCCTTTTAATCAGTTCCCAAGCCAGCTCATGAAAGAAGCTTCAATAACAACCTCCCTAAAACTTCCCACAGCTCTTTGGCATTTGGGGGTGGTCTGGGGGTGGGGGCGGTGGTGGTGACTGGTGGCACTCCCTCCCCTACCTTCCACAAAAACATAGGAGAATGAGTACTTCTCTCTGTAACCCAGCCAACAACATGAAGGTTTTCCACCTTGGAAAATGCCTGTACTAGACTAAAGCATCTGTGAGCATAATTTCCTCTGTACATTATTTTCTTTTTTATAAGTATTTACACAACTAAAACAAAGTAATTGTAATTTGTTAACTGATATGAACATGGATAATAGACTTAAGCTACCTTAAAGCTCTGCCAAACGTTTTAAAATGCCATAACCAGAAATACTTAGGGTGAGATCATACACTGCAATGTTACAAACAGCTGGGGGGAAAAGGTGTTTTCAATGCTGGTAACAAATTTAACATGAAAACTCAAAAGTTAGAATTAAAGAACAGGCATGTTACATATTCATTTAAATAACTGCTTGGGTAAATACTATATTATTTATATTCTTTACAAAATTTATTTAAGTACATTATTTAAAACAGTAATTTTTTACAAAAAAAGACAAGGTTCTGAGAGGTGACAAAATATGAAAGAATTATCTCACTTATCAGTAAGGAATGGGTAGGATGACTATTTAGTAACAGACATTCAGAAACTAGCATTAAACAATCACTAGTATAATAAAACTATGGCTTCTGAGAGCTTTCTTCTCATACATCAGCGAGAATAGAGTTCAAAGACCATCTTGCCAAACATACTTTTCAAACATACTATAAAATTCTGCTTAAAAACTATTCAAAAATACACTAAGAATTCTTAATATAACTACCTTCCAAACCATACTGAAAACACAGCCAAAACCATCTATGTGAAGAGACTATAATATTTCCTCTAAAATACAATGTATACCTCCATTTCTTCAGACTCAGCCTTATTTTCTGCTGGCATCTGCTGCTGTTGCTCTTCAACATGTGGTTCCTCTTGGTCCACTTGCATCTTCTGAAAAACAGGTCACACCAAATCCTGAAACTAGTTCATACTAGTGAAAGGACTAAGCAACCTTCATGACACACTGGCAAAATCACATGGCATTGAATTCCTGCTGAATTACCAGCTATCAGAGGACCTACATTCAAATTTCAGCTATGGTGCCTATGTCACCTATAACACAGAAGTTTTCCTCTCTGGACCTCAGTAACTACATCTGTATTCTGAAAGTAACACCTGCCCTGCCCTACCCTTATATAAGCAAGAATGGCTGTGGAATTGCTCTATAAACCATAAAGTACTCAAAGTACACAGTGTGGCAATATTTAACATAATATAATCTGAAGAGAGCATGAGTTTCTCCAAGATTCCTCATGAGTAAACTTATCTGAAAAATCTTCACAAAATTTTCAAGCAGTTTTTAAATCAACCTTTTCATCCTCAAAAATACAACTATTGCATGCATTTGGGGAGTTGAACAACTTGAGAATTCTGTTAAAAGACCAAAGCCTGACAATAATAAAAAAGAAGGGAGACATTTGTAGAGACCCTGAGTCAGTGGCTTTCAATGCTTACAGCACCCCAGAATGACCTCAGAGGCTTTTAAAACTACTGATAACTGCGCCCTGGTAAGCCCAGATCAACTCAAACAAATCTCAGAGGGTGAGACCCAAACACTTGTAGTTTCATAAAGCCTTGAGGTTTTGATGCACAATAAGGACAAGACAATGCATGATTCCAACAAATGAATGTCAAATCTATTCTACTTGTGAAAATAATCAACTAAGAACTCAGAGCATTCTTCAATAATTAAAAAGAATCAAGAACTCTAACAAGTGCATGGTCTGAAGGAGGGAGCTGGTTATGTTACATTTCCATATAAATTTCTGCCAGTTCACCCATGCTGGGGAAGGGGATGCATGCAAACCCACACTCAGTCGCTCTGTCACAATGTTCCTCCGTTGTCACCCCGTCTATTTGCTATAATTTCTAGACAAATCACCTCTGGGCCCCATAAATGGTATAAAATGTCCAAATTACCTCTTCCTCCTTTGCATTCTGATCTGTTTCCATCGGTTCCTCATTTTCCTCAAACTTGTGCACTTCCACTAGAGATGCACTGGACACACTAAAAATGCCATGGACATTTACTCGAACCTTGACTTTGACTTTTGAACTTGAGCCATCAGACTGAGGAGTGACCTTCTGAACAGAAAACTGAGCTAGGGACATATGAGAGACAAGAGAGAACAAATAATCTGAGAGGAGGAATTCAAACATGAATATAGCCACATAGCCAGGTTATGTGCATTTCTCAGTAACAGGTCAGTAACATGATACCTCAAAGAAGCAATGTGGGTACTGAGAGAATTTTACCAAATCATATTTCTCCTTTCTTTTTCACACATAGTCAAATTCTTACCTTGCCCCAATTAAGGACTCAAACATCTCTTAACCCTCCAAACACTTCTTTCCCTCCAGTCTCTGATTCCAACTCCCTTTTAGGCTACTGCCAGATAAACTCCTAAAACAATTCTGTCACATTCTCCTCTATTAACAAAACCCCAATGATTCCATAGTGTTTCTTGCTACTTCCAAATTCAGTTACTAAACTAACGTCTTATTTGTTTTTTAATTCACAAAACTCTGCAAAGTATGAATTATCATCTTAATTCGGTTAAAACTGAATTTAACTCTTTTCAGTATCTAGCACATTACGCACAAAATATACCCAGAATGTGCATTAACCAAGATATATGCTCCCGCCCTAGCTGCTTTGGCACACGGATTAAAAGGTTCCACATTCGATTCTGGTCAAAGGGCATGTACCTCAGTTGCAGGCTCGAGCTCTGGCCCTGGTCAGGGTTCGTGTGGGAGGCAACCAATTGAAGTGTCTCTCTCACCTCAATGTTTTTCTCTCTCTCTGTTTCTCCCCTGCCTTTCACTCTCACATATGTTTTTTGCTTTTTAATTCCCAACTCTTTACTTACCTATAGCAGGGTCTGGATAGGGCAACTCCTGAGGAGAGCTATAACAGGCCTCAAGAGTGAAAGGTTCCTTTCTATAAAATGTGAGTACTTTAGAGAAAGGAGCAGCATGATTTTTTGGAAAGACTTCACAGTCACTGAATGAAGAAAAAAGACAAGAACACAAATTTAGGAAATCCTTAACACTTTTGCCCATGAACTCTAGTTTTATAATTACTGTATAGTTTTGGCTACTCTTTAGCTTCATTTCCAGATTATAAATTTCCAAGAACAAAATACACACACACACACACACACACACACGTAATGTGTCCGTTTTTTTAAAAAGGAATATATTTCATTCAGTACAAAAAGGCACCATTTCAGCATGATCAAGTATAAGAAACTACATAAGGATACAAATTTAGCCCTAGCTGGTTTGGCTCATTGGATAGAGCATTGGCCTGTGGACTAAAGGGTCCCAGGTTAGATTCCGGTCAAGGGCACACCCCAGGTTGCACACGCGATCCCCACTAGGGGGCATGCAGGAGGCAGCTGATCAATGATTCTCTTTCATTATTGATATTTCTATCTCTCCTTCCCTTTCTTCGCTCTAAAATCAATAAAAACGTATTTAAAAATCCAACAAAAAATGTTACAGATTTAGAGAAGTTGAAAAGGAGCTCAATACTTCACTCAGACTGTTTAACATTGAACTAACATTAAATACAAAAGTAATTTGGTAAATGCTCTTACCTGGACCCTTCTTCAGCAGGCGAGTTCCACCTCAGGGATATGGGATACGGCACCACATCAGTGATGGAAAACTCTCTCACTTTGAAAGCAGGCGATAAGATTGCACACTAGAATAATAATTTTTTAAAATTCCATTTAACAAACATTGTAAACTGATAGTACAAGATCTATTTAAAAAGACTTCAGAAAACTATCACCAATAGTTTTAAAATATTTACATTAATAATTTAATTGTATCCAAATAAGCAGTTTTATAAACTTCTATTATTTGTCAAATTATCTATAATCTAGCTGTTCCTTGACATTTTTTCATTAACCCCAATTTTTAATTATTGTACATTGCTACTTCATACATAGACAACAGATAAAATGCCAATCCAACAGTATTTCAGGTTTACCTATGTTTCCAGTATTCATCTACTTATGAGCAACACCTCTGATATCCATTTTAAAACAAAAATTTCAGAATCTTACCAACTTGAGATCACTCCAAGCGAACCTCAGGTTATTAATTGGATACATAAAAGCACCACCGTCTTGTTACAAGGATTTGTAAGTGGCTAAGAAAAAATACTCACCTGCAGTGCACAGCCTCGAGTGACAGCTTCATCAGCATTTAGTGTTGTACTGAGCTCTTTACCAAAAAATTTGCTGATCTTCTCTTTTACTGCAGGGATTCGTGTCGCACCACCAACTATCTCCACTGCATAAATATCTTCTTTCCTTAACTCTATTTTAAAGTGATTAAACATTTAGATTTTTAAAATCTTTAAATTAGTATTTTACAATGAAATGAAAGAGCAATACAGCACCTTATCACAACAAAATAACTTGCAGATGTGTAACAAAACCTGTCACTCCTTCCTTACACTCCGTCCACAACAGCATGCACATCAACATGCGCTCACACACACAGGTGCATAGCATCTGGCAACAAATAGGTATGTTTTGATTCTCAAAATAATAGGGGCAGGGTGGCACAATAATATTGGGATTTAGGAGGTGAGAGTCAGGAATACTCAATGTCCTACAAGCTCCAAAAGAGCCTCACACAAAAAATGGTAACAGTTAAGCTAGACAAAAGGAAGATATGAGGGCCTTGAACTATTGGTCAGCCCTGACACAACATGGAAGAAAAAGAGGTGTTCAGATGCACATCTAGCCTCTCTAGCACTCCATCCCAAATATAAACATAATCCACATTACAGCACATGTATAATATCCTCATGTCAGAAGGAAAGGTACACACCAAGGTTCTGCTGTCACTCATAAAATAACTCTTAATACCACCCTGGTCACATTTTACGTAACAAACACTAACAATTTGTTGAGAAGGACTATTTAAAGAAACAGGACGTCCCAGTGTGGAAAGAATGTGCCTGTTTGCCATAATCACTGTGATTTAAGAGCTGAACCTTTGTCAAGCTGACAGTACTTTTCAACACTCTGAAATAGCTAGCAACCAACACAACAGTGGATTCTAGATAAACATTTATCAAACATTTTGGGAAAATTAGTAATATATTCCTAATCAAACTTCTATGTTTTAACCCAAGATAAAAAAGCACCCCATTAAAATCAATATATGGCTATCATATCCTCCCTTTGCTCTAATTGTCATTCAGCCAACAAAAGATTCACTGACAGAAAAGCCTACAAGACTACTATAGCAGCATTGCTAAAGACAATTTTTACCACTATAAAATAACTGAAAAGTTTATATCCATCTTTGAGTCTGAATTAGATTTCCTGGGAAAACTTTTAGATTTCCCTGGACACGTAACAGTGCGCCCATAAATTACTTGGGGGAAGTGTGAGTTCCAGAGGGAAAATATAAAAAAGCTTAATATAGCATTGATGTTGTTTGTCCAATGAAAATTTGTATAACTAAAAAATAATGAACAGTATTTCCAAAGAGTGTGAGGTACACAAACAATTCAACCACAAAAATACTTACTGGATTGTTCCAAAACACTACGAAGTGGTGGCTCCACTCTAGCTAAGAGATCATCACACATCTCCAAAAATTTGCCTCTATAAAAAAAAATTTTAAAAAAGTTTAAATCACATTCTACTTTTATGTGGAATGGATGGCTATAAACAAAAAGACAGATAATAACAAGCACTGGCAAGGATATAGAGTAAATTGGCTTCCTCACACATTCCCGGTGAAAATATAAAATGGTGCAGTCACTTTGGAAAGTAGTTTGACAGTTCTTCAAAATGTTAAACAGAGTTACCATATGTCCCAGTAATTCTACTCAATCCTATCTAATAATAGACAAACATGGTAATTAACTGTACCTCCGACACGCTTCCCATTGGCTAATCAGGGTGATATGCAAATTAACTGCCAACCAAGATGGCGGCC
>NW_005357764.1:5362586-5364177 GCF_000412655.1 Myotis brandtii | reverse complement strand
TTATAGAAGGTAAATAAATCCCAGAATAAAAAAGAAAAAAGAAAAAAAGGAAAGGTTGGGAGCTTCAGTCACCTGCCAGCCTGAAAACGGCCATCATCCCCTCATCCAGGCTGGCCAGGCACCCCAGTGGGGACCCCCCCTGAAGGGGGTGTGACCAGCTGCAAACAGCCATCATCCCCTCATGATGATGAGGCACAATAATATTGGGATTTAGGAGGTGAGAGTCAGGAATACTCAATGTCCTACAAGCTCCAAAAGAGCCTCACACAAAAAATGGTAACAGTTAAGCTAGACAAAAGGAAGATATGAGGGCCTTGAACTATTGGTCAGCCCTGACACAACATGGAAGAAAAAGAGGTGTTCAGATGCACACCTAGCCTCTCTAGCACTCCATCCCAAATATAAACATAATCCACATTACAGCACATGTATAATATCCTCATGTCAGAAGGAAAGGTACACACCAAGGTTCTGCTGTCACTCATAAAATAACTCTTAATACCACCCTGGTCACATTTTACGTAACAAACACTAACAATTTGTTGAGAAGGACTATTTAAAGAAACAGGACGTCCCAGTGTGGAAAGAATGTGCCTGTTTGCCATAATCACTGTGATTTAAGAGCTGAACCTTTGTCAAGCTGACAGTACTTTTCAACACTCTGAAATAGCTAGCAACCAACACAACAGTGGATTCTAGATAAACATTTATCAAACATTTTGGGAAAATTAGTAATATATTCCTAATCAAACTTCTATGTTTTAACCCAAGATAAAAAAGCACCCCATTAAAATCAATATATGGCTATCATATCCTCCCTTTGCTCTAATTGTCATTCAGCAAACAAAAGATTCACTGACAGAAAAGCCTACAAGACTACTATAGCAGCACTGCTAAAGACAATTTTTACCACTATAAAATAACTGAAAAGTTTATATCCATCTTTGAGTCTGAATTAGATTTCCTGGGAAAACTTTTAGATTTCCCTGGACACGTAACAGTGCGCCCATAAATTACTTGGGGGAAGTGTGAGTTCCAGAGGGAAAATATAAAAAAGCTTAATATAGCATTGATGTTGTTTGTCCAATGAAAATTTGTATAACTAAAAAATAATGAACAGTATTTCCAAAGAGTGTGAGGAACACAAACAAATCAACCACAAAAATACTTACTGGATTGTTCCAAAACACTACGAAGTGGTGGCTCCACTCTAGCTAAGAGATCATCACACATCTCCAAAAATTTGCCTCTATAAAAAAAAATTTTAAAAAAGTTTAAATCACATTCTACTTTTATGTGGAATGGATGGCTATAAACAAAAAGACAGATAATAACAAGCACTGGCAAGGATATAGAGTAAATTGGCTTCCTCACACATTCCCGGTGAAAATATAAAATGGTGCAGTCACTTTGGAAAGTAGTTTGACAGTTCTTCAAAATGTTAAACAGAGTTACCATATGTCCCAGTAATTCTACTCAATCCTATCTAATAATAGACAAACATGGTAATTAACTGTACCTCCGACACGCTTCCCATTGGCTAATCAGGGTGATATGCAAATTAACTGCCAACCAAGATGGCGGCCGGCAG
>NW_005357764.1:5358679-5361370 GCF_000412655.1 Myotis brandtii | reverse complement strand
CCCTGCTCTGAGCCTGACCAGGGGCTGCACCTAGGGATTGGGCCTGCCCTCTGTCCCCTGGGAGCAGGCCTAAGCCAGCAGGTCGTTATCTCCCGAGGGGTCCCAGACTGCGAGAGGGCACAGGCCGGGCTGAGGGACCCCCCTACCCCCAAGTGCACAAATTTTTGTGCACCGGGCCTCTAGTATACAATAAAGAGAAATAAAGCATACAACCATACAAAACCATGAATGTCCACAATAACATTATTCATAAAGAGCCAAAAAAGTAGAAAAAGCCCTGAAGTCCACCAAATGTACTCAGCAATAGAAATGAATGAATATGTCTGTGGTCGGCAAACTGCGGCTCACGAGCCACATATGGCTCTTTGGCCCCTTGAGTGTGGCTCTTCCTAAGCCTTAGGAGTACCCTAATTAAGTTAATAACAATGTACCTACCTATATAGTTTAAGTTTAAAAAATTTGGCTCTCAAAAGAAATTTCAATCGTTGTACTGTTGATATTTGGCTCTGTTGACTAATGAGTCTGCCGACCACTGGAGTAGGTAAATGTGGTACTTGAATCATCCCACAAGCACATCAAAATTACAACTAAACTGCAAACAACCATCATTCAGAACCACCTGAAATCTATCTGAATGGAAGTCCTATCTGAATTAAAGAAGATGTCCACAGAGACTGATAGAAGGGGCAAAGACAAGGAAAGGCTGATCCTACACCCATGTGTGGCTGCAAAGGTACCCCCCCTGAGGAGCAGGGGGACCCAGCCCCACTCCAGGCCTCCCTGCCCAGAGTTCCAGTGCCAGAAAGAGGTATCCCCATAACTTTTGGCTATAAAAACAAACAGAGCCAGGCCAGTGTGTCTCAATGGTTGAGCATCGACCTCTGAACCAGTTAGATACCAGGTCAGGGCACATGCCCAGGTTTCGGGCTTGATCCCCAGTAGGGGGCATGCAGGAGGCAGCCGATCAATGATTTTCTCTCATCATTGATCTTTCTATCTATCCCTCTCCCTTCCTCTCTAAAATTAATAAAAATGTATTTTAAAATAAAAAATAGGCCTAGCCGGTTAGAACGTCAGCCCATGGAATTCAGGTCACAGGTTCGATTCCGGTCACTTACCTCAGTTACAGGTTCAATCCCCAGCCCTGGTCAGGGTGCATGTGGGAGGCAACCAATTGATGTTTCTCTTTCTCTCCCCTCCCTTCACTCTCTCTAAAAATCAATGGAAAAAAATATCCTTGGGAGAGGATTAACAAAAATAATAAAAAATTTAAAAAGGAATGAATACAATAACATGTTAGGATGCAGATGAACTTTGGAAACATTAGGCTAGGTTAAAAAAAAAAGCCAATAAAAAAAACACACACACATTATGTAACTCAACTTATACAAAAAGTTCAGGATAGGTAAATTCAGAGAGACAGAGAGTAGATTTTTAGCTGCCTAATGCTAGAGGAAAAGAAGAGATGAGGAAAGACAGCTAATGAGTAGTTTCTTCTTTTCTTTAACATAATTAATACTTTATCTTTTAGATCCGCTTTAGGTTTACAGAGAAATAAGCAGAAAGTAAAAGAATTCCCATATATCCCTCAACACCCCTCCCCCAGTTCCCCTATTGACACCCTGTAGTGTGATACATTTCTAACAACTGGTAAGCAATACTGATACATGATGGTACATATTAGAATTCTACACGTTTTGACAAATTGTATAATGTTAAGTATCCACCATAGAGAGTAGCTTCACTGCCCTAAAAATCCTCCCTGCTCCACCCATTCAATTCATCCCTCCCTCCCCAGAACCCTTGCCAACCACTGACTTTACCTTTTTACTGTCTCCAATTTTGCCTTTCCCAGTAAGTCATATAGTTGGAATCACACTGGATTTAGCCTTTTTAAATTGGCTTCTTTTACTTAGAAATGTGTGTTTAAGGGTCCTCTCTGTCTTTTCACAGCTTGACAGCTTATTTAGGGATGACATTCTCAAACTGGGTTGTGGTGATGGCTGCACAATTCTGTGATTATACTAAAAACCACTGAAATATATACTTTAAAAGAGTCACTTTTATGAATTACGTAGCAATAAAAAGAAAAATTGTAGAGGTATAGAAAATACCCATCAGAATGGCAAAAATTCAAGACCACTAATACCAATATTGGTGAGGATATACAGCAACACAAAGTCCTACATGTTGTCAAGAACTTAAAAAAATGACAGTTGTATTCCTAATAGCAAGCGATTCCTCAAAAAGCTAAACCCAGAATTACCAAAGGACCCAACAATTCCACTCCTAGGTATATACCCTAAAGAAGTGAAAACAAAATACTCAAATACTTGTTCATGAATGTTCATAGCAGCATTATTAACAATAGCTACAAGGTAAAAACAACAATGTCCATCAACTGATCACTGGATAAATGGAATATTATTTGCCATGAAAAGCAGTGAAGTACTAATACATACTACAGTGTGGATGAACCTAGAAAATATTATGTAAGTGAAAGAAGCTAGAAACCAAGACCAAAAAAAAAGCTTACACATACAGGGGTGGGCAAAAGTAGGTTTACAGTTATAAGTATAAGAAAGTTTGTTCTTATATTATTTATTAAATAATTTTCCCATTTGTGGAATATAGAGAACAACATAGACTGATGAACAGGGACAGATCCAAAGACAGAGAAACAGCGATCAG
>NW_005357764.1:5350547-5358587 GCF_000412655.1 Myotis brandtii | reverse complement strand
ATGGGGGGATGAGGACACATTTGTAATACCTTAACCAATAAAGAAATTTAAAAAATAATATTAATTTTCCATTTGAACAACTATAAACCTACTTTTGCCCACCCTTGTATTATATGATTCCATTTATATGAAATATCTAGAATAGGTAAATCCAGAGATAAAAGTAAATTGGTGGTTGCCATGGCGCAGATGTAAGAAAAATGGGAAGTAACTACACTTAAAAGGTATAAGTTTTCTTTTGGGGAGATGAAAATGTTTTTTCAGTAGGTAGAGGTAGTCATGGCATGACATTGTGTATGTACTAAATGGCACTGAGTTGTTCACATTAAAATTGTGTAAGAGCACAGCCAGTGTTGCTCAGTGGCTGAGCTTCATCCTATGAACCAGGAGGATTACCGGTCAGGGCTCAATCCCCAGTGGGGGTTGTGCAGGAGGCAGCCAATCAATGATTCTCTCTCATTATTGATGTTTCTATCTCTTTCTCCCTCTCCCTTCCTCTCTGAAATCAATAAAAATATATTTTAAAAAATGAAGTGATACAAGAATTTTACCTCAAATTTTTAAAAAAGTAATTAGAAGAAATGCTATAATGCCAGAAATAAATGATCTGGTTTCATTAGTTTGAAAAAAAGACTCCTAGTGAGTATTAAAACTAAATGAAGGCTACAAAATAGAACAGAGAATGTAACAGCTATGTGCCCTGACATTGAAGATACAGTAAATTGTGTTTTTTCAAAGCAGCACACAAGCTAATCAACTGTTTTCAGCTTTTAAAAGTATAATAAATATCTATTTGGCTCTCAAAATCACCTAACACTCCACTAACAATTTCTGAAACATAAACAGGTACACCCCTACATCCTAGCCCCCACCACCATGTAACACATACAAAACTGCTACTTAATAAAAATGAAAACCATCACTTTCAAGCAGGGTGGAAAAGGTGACTGCAAATTTGGTTACTAGGCACAATAATCTAACTCTAGCAGAAAAGGAGCAATTTAAATTCCACCTCAATTTTTTTAAGGCCACACTTCCCTAAATAAGCCATCAGTCTTGCCTGAACTCTATCAATATAGTTCACATCATAAAGAACATCTCATTCTGCCCTAGCCAGTTTGGTTCAATAGATGGAGCATTGGCCAGAGAACTGCAGGGTCTCGGGTTCAAATTCCAGTCAAGGGCACACACCCCGGTTGCAGGCTGGATCCCAGCCCTGGTCAGGGCTCACGTGGGATGCAACCAATCAATGTTTTTCTGTCTCTCTCTGTCTCTCCCCCTCCCTTCCACTCTTTCTAAAAAATCAATTGGAAAAATATCCTCCGGTGAGGATTAACCAAAAAAAAGAACAACATCATCTCATTCTCACTACCCAAGCAACCCAACAGGAACATTCAGACAACAGTAACAGTAACATTTCTGAGGAAAGCCCTGAAGCATCAATTACCCAGAATTCTTGTAGCACTGTACAGAAAGAGCTGTTGTCCTCAAGAGATCCTGAACTACCCCAAAATACCAATTTCTGAATCAATGACTAAATCAAATTCAACATAATTCTACATTAAAGCACTTTGCCCTGATTTTTATGAAAACTGGTAATCATGTATAATTCATGTACATTTAAGAACTACCAACTTCCTGCAATATTCAATTAATCAGAACAAAAACATCAGTTTACATTATTAGAATAATCAAACCCAACCTTCACATAAAAAGCAGAATTCTGAATGGCCTCTGATTTTTACCTACAGAACTGAAGTTATCATATAACAACCATGATGATTTCAACAATTAGCTAATTAAGGCTAATAAAAGTGAAGAAAAACCACAGTTCAGTTTAAGGTCAGAATAGTCGCATGATTACCTATTCATAGTCCCAGACACATCAACGTCGTTCATGAAACACTCAATGCTCAAAGGGAGGTCAGAGGCATTGGCACTCATCAGCTTCTTGAGTTTCTCACACTCTTGAGACAGGCGTAGTAACGCGCGGATTTTGGACTTTATGTCTAGCTTGTATTTCTTTCCAAATTCTTCACAGAAGTGATTTACTAACACCTCATCAAATTTTCTGCCTCCCAGTGTTGTGTCAAATGCAGTGGCCAGAACCTTAGAAAAAAGATAATTAATTCAAAAATAAAGCAATTTAAAATTTTTTCATGATATATATTTAATGGGTAAATTGTACTTAGGGATGGGGGAGACATTAAGATTGAAACAAGGCAATGTGCATGTGTCACTTAATCACTGTTACAACCACTGTGAAAAGAGACATTGTAATCCCCAATTTACAGATGATGTCACAAACCTAGTCAGATCAGATAATCTGCTGGTCATAAAGCTAAAAGTGGTAGAAGTGGAATTCAAAACCCAATCTCATCAATTTCAAAACCCATGCCCTCTCCCACACTAGTCTGCTTCCAAACAGCAATTATATATACGCCAAATATACTAACATGTCATGTACACAGTTCTGGTCTTATTGCTATCACAAAACTATGAATAACACCAAAGGCCTTGCTCTATACATCTTACTACCAGGAAAGATGCTAAAGCCTTAACTCGCAGCAATTTATTTCTCCAGAGGTCTAAGCTTCCCAGAAATCTAGAATACCAGTCCTAGCCTAGTTTCTTTGAGCCATCAAGTTCTAGTCCTTCTACCCTTTTACCAGAAGGCTCAAAACCTTAACAATCCCAGCCGGCATGGCTCAATGGTTGAGCATCGACCTATGAACCAGGAGGTCATGATTCAGTTCCCGGTCAGGGCACATGCCCAGGTTTCGGACTTGATCCCCAGTAGGGGGTGTGCAGAAGGCAGCTGATCAATGATTCTCTCTCATCATTGATGTTTCTATCTTTCTCTCCCACTCCTTTCCTCTCTGAAATCAATAAAAACATACATATATAAAAAAAAAACCTTAAGAACAAGAGAATACCTTTATCATAATCTCCTCAATCCTCAGTGTAAAACCATCAAGAGACTACATCTTAAAGAATACTCCTAACAAGCCTGTAGATAAGCATTATTTCCCCACATTGAAGTATGGCTCAGAAATCTTAAGAGCTTTTTCCTCATACCTGTCAACTCTTTTTTTAGTATTTATTTGGGGGGGAGGACATCAATTTGTTGTCCCAATTATTCATGCATTCATTTGTTGATTTTTGTATGTGCCCTGAGAGGTTGAACCTGCAACCTTGGCGTATCGGGATGATACTCTAAACAACTGAGCTACCAGGCCAGGACCCATGCCAACTCTTAATAAATTATTTTGAGCTGACAACTTCCACCCACCCCTATATACTTAGTTTCTAGTTCAGATGACTCATAACAAGTTTCCATTAGTGAAACAAAATCCTTTGAACATTTAAATTGTCTCACAAGTTCCTAATTACCATACATTTGTAATACAGTCTTCCAGAAAAAAATATACTTACTTTAAGTTTTCCTCTATTAAATGCACATACAGAAACTTGATAAGAAGAATGCCCCATGTCTATGAAAACTACATTTCTTGGTTTCTCTTCTAAGGCAGGAAGATCTTGCTTATAGATTCCATATGCAAGAGCAACTACATAGGAAAAAAATTAAATTCGACATAATATTATCATCTAAGAGTAAACTTAAAATTTAAGTAGGAAACAAAACAGACTTTGTATATAATGAATGGTGCTGCATCATATGCTCAGTTCTAGAAAGAATTAAATTCTTAAAAGCTTTGCATAATTTATTCATGAAAAATATTAACTTCAAAGAGTGAAATGCTGACTAAGGGTTCCTTAATGTTTCCAAATCCAGTTTCCAATTCCAATGACTTGGCAATTGCTCCCAAACCACTTCCCCCACTTTCCCAAACATATTTTCCAGGATTTCTTCTACCATTGTGCCATTTCAGCATTCCCACATATCCTGTCCCTGAGATGTTGCTTTACATCCATTCCTCTGACTCCACCAGCCCACAAGTCATAGAAAAGGTCAAATCTTTAAATCAAAGCATTGCTCCAAGCACACAATAAATGTATTTCCTTACAAACAACCATGTGATTCAATATGAAGATACTGAAAAAGTACTGGTCAGATGAATTCTTCATATGTGACAGAGTAACCAAAAAAATAAAGAAGAAGAAACCCTAGCATCTTCACAACATTCAAGATTAAGTAAGTAAAAAATTTTAGTTAATAGTCTCTCTTACCTGCAGTAGTTTCATTCATTAATCGCAGGCAATTGAGACCAGCAATCTGTGTTGCATCCATTACTGACCTTCTTTCTGCATCAGTATAGAAACAAGGAACCTACAAAAAATTTTAGAAGTTTACTGTATTATGGAGATTCATTTAGGATGCACCTGACACACAAAAAAAACAGTAAAATCCAGAACCACCCTCAGTCAACTACAGGCATTTATTCTGCTTATGATCAGAGGATTTTAAACCAGTAGGGAAAATTTAGAAAATTCAACAAGTAGTAGTGAGACAATGGATAGCCAGCCATATTGAAAATAATCAATTGGCATCCCTACTGTACAACTTATACCAAAATATAGGTCAAATCAAAGACGTAAATGTAAAAAAAAAAAAAATCAAGAGCACTAGAATGAAAGGAATTTTACCATCAGATTAAGAAAGGATTTTCTAAATATAACACAACACCCAGAAGAAAAGAAAAATTTGTGACTCATAAAAAATTCGAATGACCAAATGTGGAAAATATTTGCAACTCACATCATAAAAGCGCAAAGATCTAATCTAATAATATGTAACGAACTACAAGTCAAAATGAAAAATCACAAACTCAGAATAAAATGAGCAGAGAACAGGAACATTTCAAACAACGGAAAATACAAAATGGCTCTTCAATTTTAAAATGTTCATCTTCACCTAAATAGTAAGATTACATACACTTTGATACCATTATTCTACCTATTAGAATTAGCTAAAACACCAATGAGCTGTGCTGGTGAGGCTGCAGTGAAATAAGCCCTTTCATACATTACAGGTGGAAGTGTGAACTACTGCAAATTCTTTGAAGGGTAACTGAACAGCTGTAAAAATTACAAATACAGCCCAGACAGTGTGTCTCAGTGGTTGAGCATCAACCTGTGAACCAAGAGGTCACTGGTTCGATTCCAGGTCAGGGCACATGCCTGGGTTTCTGGCTTGATCCCTGTAGGGGGCGTGCAGGCAGCTGATCAGTGATTCTCTCTCATCACTGATATTTCTCTCTCTCTGAAATTAATTTAAAAAAAAATTTTTTAATTACAAATACAGCCCGGCCAGTGTGGATCAGTGGTTGAGCATCAACCCATGAATCAGGAAGTCAAAGTTAGACTCCTAGTAAGGGGCATGCAAGAGGCAGCCAATCAATGATTCTCTCTCATCATTGACGTTCTATCTTTCTCTCCCTCGCCCTTCATCTCCCTGAAATCAATAAAAATAAAAAATAAGAAATTACAAATACAGTAGTCCATTTGGGGGTATGCAAGACCCCCGGTGGATGCCTGAAACTGAGGATAGTATCAAACCCTATATATATATATGATGTTTTTTTCCTATATATACACACCTGTGGTAAAGTTTATAAATTAGGCATAGTAAGAGATTAACACCACCTAATCATAAAATGTAACAATTACACAATATACTGTAATAAAAGTTAAGTGAATATGGTCTCCCTCAAAATACCTTGTAGTACTGTCCATACAATGAACAAAAGGATGATTCATAATGCCAGCAGGACAGAGCAGGCAAAGCAGGACCCAGAATGGCATGCAACTTTAATTTATGAATGTTTTGTTTCTGGAATTTTCCATTTAATATACTTGGACTGAGGTTCACTGTATGTAACTGAAACCACGGAAAGTGAAACCATGAATAAGGGGGAACTATTATACACATTATCTTTTATCCCAGCAATTGCACTTCTAAGAAGTTAGTCTATAAATTCTACAAACTTATCATATAAGAGCAAAATGATATTTAAATGTACTCATTGCAGCATTCTTCACAGGAAAAAAAAAAAAAAACTGCCCTAGCTGGTTTGGCCCAGTGGATAGAGCTTCCACCTGCGGACTAAAGGGTTCCAGGTTCAATTCCAGTCAAGGGCATACGCCCAGGTTGCGAGCTCAATCCCCAGTAGGGGGCGTGCAGGAGGCAGCTGATCAATGATTTAAAAAAAAAAAAACTGGATGTGCAACAGAGACTAGCTAAATAAGTACTGCATAAACTGGAGTCTCGCAGACATTAAAAGGAATGATGCACTTCTTTACTGCTATGGAACGAATACAAGATAAATTGTCCAAAATTTGTTAAAAGAAAAATGAAAGTTAAAAAGGATCTATCTAGATTTGCTTCAGTACATAAAAGCCTCTAGGAAGATCTGTATGTGACAAAGTGGTAAAATTGGTAACTTTGGGAAGGAAATACTACTTACTAGATAACAAGGGTGCAGAAGCTTCCATACACACATCTATCTACACATTTGATTTTTGAACACTGGGCTATTATTACCTTTCTAAAAAAATAAAGTTTATGTTTTAACCATAATCAATTTATATATTAAGCACAACACACTGAGGTTCTATTTACATAGCAATCAGATATATCATTAGTACAAAGAGCTAGAGTAGTGACTGTGCAGAAGAGAGTTCACATAGAGACCAGAGATAGCTATCCTTAGAAAGGTCTAACGACAAGGTGGGCCCTTTCCTAGAATCCAGGAACTTGAGTGATAAACAGTTCCCTAAGTTGATACAAAAATTTCCCTAAATGTTAAGAGTGAGGCACTGTGCCTAAACTGTTTCTACAACGTAATTTATGCGGAATACCTACTTTACTTCTGAAAGTCTGTATTTTGGTACATGCTAGGCATAAGGTACCTACATGACTGACTCTGCCCCTCCATAGAAACCCTCGACTCCGGGAAGGCTACGGGCAGAACTTCCCTGGTGTATGACATTTTCACACATGCTGTCACAATTTGTTGCTGGAATAATTAAGCAGTGCTTAATTAAGAGGGACTCTTGGCCCTAGCTGGTTTGGCTCAGTGGATAGAGCATCGTCAAGCCTGTACTGAAGGGTCCCGGGTTTGATTCTGATCAAGGGCACATGCCTGGGTTGTGGGCTTGATCCCCAGTGGGAGGTGTGCAGGAGGCAGCCAATCAATGATTCTCTCTCATCATTGATGTTTCTCTCTCTCCCCTCTTCCTTCTTCCTCTCTGAAATAAATAAATAGATAGATAGATAGATAGATAGACAGACAGACAGACAGACAGATAGACAGACAGACAGACAGGACTTTTGGAAGCTTGTGCCTGGTTTCCTCCAGACATGCATTGCCCATGTACCTTTTCCCTTTGTTGATTTTGCTTTGTGCCCTTTTGCTGTAATAAATCTTAGCCTTAAGAACAGCCATACTCTCTGAGTCCTGTGAATTCTCTTAGCAAATCATCAAAACTCAGTGTAGTCCTTAGGTCCCCCAACACATGACTTAACACATCACCTCTAAACTTGTTCAAAAAGTTGAAAACACCACTCAAGCATTCTATCATTTTACATAAATTTTACTTCAACACTGAGCATAATTCAGGATCAATGTTAAAGGCACTAACTAGATGGGGAAATGAGGACAAATCTGACAGACCAATAAAGAGCTCAGAAAAGGCAGAAAGCATCAAAAAAAATAGTGTCTGTACTGAATCTTTAAGAGAAGCATCATTTTTATTCTCTGCATCACCAGAATGTAGCACAACAGTCATAATCCAATTTTTCCCAACAAATGTCAGTTCTGCTTTACTAGATAGCCAAGAATTATGGAATCCGCCAGACAACAGACTGTGGTGAAAAAAACTACCTAACAGTCCTTGCTTTGTCAACCAATGCACCAACAAAGGAGGCCACAGAGATAACATCTATCCTATCTAATAATAGACAAACATGGTAATTGACCGTACCTTCGCTACGCCTCCCATTGGCTAATCAGCACAAAATGCAAATTAACCGCCAACAAAGATGGCGGCTAATTTGCATACTGCAGGCAGGGCGGG
>NW_005357764.1:5342809-5347371 GCF_000412655.1 Myotis brandtii | reverse complement strand
GACGGGGGGGGGGCCCGGGCGGGGGGGGGGGCCCCCCCAGCCCCGAGTGCACAAATTTTTGTGCACCGGGCCTCTAGTATATATATATAAACAGGTAATATGCAAATTAGCCAGGCATCACGACTGCTGGAGGCTGCATCAGGAGCGCTCAGGAAGAGCTGCCCGCACAGATGGGCGGGAGAGGACTGTGTGCCGCCCCCAGCCACAGCGGACATACACACACCAGGGGTGGGGATGTGCTCTGTGCTCCAAGCCGGGCTGTGCTCCAAGACGGGCCGCACAGCACGGCTGGAAGCACGCCTCCACCCCAGCGGACACACACACACCAGGGGTGGGAGTGTGCTCCTAGCGGCTGTGTGGCGTGGCTCAGAGCACGCCCCTGGTGGGTGGCGGCAGAGCGGCCAGAGGGAAGCAGCCCCGGTCCCACATGCCTGTCAGCAGCCGGAGCAAAGCAGCCCAGGTCCTGGGTGCTGGAGGGAAACCGGTGCCGGCAGCCAGGTGAAGGAAGGCCTATTCTCGCACGAATCTTCGTGCATCGGGCCTCTAGTATCAAATAACAGCCACGGAAAGAGGAGATTCAGTGACAAAGCCAATACAACTGCCAAAATTTCAATGGTTGCTAAGGACTCCATCATATTACAAGCACATTGCTACAAACAGCCAGGCTTCCATCTAGATAGGATTATGGAAAAGACAAGATAAAGTCAATTGCTGTTTGCCTTTAGAGCTAGATCAGTGACAGCAAAGATACAGAGATACAAAGGGAGAAAAATAAAGCATTTCTCATTGAGAGTATTCAACTAATTTAACAAGTAAGTAGCCACTAGACACTATGCTCAGTGCTACAAGAAATCCAGGATGAAGTGGGTTTAAGATAAGCCTTTAAATAGGCAGAACAACAGAGGAGGCTGGAGCAATAACTAGGGACCAGAAAAGAGAATTCAAGAAAATGAGGTCTAGTTTGATAAATTTCTTAAAATAATCAATCATACAACCTAAGGCAAAAACCAATATTATTTGCAGTTAAAATGAAAATGCTTCTTCATGCAAGTCTTAATAATGAGTAGGGCTCCAACTCACTGAAACAACACAGTCCACAACAGGCTTTTTAAGAACACTTTCTGCTGTCTCCTTCAGTTTGGACAAAAGCATGGCAGTCACTTGCTCCGTGGTAAAATTTCGTTCTTCCTCCATGTATTTCACCTGCAATAAAATGACAAAAGGATCTAGACTTATATTTTTTCATGTCCTAAGAGCCTAAAATGAGCAATATCTCACCATCATCAATGAAACATTATCTCAAGATAGAAGGGAAGAAAGCTAGTTTTAGAAGCAAAAATAATTTAAAGGTCACTTTTATCTTTATAACATGTACATGATACTTAAAGATGAGGACCACTACGTAAACAATGTTGTGGCAAGTTTATCAATAAAATCTGAGACAATTTACCTGTGCAGAAACAAGTTGGTGTAGCTCACCATGAGCTACATTGCCCCTCTGTAAAGGGGCTGGTGGTGAACTATTTTACCATCTGACATACTGTGTGTTATCACCTCCCCAATATTCAATCTAACCTGAGGACATGGTTTTAGTCAAATTCATTCACTGCTATAGCTCTAGTACTGACAGACCTGACAAAATAAATACTTGGTGAATTAAAGAATATAACAAACAAAGCTTCGAGATAGCCTACCCTGGATGAAGTCTGCAACTTTGACAAGAGTTGCAAACTTTGTGTGTTGAAAGGCTGGGTAGGATAAGTAAGCCCCATCCCACATATACCCATAACTCTCCCACTACAATGCAGACCAGAAAATGTCACTCTCTTCTTTTAAATCTGCTGCTCTAACTCAGCTTGAAAGCTACCTGCTCCTCACTCCCCAGCCCAACCATAATGTACTCTGGTTTAGAGTCTAACAGTTTCTCATTTTATTGCATGATAAAGATGGGAAAATAACCCTCCCAGTGAGCCTATTTCTAAGTTGCCTCTTCTTCCCTGCTATTTATATAAACTTAGTCAACTCCTACCCTCATACTTGGATCTACTTAACTTCCAGGTCTTCTCCTTAGTCTCTTTCTCCTTTGGCTCTTGCAATGCTTATGACTAAATCTGCCAGTATTCATCCTATTTCTTTCTTAATGGTAAGTATCCCGTCCCCTCATTTCTTCACCTCGCCCTTTTTCCCTCCTCTGTACTCCAGCTTTACTCCCTTACTAGGTCATCCAAACTGTTCTGAGATTATTGCCATAGATATCCTAAGTAAACCCAGAGATCATACTTCAGTTATCAGAATTCATCACTTCTAAATTCAACTGAATTCTCAGCTACAATGGCACCATCAACTACCTTTTTCTCTCAATTCTCATCATCTCTTGGAATGTATGCCTGTTCCCATGATTCTGATTTCTCCAATTGGAAGGTCTCAAACACCAAATCTCCTCTCTCTAAACTCACTTGCCTGGAAAGTTCAACCACCCTCTCCTGTGTTCTTCTTACCACCTCTGAGTACTAGAGAGACAGTGGAGTGCACCCTACCCATCCCTAGCCTCTCACCTCTTTTGAACGATCAGTTCACTGCATGCTTCACAAAGAGGATCTTCTAGATATCCCAGAGATATCAAAAACTAAACTCCCTTTTCCTCAAAAGAACAACATCTTTTTCAATCTAATTCATATTGTCAAAAGTATGACCATATATCTGGCTAATGACTTAATAGTGTTAATTTCTTTGCTCTTCCGCAAGTCACACCCTAAAATCACATCAGTAAACAAGACAGGTTTGGCTCAATGGATAGAGCGTCAGCCTGCAGACTGAAGGGTCCCAGGTTCGATTCCGGTCAAGAGCACACGCCCAGGTTGTGGGCTTGATCTCCAGTAAGGGGGAGTGGAATGAGCCAGCCTGGGTGGGGGGGGGGGGGGGGGGGGGGGTGCAGGAGACAGTCTATCTCTCTCTCCCTCTCCTTTCTTCTCTGAAATAAAAACTATAAATAAAAATTTAAAAAGACAAGCAGCAATGGCCGCATTAATTTTATCACTACCTGCCTTGTAGTACTGTCCTCAGTGGATAGATCGTCAGCCTGCGGACTGAAGGGTCCCAAGTTCGATTCTGGTCAAGGACATGTAACTTAGTTGCAGGCACATCCCCAATAGGGGGTGTGCAGGAGGCAGCTGATCGATGTTTCTCTCTCATCAATGTTTCTCTCTCATCAATGTTTCTAATTCTCTATCCCTCTCCCTTCCTCTCTGTAAAAAAAATCAATAAAATATCTTTTTTTAAAAAAATTTTATCACTACCTATCTGTCAAAGCCATATAACAGTGCCACCGATGGTTCTCAATCAAAATCAAAATCACTGAAAAAAATGCCAAATGGTCTTTACTAGCAAGTTTTTCCTAAGCATTTTCATTATACTATGAAATCAGAATGGTATTGATATACACTGACCTAATAAAATAAAATGCTATATTTTAATCATCAGGAATTACCTTGAGAACCTTACCTTTATACCTGTTAATCCAGTAGGCAATTGCACAATATCATATGCAAGGTTAGATTTTTCTGCCTCCACAAACGGATCAGAGAATGCTCGGCCATGGAATCTTTTAAATCCCTGGACTGTGTTCTTTGCATTGGAAATGATCTAAGAGAAAGGAAAGCTGAGTCAAAAAGTAGAAAGACTGATAGCAATTAAATTAGGAAAAAAGAAAATCAATAGCATCAGATTAAATTAGCATCATTGTAACTCCACAGTTTCCTTTTGAGTTTCAGTTTTCTTCAGCACTAAACTTTTCTGAATGATGCCTACTAGCATGTGAAGTGAGGCTTGAAGGGTGAGGGACTTACTTGAACAAGTAACACAGAGATCACAGACAGCCCCGCTTGTCCTGCTTCTCCATATGAATAGGTCATTATACTTACAAAAGTATTTTCCACCCTAAAATTCCAAAACATTTACACATAATGATTTTTATTAGCTTTTAAAAATTACTCATAGTTTGTGATTCAAGCTTTCCAGGAGTCAGTTTGGAAGTATGTGTCAATTCAGAAACTCTAGTGAAAGAAACTTACCATACTGACAGAGTATCTATCTACACTAATAAAAGAGAAACATGCAAATTGGTGTCACTCCGCTACCCTTCCCATTGGCTAATCAGGGTGATATGCAAATTAACTGCCAGCCAAGATGGCGGCCGGCAGCCAGGCAGCTTGAAGCTAACATGAGGATTGATTGCTTCAGTGACGGAGGACTCCAACGTTCCCCGCCTGCCGCTGCCGGCCTCTGAGCTTGCAGTTTGAAACATTGTTACAAATATAGAAGCTAAACAAAACCCCAGAAACCTGCTTTCAGCCAGCCGGGATCTCAGAGCTGGAGTTGAAACAGTGTTTCGATTATAGAACCCAAACAAACCAGATACCTGCTTTCAGCAGCCGAGGCCTAAGAGCTGGAGACAAGCCTCAGAGCTAAAGCTGGCCCAAAAAAAAAAAAAAAAAAGAAAAAAAGGACAGGTTGGGAGCTTCAGTCACCCGCCAGCCTGAAAACAGCCCTCAGCCCCTCACCCA
>NW_005357764.1:5336988-5342105 GCF_000412655.1 Myotis brandtii | reverse complement strand
GGGAGCCTCTCCCGCCTCCTCAGCAGCACTAAGGATGTCAGACTGCAGCTTAGGCCTGCTCCCCGCTGGTAAGTGGACATTCCCTGAGGGCTGCCGGGCTGCCAGAGGGATGTCTGACTGCCAGTTTGGGCCTGATCCCCCAGGGAGCGGGCCTAAGCTAGCAGGTGGACATCCTCCGAGGGGTCCCAGACTGCAAGAGGGCATAGGCCGGGCTGAGGGACCCCCCAAGTGCACAAATTTTTGTGCACCGGGCCTCTAGTATATATATAAAAGGCTAATATGCAAAGTGTCCCCTTGGGAGTTCGACCAGGAGTTCGATCACTTGCTATGACATGTGCTGACCACTAGGGGCAGCGCAGAACAAAGGAAGGCCCCAGCTGGCAGCTGGAAGACCCTGATCGGCCCTGATTGCTGGCCAGGCCTAGGAATTTCGTGCACCGGGCCTCTAGTTATTTATAATACCAGAAGACTAGAAATAGCCTAAATGTGTATAGGTAAATAAATTATGGTATAGCTATATAGTGGGCAAGATTATTTTAGGACGTCGGAAGACAAGTATCTATATAGTATGACTTCACTTTTGTAGGAGAGAAGCTATTTATATGCTTAGAAAGAGTACAAAAGGTTATACATTCAGATACTAAGTGATTTTTGGATAGTGGTAGTACAGTAACTTCCAAATTCCCTATAATATTCTATCTATATATTTTTTATTTCTCTACAATAAACTACTATAATTTACGGGAGGAAAAAACGCTGGTAAAGACATTCAAAAAATTCAAGAATGAACTTGTGCTTAAACTCCTCTTCTCAATGCCAGAGCTAAATGTACCAAGCCCCAAGGATAAGCTACAGAGCCCCTCTGTATCAGGTATGTCCAAGGGCCCACACTGAAGACTTTTTGTAAAACAATGCCTCCCAAATCAGGCCCTGCTTCAGCAAGCTGCCAAGTAGAAACTCAATACCACAATTAACTATGTCAACCAAGAACTAGGCAGCCAACTTAATATAATAACTATTCTCAATAATGAAAGAAAATTTTAAAACAGGAAGAATTCACTGAAATTTTAGAAGAAAAGACATTCAATACAGCTATGTACTTGCTATCTACTGCCTCCTAAAACATCTTGAACTTTTTAAAAAATAAGATTATAAAACACCCGGTTTAATTAATAATCAACTGGCCAACCACCATTTTCTTAGGCTTATGAATTTTAGGCCCTTCTGGGTCGAGAAAGAGAGACAAGTATTCATTCTATATTTTGCTCCAAATTGAACCATAAAAAGATCAAATATGCAACTCCTTAATGTCATAGCAACCTCAGACACTCAGGATAACAGAACTCTTGGGATTCTGCTGCTCTGAAACCAGCAAATATGTCAGATTCCTAGTTTACAAAATAAACTAATGGTAAGTTAATATGTTTCTACAAGTATGCTTTCCTTCCTTGAGAACCTTGATTAACAAGATCTATTCTAGAAACAACAATGACCCTCAATATTAGTAAGAAAGGCCCAAGGAGACGACTTTAAAGAGCATTTTAAACATCAAGGAACAAGCAAGCCTTGTTTAAAACAAGTTCTGGGCAAAATACATCCTAGCAGTTTTCATTAAACAGATTATACTGTTCATGCTGTTCACTCAAGTACATGCAAATAGGGATAAGTCTGTCTCACATGCATGCGCTGCCTACCAGTGCTAGACACATAATGAGCACTCGAATAGTTGCTAAACGGAGGGAGGGATAAACCAGAAAAATAACTCATTTTAGGAAAAAACAAAACTCTACCTACCTGGCTTTTAGCTGCTGCTCCAATTGACCGATTCTTAGGACCAAAAGAAATGCAAGCCCTAGAAGATAAAACAAACATTTTAGTATATTACATCCAAATTAATGCAACATTACAGTACATCCACAACCATAACAAGCAAGATTTCTGTCTTCACTAAAAAACCGTTTATTTTATCAGCACACAGTAAGTCTATGACTGTAACCTTTATAGTGTTCAGTAAAACTGTCCACAGAATAGGCTGCCTCTTAAAATAATTGAGTCCTCTCATTTACACGTTGCAGTTTTATGTGATGACAATCTGTCTAAAATACTAGAGAGATGGACTAGCCAGTCTCCACTATCCTCTAATTCTTCAAGTCTGATGTTCAAATCCCAACATAAAATAATGTACCCTCATATCAATTCATCAATTAAATGTTCTTTGTTTTTTAAAACAACTTATAACTACAAAAAGAGAACAGCCTATAAACTCTGAAAACTCTTGTCCTTTAGTATATAAAAAGTCATTTTTCTAGAACTAGCTTCTGAGGACTCAACTTCTGACAAAGAACTTCATTCCCACTTCTGAACACATTCTTCCAAATCACCAATTCACATACTGCCTATTGGTTTGACCTATTTGCTGCTTAATTTAGAAAGCGAAACTGAAGCCTGCTTAAAGGTAAACTACTTTAAAATATTATGCTTAAGCTTAAAGTCAGCTATATTGGAGTTGAAGCTTTTGCTATCATGACCCCTATGCATCACTCTTCGTTTTTTATTCTAATTAATCCCTATGTTACCCTGTATTCCGTTAATTTTCATGTATCTGTCACCTCCCTTTACAGTAGCTGCTTTCTCTCAAGCTATAAGATCAAATTTACTGACACCACCTAAAAAAAATCCCAAAAGACAAAGCTCTTCCCAGAGTCCATTTCCCCTTAAGGTAGTAAAGCCCACTTTCTTCTGCTTTATCATGAATACATAAATTGCTCATATGTAGTATCTCACTTAATCCCCATTAACACCCTATCTTATTCCCATTTTATAGGAAACTGAGATTAAAAAGGCATTAAGTAAATTTATCCAGGGCCATGTAATCAGAAAGCAATGGAGTCAGATTATTTCTCCATACTTTACATTCTAGTTTTGACCTTCTCTATCCTCCCTGGAAACCTACTTCTTTCAATTTAGCAGAGTAAGAAATAGGGCTCTGGAGTCATACTGCATTGGTCCAAAGCTGAATATTTAAATGACCTTAATAATTAAATTAAGTAGAATTGTACTTAAATTTACTAGCCCTATGCAAAGGGGTAGAATGCTGGGCCTCTCTGGACCTCTGTGGCCCTTTTCAACCAATGGGGTAAGAACCCCTGTGAGCTAATCTCCCAGAGCAGTTATGGTTTAACTTGGTATCATCCGATTTCCTCTGAATCCTACACTCTGTGGGGCTAGAACATGCTGGGCATAGCCCCTCAAGAAGCTCAGCCTTCCTGCAAATATACCAATCACTAAAAATTTTTTTAAATATCTTTTTTTTTTTAATATATTTTATTGATTTTTTACAGAGAGGACTGGGACCTGGGCTTGCTTCCCTCTGGCGGCCTGCAGGCACCCTGGACCTGGGCTGGCTTCCCTCTGGCCCTGGCTTTGTCAGGAAGGATGCCCAGTCTAATTAGCATATTACCCTTTTAATGTGTATATATATACACACATATATATGTGTGTGTATATATATATATACATACATATATATATACATATATACATATATATACACACATATATATATACATATATATACATACATATATATACATATATATATGTGTATATATATATATATTTTTTTTTATTGGTTTCAGAGAGGAAGGGAAAGGGGGAGAGAGATAGAGGGTCAAGGCAGAAACCCAGGCATGTGCCCTGACGGGGAATTGAACCACAATCTCCTGGTTCATAGGTCGATGCTCAACCACTGAGCCACCGTGGTTGGGCTACCAATCACGATAATTTTTAAAGTTTTCTGAGCACCACTTAAATACCTCTGCTATCACAGCCTATAAGTGCCCTTCAGGAAATTAACCAAATCTTACCGCTCCATTCACTCTCTCCTCTCCTAAGCCTATCGATTGGTAAAACTACATCTTTCTAAAAACTACCAGATCTAATTTCCTAAAGTGTATACCACCAATACCTCAATCTCAACATAACTAAAAGGCAATGTTAATTATTTTTCATTGTTTTCTGCAGCCCTCTTTTCAAACCTCCATCTCAAAACAATTACTAGCTCCAAGAATAAAAAACATTTATGTTCCCAACTTTCCTGTATATCTTGTTGAAAGGTTAATTTCCTATTCTATCTAGATAACTCTAGAAGCAAGAGCTTCTAATTACCTTCCCAAGAAAACCAATAACCAAGAAATAAAGCCCAGATTCTTTAGGTCTCTCACCATCCTAACCCTATCCCATCTCCCAACTGCACCTCCATGCACATAGTAACACCCAACCAAAGTTAACCAGTCTTCCAATTTTCCTGCTTTGCTCATGCCACTTTTGCCACCTGAAATGCTCTGGTCCCTTCTAAATCAGTCATTCTCCAGAAATATCACCAACTCCGTCTGTGAAGCCTTCCAACTCCCCTCAGGTAAAAATTAATCATTCCTACTTATTAAAACTTGTTGGACTTTGGGCAATGCAGATATAGACTATTTCCAACATCACAGAATATTCTATGGCACAAAGCTGCTCTAAATAATTTTCCCTGAAGTCAGTTAACATTTTCACTTACTTTTAAAATCTACATCTGCCTTTTTAACAGTAAGAAGTGTTTCATACATCTTGAAAAGCTAAATGAAAGTTTGTATCAGTTCAAATTATTCTTTTTTTTTTTTTTTTGGTCTATGTATACACACACTACAAATAGTTCCCCACTTCCTACAAAGCAATCAAATGTTACTAATAGAACATCAATCTTCACTACATAATACAGCAGTAACACCTCAAACAAGGTATATAACTCCTGTAAAGTATAGGAAACGTCCACACTTTTCTTACCATATCATAGAAAATCAATTAGTATCACTACTTAATTCTTACATTCTAAAAATGCTCCTTAACAATAAGCCATCCATTGCACCAAAGAAAGAAATCCTTAGGGGGGAAAAAAGAAGAAATCAACTTGACTGAACACATATGCAATAAAAAGAGCTAAGGGGCCGAACCGGTTTGGCTCAGTGGATAGAGCGTCGGCCTGCGGACTCAAGGGTCCCAGGTTCGATTCCAGTCAAGGGCATGTACCTTGGTTGCGGGCACATCCCCACTGGGGGGCGTGCAGGAGGCAGCTG
>NW_005357764.1:5332714-5336400 GCF_000412655.1 Myotis brandtii | reverse complement strand
TAGGCCTGGGCCAGGGAGGAGCCAGCCAAGGATTGTTGATGGCGGCAGAGGCGGGGAACCAGGGCGGAGCCAGCCAGCAATTGTTGACTTGCAGTGGCTGCAACAGTGTGGTGATGGGGCTGGTGCCTTCCCCTGATCAGCCCGTTCGACTCCCACAAAGGGTGGCCAGACTGTGGCTTAGGCCCACTCCCCAAGGGGAGCAGGGAGCAGGTAGTAGGACATCCCCTAGGGCTCCCAGTATGTGATAGGGGGCAAGCTGGGCTGAGGGAACCCCCTCCCCAGTGCACAAATTTTTGTGCACCGGGCCCCTAGTCATTACATAAAAGGGTACGGTCTTTTTTTTTTTTTTTAGTTTTATTCATTTCAAACGTGCCGGATCCGGCCCGCGGGCCGTAGTTTGCCCACGGCTGGTCTAGAATTAAACAGTCTCAGTCTACCCAAATCCCTTCTCTGCCTTTCTAGCTGTCTGACCTCTCTGTTACTTAACCTCTCTGACATTCAATTCCTCATCTCTAAAATGGGGAAATTATAGCACCTCCCTCATATGGTTGCTATAGATTAAATTTTGTTGCCCTGACCAGTTTGGCTCAGTGGATAGGGCATCGGCCTGCGGACTGAAAGGTCCCAGGTTCGATTCCAGTCAAGGGCATGTACACCTTGGTTGCGGGCACATCCCCAGTGAGGGGTGTGCAGGAGGCAGCTGATCGATGTTTCTCTTTCATCAATGTTTCTAACTCTCTATCCCTCCCCTTTCCTCTCTGTAAAAAATCAATAAAATATATTTTAAAAAAAAATTTTTGTTGATCCACTTATAAAGGGCTTATATTAGAGTCTGGCATATAATAAACTAGGAGCCGCTGCTGATCAGGCCCTCCCCTAGCCCAGGCACGAGGAGGCCCCTGCCACCCCGCCCCCCCACACACACACACACTGCGTGTACAACCTCCTCCTCCTCCTGTCCGGTCCACCCGTTACGTTGTCCCGGTTAATTAGCATATTTATCTATTTTATAGATAGATATAGATAGATATTAAAATATTAGCTATTATTATAGCTCCAGTGAAGCCCTGATCTGAGTTTCATACAAAAATATACCTACCAGTATTCTATGAAAATTCTTCTTCACCTTCTCAAACTGTCCACTAAAATCCAGTCATCTTTAAAATCATTTATCCATGAGAAATAAAAAATACTACTTCAATTAAAAAAGAACAATTTAATGACGAATATGTCCAACAGCACAAATTGAAGGGTTTTTCAAACTAAAAGCTTAAAGAAACCTAATATGTAAATGTGAAGAAAGCCCAAAAAGATTAAGTTGAATACTAATTACTGCCAGCATTAGAACCTAGTTCAGTTCTTTCCAGTGCAAGCTCACAGTAGAAAATTAAAAAAACAAAGTACAAAGAAAATAAGTTTCCTGTAATTCCACAAAAAAATCTCCCTCCGATCCTAGAGGGCTACCATTAGCATTTAGGTGAATACTTCTAATACAGGCATAACTCATTTACATAGCCCTTAGTTTATTGCTCTTCTCAGGTGTGTTTTATACAAATTGAAGGCAAGACTCTCCACCAGCAAAAAGACTATGGCTGGCTTCATCGCAATATTCGCTCTATTGCCACGGTCTGGAATCAAACCCCTAATATATTGAGGTATGCCTGTAAATATAAGTCCTAAAAGAGACTAGATTAAAAAACTCATTTAATTTGTTTCTCTTCAACAGATCTTCTGAAAAGTCTTCAGTGGTTGAATTATTCCGTCATGGAACAAACTCCCTTGTTCCACAGCTTTCATTATTGAGCCTTCATATACCAGGCAGTGTGCTAAGCATTCTACACTTGGTTCTACCAAATACTCTGAGAGAAAAAAAGAAAAAAAACCTATTACTGTCCCCATTTTATAATGAAGAACCGATTCGAGGATTCCAAAATCATTAGGACTACTGGACTCCAAATCTCATACATGCAAACTTGAGTACTTTGAATCAAACCATTAAATTTATTCCTATTTCTACACTTTCCCTGGGACTGTCCCAATCCTTTCCTATATGTATTCTAATCCTATTTGCTCAAATCCCATGCCTGCCTTTCCTCATCACTCCATCCCCCACTGATGTAATGTCTCCTCTAAATTCAGTATTTTAAATCTGTACATAAACTTCCACTGTGCTTTTATGTCATTCATATTTCCAACTAGAACGATTATAGCTGTAAACAACAGAACTGCTATCTTACACTTCCTCTATACTACACACAAAGCCAAGTTAATGCTGCTAAAAATGTAAAGTACTCGGACACTTGCTGTTTGACACTACTTTTCCTCCATTCCAAATTACAGGTTGATATTGTTGGAAATTAATTCAAATCAAGTTCAACACTCTGTTCTTATCTTTATTTCTATGACTCTAGTCCTAAAAATAATAATCTTAAGACAGAGAATGGCACTGATCTCCCTTTCCTGGGTAAGAAATACTACTGACCAAATATTTATGCACATTCTGATTAGGATATTAAGAACAGCTGCTATCCTTAAAAGGTAGTTTCATGTTTGTGTGAGTACTCTCAGAGTGTTAGGACGGCTGTTGCTCTACTTTCTTAAAACTAAGAAAATGAGCTTTTCAGAGAACCAATAGTATTTAGATTATCAAATAAGAGATGGTGGCAAAATGATTTGGAAATGGTTATTATATTAATCAGAGTATCCTCTGGTTACTTAGTCCCAAACTATCAAGTACCCAAAAAAGTTGATATCAAACAGAACAAGTAACTCATTTTCTGAGAGACATAGTTCCTAAAGCACAGCAAATTCCTGAGTCAGTAACATTTGCACATTAAAAGCCACGTATTTGGGGGGTTTTGGGGTGGGGAAAGTGAGCAAAAAAGAAAGAGAACTCATGGACATGGACAACAGTGTGGTGACTGTGGGTGGATGAAGACAGAAGGGATAAATGGTGATGAAAAAATAAAATGAAAACATTTTTCAGCCACAAATTTGATGAATCCTAAAAGGCAAACTTCTATAGATTTCATTTTACTGTACCAACATATGACTTAATAAAGAGGATTAATGAAAATATAAAAAGGTCATAATGGCAACATTAGCAAATACGTAGGTGGTATTAACTATATGTCAGGCATTATTCTAAATAAACACTTTAGTTTAACTCCTTAATCTTCACAACCCCATTAAGACAGAGAAATCACTTATGTTCCTGGTATAAATTAACCTAAGTTTTTGTAAAGTATTATGGCAATATGAACTAAAACTCTAAGCATATATATCCTTTATCCTAGCAATTTCACATCTGGAAATCTATGCAACAAAAATAAAAGTATTAACATGTAAACATAAATATAAAAAACGACTTGTTGAGCCCTGGCTGGGTGGCTCAGTTAGTCGGAGCATTGTCCCATACATCAAAAGGTTGCAGGTTCAATTTCCAGTCAGGTCACATGTCCAGGTTGCAGGTTTCATCCTAGGTTGAACTGCATACGGGAGGCAGCCGATCATTGTTTCTCTCCCTCTCGAAAATCAATAAAAACATATCCTGCCCTAACCGGTTTGGCTCAGTGGATAGAGCGTCAGCCTTCGGACTGAAAGGTCCCAGGTTTGATTCCAGTCAAGGGCATGTATCTTGGTGTCAGGCACATCCCCAGTAGGAGGTGTGCAGGAGGCAGCTGATC
>NW_005357764.1:5329272-5332274 GCF_000412655.1 Myotis brandtii | reverse complement strand
CACACCTCCTACTGAGGATGTGCCCGCAACCAAGGTACATGCCCTTGGCTGGAATCGAACCTGGGACCTTTCAGTCCACAGGCCGACGCTCTATCCGCTGAGCCAAACCGGTTAGGGCAACACATTTTTTAAAAAACTGCTTATTGAAAAACTATTTGTAATAGCAAAATTTTAGAAATAATCTGTTTGAGGAAAACATGTCATAGCCATAATACAGAATTACCTATTTAAATAAATTCATATTTGACTCTGAAAGATGTCTAAAATAGTGAGGAAACGCAGGTTTACAGTTGTGCACATGCTAAAGTTTATTCTTGTATTACTATTTATTAATTACTGTATTATTTTCTATACCAACTATAAACCTACATTTGCCCCACTGTATATAAGTGAAAGAAATCAGTTACAAAATATGATCCCTTTTGTTTACACACACACACACACTATATTAGTAGAAATGTAGAAAAAGGTATCCAAGGATAGAGAGCAAATAATTGAAGGAAACTTAATTCTAACACTTTATAGTGTTTCTATTGCTACAGCAAACAAGTGTCTTGTTAAGTCAAGAAAAAAATGTTTGTTTAGGAAACTAATGGCAAAGTTCCTGTAGATTACTTCTACCAAATTTGTATGCAAGGTTGTATTTTAGTTCTTAAGTGATTTAAAAAAACTACTTTAATATTTTTGAATTCAGAGAGAGGAAGGTTGAGGCAGAGACACAAACATCAATGAGAGAGAAACAATGGACTGCCTCCTTCACATCCTCTATTGCAGACCGAGCCCAAAACCCGGGGATGTGCCCTGACAACTGGTGACCTCCTGATACATTACGCTCAACCACTGGGCCACACGGCCTGGATGTGAAATCATTTTTAAAGAATACACTTTTGAAATACACCTGTTTTCGAATTCACAAATGATTTACAAAATGAAGCTAAGTGCCAGATAATGTGTTAGCTGCTGGATATTGAGCTTTAACAAGACTGTCTTGACTGCAGATTATTAATAGATAAGCTTTACTTTCCTTAAAGGTGTTTAAATGGGAATATTTCGGTGCCTGGAATGGAAGCGTGATGACGGTGCTTCCAAGACTGCTCTTGTAAGAAAGTTAAAACCTGTATTTTTATAAAACTTGATTTGAGCCTCTGCGGGTGTGGTTGGGTGTCCTCCCCTGCACTAAAAGATGGCCGGTTGGATTCCCAGTCAGGGTACATGCCCAGTTGCTAGCCCCATCCCCAGCGAGGGACCTGCAGGAGGCAGCCCATGGATATTTCTTCTCTCCCTCTCCCTTCCTCTCTAAAAATCAACAAAAAATATTTTTTTAAATTTTACTTGAGCCAAACAGAGGACAACTAGAAGCAAGATCTTAACAGATTGAGGGGGAAAATGCTTTCTAAGAGACTCCTTTCATAACCACAGCAATTAGACATGAGGGGGAGTGGTGTAAGAAGTCTGAAGCTTTAATTAACAAATCAACCATCCTTTTATTCTTTTAAGTGTTTTTATAGATTTTAGAGGAAGAGGGAGAGATAAACATCAATGTGAGAAACATCAATCCACAGCCTCCCGCACGATGGAGCCCGCGCCCTGACCGAGAATCAAACTGGTGACTCTCTGGTGCATGGGACGATGCACCACCAACTGAGCCACATTAGGAATTTGAAAAAAATCAAATTAATAACCACCCTTTCGGAGAGCAAGAGCTGAACGTATGCATAGTTTCTGGGTGTCGGCAGAGTAACATCTCATACCTTATGTTTGCAAGAAATTCATTCCTCTCTGAAGTAAATGTCTTTACATGTCGTATAGATCTAAGAGCAACGGGATGACTTAGATTTAAAGAAAAGGAAGGCTGCCCTGGCCGGTGTGGCTCAGAATGAAGCTTAGAAGATTTTGTCCAAGAGGAAGACAATGGATTGAAAGGTATCTCTATGTACTCAAAAAGTAGATTCTTACTCTAACCAAGGAAAGTCCTGGGTGAGTCCTGATTTTTTAGGCCCGTGTCTATACTGGTCCCATAACTTATTATGATTCTAGATGTCAAAATGAGCACCTGGGTCATTCATGAACAACTGTGGACAACACCCTGATTGGAATCGATTACTGTGAAAGTGGATGCATACAGAATAGCAGAAAATGACCCACTATAGTTTAATATTCTGAAACGATGTGGAAAAAAAAGTGAATGCAAAGATATCAAGAAGGCATCAATTTTATTAAATCCTTTCCTGATTTATGTCCTTACCACCCCAAGCTTGAGATCTCTGGTCCCGCAGCGTGAGCCTCGGGTTCTCCGGCTCCCTCGCTTCCGGGCGCCGCCCCGCCCCCACTCACGTGGGACTCCGGCCGCTCCAACGTCTTGCCGCGGGCAGACGAGAGAACCCGTTCAACTTTTATTAAGTGCCGGCTGTGTGCAAAGCTATGAATTCTGTTACGCTCAATGAAAGTCAGTACGCCCTGGGCCTGGTCTCTGCTCGCTGAGAGAGGATCTCGGACCATCCTACATCCCAGGCCTTCCTGCCCTCCAGCTCCTACCTGTGCCCTCCGCTGGTCCGAGTACCCGCTCACGGCTTCGCTCAGCCGGCGGGCCACAGGGAAAAGGCCTCGCCCCTGGCGCAGAACCACACAGCAGGTCGCGGCCACTAGTGACCTGGCACCCAGCGGGGGTCCAGTATCCACCGGTCTTTCGGCCCGGAATGGAGATGACTCCCCCGCCCGTGTTCCTCCGCCGAGAGGGTCGCAGCCCAAAGCAAATGCTACCTCCCCATCCCCCAGTGCACGCGGCCGTGGCCTGGCCCACACTTACGGCGTGCAGCGGTCGCTGTACTCATTAGCTATGGTCTCGATGCCACCGGCGCGTGCCACAGCAACGTAGCAGCTCTGGAAGCCCAGGTCTATGCCCACCACCGACATGGCGCTGGCTACAGCTCGGGCTCGAGCCCGGGTCCGGCCGGCGAAACAGGACACGGACCCCGGCGGGGCTGGCGCGCGGAAAGTGGGCC
>NW_005357764.1:5299124-5322991 GCF_000412655.1 Myotis brandtii | reverse complement strand
ACAGGTGCTAGTGAGGGACGTAGGGTTGCCCACACGAGCGCCTAGGTCCTCGGAAACCGAGCCGCTGCGAAGCGTGCTGCTCAGGCCGGCTCCGGCTCAGCGGCCGCAGAGAGGGCGCCGGGTAGCGGGGGCGGAGAAGATCTCGAAAGATCTCGTTGCGACGAGAGTGAAGGTGCAGAGCGAGAACTGCGGAGGAAAAAAATGTTCTCGCGAGATCTCGACTCCAGCTCTTCCTTTAGAGATCCCGCCCCCAGTCACGCACAAGCGTACGTCAGGTCCAGGCGAGAAGAACCTGGGGGAAGGTAAAAAAAAAAAGAAAAAAAGATCGAGGGGCGGAGCTAGCCAACTGAAGCTGCGCACAGCATCCGCCGCAGCTGCTCTCCACCGAGGCAAAGAACTGGGGAGCACTTCCCCTCCAAAAGAAAGGAGAGCGGGCTGGAGGCGGAGTACTGAGGGAGGATCTTTGGCCTACTTCCGCCGTTTTCTTTATATCCAAAGAAACTTCCGGTGGTGGGACCTTCTGCGCTCCAGTTCCGAAGGCTCTCCTACTCCCCTAGGGGTAGGTTGGCCCGTAGTGGGGAGGGCAGCTGTTGGAACATGGCTCCAAATAAGCCGAGGTATGTCAAAGTCAAAGACAGCGCCCTCTCCGCTCCGGCATAAGGAAGGAATCCACTCTCGATCCCACCACCTTGGTTTCTTGTTTTGTTTGTATTACGCATTGTCGCACCGTTCTCTACTGCACTCCTGTCCTTAAATCAGGCCGAGGGACCTACAGGACTTTTATTCCCAACATACTCCAAGCACCAGTCCTGAGCTGGATGCAAGGGACAGAAATGATAAACTACCTGGGTCCGTTCAGACCAGCCTGTAAAGTGGTAGGATTACATAAGGTAATGAATAGTTTTTTTAAATATATTTTTATTGATTTCAGAGAGGAAGGGAGAGGGAGAGATAAAATCTTCAATGATGAGAATCATTGATTGGCTGCCTCCTGCACGCCCCCTACTGGGGATCTAGCCCTTGACCAGAATCAAATCCTAAACCCTGACTGCTGGGCGACTGAACCAAACCGGCTAGGGCATGATTTTTTTTCTATTTTTTGTTTTTTTTGACATTGTTGCAGAGTGTCTTCCAGTCACCAGCTACTAAGCAAGCAGGGAATGTAATGGGTACCTCTGCCAGTCTTGCTTTCCCTCCTGTCTCCGAAGCTGGCAGAATATTAGCCACTCTCCAGACATGATCCTGCGAGGTGGAAACTAATCTTAATTTAAGGGCCTCACTTGCATGGGTACCTGGGAGAGCAATGACTTGCTGAGAGTTAAGGAGTGTTCCAGGTGTGGAGAGGAAGCCAGCGTGCGATCAGCAATAAGCATGTCTGATAAATTGCTTGATGAGATTCAAAAGAAGGGGAAGCTTAATCTCCAAGTCTCCAGTAACTTTTGTGATTCTATTTTTTAAGGGCCCCTAACACACAGAGTTTTGTGTATATTTTTTAACTTAGGTTGACCTTGACCTTCCTTCCTCTCCTATTTTTCTCCTACCTAAGGGCATATCAATCATCTCAAAGACAATATTGGCCTTAATTATGACAGTCTGTCTCCACTAATCTATTCTGGGTTATTAAGCACTGAGCAAACAGAGGCCAGGCCCTAGGCTGAAGTGTCTAATCCACCTAAAAGATTACTACCTCTGGCTTACACTGTGTCTCTGCCTTCCTTCCTGTGGGAGGCCTCCCCAGCCTTTAGCTAAACTGGCAAAAAGGCACACCCATCTCTCTTTATGTTCCAAGTTCATATCTATTTGCCTTGGCACTGGTTTCAGTTTAAAATACCATCAACCCTATCAATCTTTTTAAGGATTTGTTCTTCTCAAAATAAAACATTAACATCGGTCACAGGGAGTACTCATCCTGCTATAAATAGTTTCCTGGATCATCAAACTTATAGCTCAAGAGGCTATTCTGGGATATTTAAATAAATGAAGTCAGAAAAAGTTATTTAAGAATTCTGAAGAATCTTAGTGACAAGTTTCCAAGAATCACAGTTGTGAAGCAATGAAATTGCCAAAATAATGTTGGACACACTGTGAGTAAAGCGCAAGTTCTTTTCATTCAGCAGACTACCTTGAGTATTTTTTTAAAAATATATCTTTATTGATTTCAGAGAGGAAGGGAGAGGGAGAGAGAGATAGAAACATCAATGATGAGAGAGAATCATTGATCAGCTGCTTCCTGCATGCCCCCTACTGGGGATCGAGCTCGGCAACCAGGGCATGTGCCCTTGACCAGAATCAAACCTGGGACTCTTCAGTCTGCAGGCTGGCGCTTTATCCACTAAGCCAGTGGTTCTCAACCTTCTGGCCCTTTAAATACAGTTCCTCATGTTGTGACCCAACCATAAAATTATTTTTGTTGCTACTTCATAACTGTAATGTTGCTACTGTTATGAATCGTAATGTAAATATCTGATATGCAGGATGGTCTCAGGCAACCCCTGTGAAAGGGTCGTTCGACTGCCAAAGGGGTCGCGACCCACAGGTTGAGAACCGCTGCACTAAGCCATACCAGCCATGGCTATCGAGTATTTTAGAAGAAGGAAGTTATTAAATGCCTTTCTCTCATACAATGGTTAAATTTAGTACCAAGCAATCAGGAAGGTATTTGTTTGTTTTAAAAATACAGTATGCATAGGCTGTTCATCAATGAGACAAAAGGTTCGAAATTGGGAATTTATAATCATCCCTGCCAAATGTCCTGAAGAATATACTTTCTGGAGCAGCTTCCACAATTCTTTGCTTCAGGAGGAAGCTAAAAGCTCAGATAATGGTGTATTCTGGTCTCCCTAATCTCATAGTCAGTGGACCAGTGCCCTTAGTTAAACCAGAACTCTTATATTACACTCTATAAAACTCTGATTGCTCAATGATAATTACCATACCCTACCTCATCTTTAGCTCCTACAGTATGTGCTAGACATTGTGCTGAGTGATTTGGATATTATAATTCATTTAATCTTCATAGCAAGCCCATGAGGTAGGTATTATTTTCCAATTTTATAGAGAAAAGTAAGACCTGATGAAATTGAGTAACCTGTTCAAAATCATACAGCTTTGAAAACTCTGACTTCAACATGGGTTTCCTATACTACACCACTGCTTTCTTTAAGTTCACATTACTTATAGAGGCTCATTAAAGTAAATATGGAGGGGGGGGGGCCTAACCGGTTTGGCTCAGTGGATAGAGCATCGGCCTGCGGATTCAAGGGTCCCAGGTTCGATTCTGGTCAAGGGCATGTACCTTAGTTGCAGGCACATCCCCAGTGGGGAGTGTGCAGGAGGCAGCTGATCAATGTTTCTCTCTCATTGATGTTTCTAACTCTCTATCCCTCTCCCTTCCTCTCTGTAAAAAATCAATAAAATATATTTTAAAAAAATAAAATAAATATGGGGGGGAAAGAGTAAAATAAATAATTCAACTAGACTAATTCACTATTGACATTTTGGAATACATTCCTTCCTTTCAGTGCTTTTGTTGTATATGATGGTTGAATTTGGTTGTGCCTTTTTTAACATTAGGTTAAACCAGCCTTTCCCAAACTATATTCCCCAGGACAGTGTGCCATGAAATATTAATAGGTTAATATCACCATTTTAAAGGCTCTGAGAAGTCCTGTAGAAAATCTGTTTCACTTTGTTTAATCATAAATACAAGTATCAATATAAGAAGTATAATTATATAGTTAAGGAGTAGTAGAATACAATTTAGACTCCCGATTTTCCCCCTCAAGCATGTTTCTAATCATATGCTCTTCTGATATAAAAACTACCATTACAGTTCACTTCTAACTCCAAGTTGGCTGAAATCCTAGGGTCCTTCCTCATTCTGCCAAACTGTCTGCTTACATAGCACCACTGTTATCTCATTCTCCAAAGCCCAAGTTTTGCCCTTATTCAGGCTGATTACACTGATATATATATATATATGATATCACATATGGCATCACTATCTGTCCCACCCTTTTTCTCTTTATAATCTTAAAATGCTGGATGAACTTCGCCCAGATTTCTCTAAGCCACAGAAGCTGATATGATCATGAAAACTTAACCCCTTCATCTAGGTCTCTTGATCAACAAAAATTTTCCTGGCCTGACTCACAACCTCTGTATCCATCAGCTCCACCTTCTCTTCAACCAGCCCCAGACACAGCCTTCTTCCACCTCTAGCAGCTGGCATTCCAGCTCCACCCCAAAGTCCTGCCTGTTGGTCTGGTCTGTTGAGAGCAGAAATATGACTCTGACCTGTTCAGCCCAGTTTTACTCTGGCTTGTCCTGTTCTTTTCCCCACCTGCACCTCACCACCCAGCCCAGGGAGCTATCCTGCTATAGTAGCAGTTGCCATCCTGTTTCTACAGATTACAAAGCTTTCTTTACCATCTTTTGTTTTAATTATCAAATTCATCAGGACTCAGTGTACCCTGTGCTGGTTTCTTTTCAGCTGAAAACAGGTCATTTGTCTCAGGACAACGCTCTTTTCTACATGCTCTAAGACTCAAAGACAATGACTTTAAAAGGTCTGGTGGCCTCTGATAATAACTCACCTTTCCTGACTAAAGAGGAGTCTGGGTGTGTATATTTGTAATTTGATAAAGAAACAGTGTTATTATGAACAAGTTGATGTGGCATTCTGCCCATACATTGCTTCCCAATCAAAGGAGGACCATTTATTTTCTTGTTGACATGTAGTTAATGTTCAAATGCAATGTGAGTTAAAAATCTAAATATATCACAGATGATTACAGTTTGACACTTGAATGCTAGCAGTATAAGCCCTAACTCAGAGGAGATGACTAACATGTTTTCCTGGCAATGGCACAGGAATCCATCCCTAATGCAAAAGGCAGCAGCAGCAAGCTGAAACAAGAGAAGAGGTGATCTGAGCTCACTGGAAGCGTCAGAGTTTCTTTTCCAAACAAGACAAAGACAACCCTAGAAAAGGTGACCAAAAGACATTTCCACTATGAAGATATTTTGATACAGTTATCCCTTGGTATCCAAGGGATTAGTTACAAGGCCCCCACGGATACCTAAATCCCTTATATAAAATGGTGTAGTATTTGCATATAACCTCCCGGATACTTTAAATCATCTCTAGATTACATAAGTATAACACCTAGTATAATGTAAATGCTGTGTAAATAGTTGTTATACTGTATTCTTTAGGGATTTAGGGGATAATGATTTTTTTAAAAAGCTGTACATATTCAGTGCAGACTCAACCACAATAGTCTTAACTACATAGGCCTAACTACATAGTACATACATGGCAATAACAACATAACTTTTTAAAAAATATTTTTGATCTGGGTTAGAGATCAAATATTTTTGATCTGGGATGCAGAACCTGTGGATACAGGGGGGCTGAATGTATCTGGCAGAGAGTAGAAATATAGTTAAGTCATTTTTCATTTTTTCTTTTTTTTTTAATAAGGCATTTTTCAAAACTGGGTTATTCACCCTTTAAGAATACTATTAAATACGAATATATTTTGTGCCATTTCCATGAAAGGCAAAAGTTTCATTTTGAAGAAAGAAAATTGATCCTAAAGATTCCAACTAGATAGCCTTATTGGGTTCCGCAGCCAGCACCAGTGAGAATATCTTTTTTTATTCCAATAGTATCAGCAGATATCATGAGTAGTCAGGAAGAAGTAGTACATTCATATTTGGCATGTCTATCTTACCTCTAAGTGAGATGAGATCCAGAGACCCAAGAAGGCCCCATCTGATCTCTTCTAGCCCTTTAGAATACCAGTGGGGTGACAAAAATGCCTCCCTTAGGGCTTCTCTCTAATGTTTTTCCTTAGAGCTTCTGCTCTAAAAGTAAAATCCCCTTCCAAAGTTGGGGAGACACAATGACAATCTGGCATCTCCATGTAAATGAACAGAATAACCACATGATTAAGAGGAAATTCATGAATGAGCTTCTCCTCCCCCCTCCCACTCAGCATGTACTTTCATGTTCCTTAGGTGAGTGTCTTCCTCTAAGATTTTCAATGGGGTTTCCTAAATGCAACACAGTTTCACTGCAACATTTGATAATTGCTGCTACTTGTGAAGCAAGGCTGGCCACTTACCCTTCCTCTGTGAGAAGTGACTTGACCAAAGGTATGGTTGCTAGCAAAGCCATCCTATCAGAACTGCAAGAAGGAGCACAGTACAATTAAGTAGTAATAATTACAACTATGGTACTGGTGCTAGAAAGGACAAAGACAAACAGAAATAAAAGTCCAGAAACAAACTCAAGTATGAGAATTTAGCATATGATACATGGCATTTTTAAAACTAGTGGTGGAAGGGGTGATGTTGGGACATTAGCTAACCATTTTGGAAAAAATTTTAGATCCCTACCTCAAACCATATACAAGAATATATTCCTAATAAATCAAACACTTAAAAGTTTACAAATTTAAATTTCAAAAATAAAGCCATGTTCTTCCCCCAAAGCAGCCATAGGTGACCTCTGAAAATGGTTTGCTATTCACTAGACCCAGAAAACCCCACAAAATCATGCAAATCAAGAGGCTCAAATCTCCGTGTTCACTTTATTTTTTTTTAAATATATTTTATTGATTTTTTACAGAGAGGAAGAGAGAGAGAGAGAGAGCTAGGAACATTGATCAGCTGCCTCCTGCACACCTCCTACTGGGGATGTGCCCGCAACCAAGGTACATGCCCTTTACTGGAATCGAACCTGGGACCTTTCAGTTCGCAGGCTGATGCTCTATCCACTGAGCCAAACCAATTAGGGCTCCGTGTTCACTTTAAGAACACTCGTGAAACTGCCCAGGCCATCAAGGGTATGCATATTCAAAAGCCACCAAGTATCTGAAGGATGTCACTTTAAAGAAGCAATGTGTGCCATTCTGTCATTACAATGGTGGAGTTGGTAAGTGTGCCCAGGCCTAACAGCGGGGCTGGACACAGGGTGGGTGGCCCAAAAAGAGTGCCAAATTTTTGCTGCACATGCTTAAAAATGCTGAGAGCAATGCTGAACTTAGGGTTTAGATGTAGACTCTCTGGTCATTGAGCACAATCAGCTAAACAAAGCTCCCAAGATGTGGCAAAGAACCTACAGAGCTCATGGGCGGATTAACCCATACATGAGCTCTCCCTGCCACATTGAGATGATCCTTACTGAAAAGGAGCAGATTGTTCCCAAACCAGTAGAGGAGGTTGCACAGAAGAAACTGAAGAAACAAAAATCCATGGCCTGGGAGTACATTCAGCATAAAATAAATCTAATAAAAGTAAAAGCAAAAAAAAAAAGTAAAAGCAGAATGTTGAATGTCTTTATTACTAAATATATTTCAAGTGATCAAACAAGTTTTCTGATTAGAATTTAAAAATAGATTATTCTGTTCTTCTGCCATTGATTTGGTTCAGAAACATGCTGTTTTGAATGTCTTGCTGCTTTTTTGGATAAGATGGGATTAAAACTTGGAGTTCTGAAAAAAATAAATAAATAAAGCCATGTAATTACCAGAAAATAAAGGTGAATAAATACATACTCATATATATATTTATATAAACATGCAAACATAGTGAACTTTTTACATATAACACCAAAAGACAAAAACTGTAAAAGCAAAAGATAGAAAAATGAATGCAAAACAACCACAAACAAAATAAATGACAATAAATATAAAGTTAATAAAAACTATCCAAAATTGGGAGATAAGGCAAAAATATTACTGCTTATTCTTTCAATATCATAATAAAACAATAGAAAATGGCCCAAACTCTGTAAAATTAGATATTAACTTATAAAAGATTGATAAATTGCAAATGGTTTTTGTATAGGAGAGATACAAATGATTTTTGTCCAAAGATTAGAAAAGATATGCCCAAAGATTATGCTTTTATTGCACTGTAGAACAATAAAAGTTTTGTATTAATCTAACAATCTAATTTCAGCATTCTTTCTTTCACTTCAGTCTCTTGAATTCTGCATTGAATCAGCTTTACTATCCTGCCAGTCCCCTATTAATGAGTTAAATAAACCACTGGCATGTCTTCATTATACACATTTGTATGCTTTTTAACATTTTTTTGTTTTGCTTTTACATTTTTTAAAATTTATTGATTTTAGAGAGAGAAAGGAAAGGAGAAAGAGAAATAAACATTGATTTGTTGTTTCACTTATTTATGCATTAATTGGTTGATTCTTGTATGTTCCCTAACTGGGGATCAAACCCACAATCTTGGTGTATCAAGACAATGCTCTAACCAACTGAGCTACCCAACCAGAGCTGATTTTACTTTTTAAAAATAAAAGTTTGTCCTAAAAAAAAGATAAACATAGAATTATCATATGACCCATAAATTCCACCTCTAGTTATATATCTAAAGAAATTGAAAGCAAAGACTCAAATAGATACTTGTACACCAATGTTCATTAGCAGCATTATTCTCAATAGCCAAAAGGTGGAAACAAATCAAGTGCCCATCGAAAGATGAGTAGATAAGCAAAATGTGTTACATAAATACAATGGAATATTATTCAGCCGTAAAAAGGATGATGCTAATCTAATACATGCTACAATATGAATAAACCTTGAAAACATTATGCTAAGTACAATAAGTCAGACACAAAAAGACAACTATTGTATGATTTCATATATGTGAGATATCTAAAATAAGCAAATTCATAGAACATAGAATAGAGGTTACCCTGGGCTATGGGTAGAGGTAAATCTAGAGTCATTTGAAAAAAAAAATTGATTTTTAGAGAGAGAGGAAGAGAGAGAGAAAAACATCGATTGGCTGCCTCCCGCATGTGCCCAGACAAGGCTCAAACCAGCAATCCAGGCATGTGCCCTGACTGGAATCAAACTGGCAACCCTTTGGTGCCCAAGATGATGCCCAACCAACTGAGCCACACTGGCCAGGGCAGAGTCGTTTTTTAATGGATACAAAGGTTCTGTTTGCAATGATGAAAAAGTTATGGAGATAGCCCTAGCTGGTTTGGCTCAGGGATAGAACGCCAGCCTGTGGACTGAAGGGTCCCAGGTTCTATTCCAGTCAAGGTCACATGCCCAGGTTATGGGCTCAATCCCCAGTAAGGGGCATGCAAGAGGTAGCTGATCAATGATTCTCTCTCATTATTGATGTTTCCATCTCTCTCTCCCTCTCCCTTCCTCTCTGAAATAAAAATATTTTTTAAAAAAAGTTACGGAAATGAATAATGATGATAGTTGCACAACACTGTGAATATACTTAACTAGAGGCCCAGTGCACGAAATTCGTGCATGGGTGCGGTCCCTTGGCCTGGCCAGCGATCAGGGCCAATTGGGGTGTCTCCCCCAGTCCCAATCAGGGCCAGGGGAAGGGACCACAGGAGGTTGGCCGGCCATGGGAGGTCAGCTGTGGGAGTGCACTGATCACCAGGGGGCAGCTCCTGCATTGAGCATCTGCCCCCTGGTGGTCAGTGCATGTCACAGCTATCGGCCGGTTGTCCGGTCAACTGGTTATAACTGTCACTTAGGCTTTTATTTATATAGATATCCTTGAAAAAAACAATGGGCAAGCATGCTTCCCCTGTGTATACAGGGGAGGGAGTATAGTAGACAGCCTACAGCTCTGCAGCACTAAAGCCTAGCTGGGCTTTAATACCAGTTCCACCATTCATTGCCTGAATGACTAGGCATGTGGCTTAATAATCTATAAGCCTCAGTTTCCTCACCTGAAAATGGGGGATATATAGGACCTAACTCAATTAAATAAGAGTTAACATAAAGTATATATTGTCTGATTCATAGCAATTGCTCAAGAAATATTAGAGATGATTGTTGTTGTTGTTGCTCAAACAGGATATTGCATGAGATTTTTCCCAGTTGTCCCATGATTAGTGATTAGAACCCACAGGTAAGAACAAAAAAGTGCTAACTAACCCACACCCTTAAGAAAATTGGTAGTAATTGGAGCTAGGCAATTCCCCCAAGAGAGTAGGTAGAAATAGCCTAGGCCCGTGGTCGGCAAACTGCGGCTCTCGAGCCAAATGCAGCTCTTTGGCTCCTTGAGTGTGGCTCTTCCTAAGCCTTAGGAGTACCCTAATTAAGTTAATAACAATGTACCTACCTATATAGTTTAAGTTTAAAAAATTTGGCTCTCAAAAGAAATTTCAATCGTTGTACTGTTGATATTTGGCTCTGTTGACTAATGAGTTTGCCGACCACTGGTCTAGACCTAGGGTTTCCAGCCTCTTTCCCACTTCAGCCACCCTCTAGTTCAACCTTGGCTGCACATTAGAATCACCTGGGAATCTTTTTAAAATCCTGATTTCTGGGCCTCATCCTCCGGAAATTCTGTTTCTTTGTTACTAATGTTGTGGCCCCACCCCATAACAAAGATTCCCAGGTGATTCTAATGTGCAGCCAAGGTTGAGAACCACTGCTCTAGTCTCTGTAGAAATGAGGAGTGAAAAGGGAGCCGGTGATTTGCTTCGTGGGGTGTGCAGACTTCATGATGAAAAACGATTTCCTCCTCCCAGTAAGATATGGGTGGAAGTTGCTGTCCCTCCAGGGAAGACTCTGGAGAAGGGAGGTGCTTGTAAAACCGGGAGAGAGATGCATGCAGGAAAGGGAGACCTGCATCCTGCATTTTCCTTGGCCATCTGCTGAGGCAGTGTGCTTGCCAATTTCCCCCTTTGACAAAGAAGGGACAAATATGAACAAAGGAGAAGAGAACTGGAGCGAGCTGGCTCTAAGAAAAGGCCAAGAGAGGAAAGTAGTCTGGTGTGACAGGGAATATGTTCTCCCTGGATCCACTGCACATTGGAATAGGTGCCTGAACGTGGACTGTCCCCAGTCCCTACCCAACAAGGCTGCTGCTGGGAGAGGTGACCCTCGTAACAAGAGGCAGCAGTTGAGAAGAAATGGTCAAGCTAGAGCTGAGGTCTTCCTTATCAGGGAACTGTGGAATAGGAGGCCCAGACTGGCCCTCTAAGGACACCTATACTGGACACCTGTCATACACTGGGCATTAACACAGAGGCCAATCAGCATAGACTAGAGAAACAAGAATAACCAACAAAGACAGCATTACAGACACACTCAGGAAAGCATGAAACCTCTTGAGTCAAGGATTCTATTACCTCCAGCTAAAAGTTCTTTTCTTTTTTTAAATATATTTTTATTGATTTCAGAGAGAAAGGAAGAGGGAGGGAGAGAGAGAAACATCAATGATGAGAGAGAATCATGGATCAGCTGCCTCCTGCACGCCCCCTACTCGAGATCAAGCCTGCAACCCAGGCATCCCAGGCATGTGCCCCTGACCGGAATCAAACTCCGGACCCTTCATTCTGCAGGCCGATGCTCCATCCACGGAGCCAAACCAGCCAGGGCTAAAAGTTTCTTAATATACTTCTTTCTCTGAGGAACAGATTTCTCTCTCCATAGACTGGCTGCCCCTCAGCTCAGAATGAACGTGCTTCAAGCCCAGCCCCACAAAGGGATAAAAACTGAAGAGCTTTAGTTCAAATCTAAAATTCCCCAGGAGGGGAGGTGGAAGAGGGCATTGAGGTGATAAATGGTGATAGAAAAAAATAAAATAAAATAAAATAAAATAAAAATACAAAATTCCCAGGTAAGAGATCCTGACTGGTCCAGCATAGCTGGGAATACAGGGTCACTAACACCCAGTCTCAGAGGACTGTCATTATGAGCTGAAAACGTCTTAAAAGTTGTCTTACAGTGTTGACGTCGTGACAGAAAATGTTATGCCCCAGAATATTAGAGTTGAGGAATCCAGATAGGCTTGGGTGGGCTTTGAAATATACATTATACTTGGGGGTGGGGGGGCGCGACGATTTACCATACCTCACTTTCCAGAGAGTTTCACAAGGTTATGATTAAGGACTGTGAGGTTTGGGAAGGAGCAGAGGAGTCTTGATCCTTTAAGAGGAAGTAAGGGAGGTCATTGATTACCAGGAGAGAGACATAGGTCATGTCATTTACAATGTGGCCACCTTCTACTACCCCCTACCAATCTTCAATAAAATCATGAGATGCGTAGTGTGATGGGATTTCTGGTGGGACTTGCAAGGGGGATGCAGCTTCATATCCAAGTATGACCTTGGGCAGGAACAGAGATAGAGAAGTTAGAAGGTACAGTGGAGGGGGTGGGCAGCCAGAGAATTTTGATGAATGAGGATTTATCTGGAAGAAATACTAGAGCATCATTCCAAATTTCACGTGAACTTTAATAAAACAATCATCATATATCTGACTTGGTAATTAAAGTGTTTGTATCTAGAGCACAGAAGTGTCTCATCCTCGCTAGAAAAGGGAGAAAGAGAGCTGAGAGGGGGATTTTCATTTCAGCTGATTTGCTTTGCATTTGCTGTAAGGCCTTTCTAAATGTTTGGCCACCTGTAGGTCTTTGCAAAAACACTGTTACCTTTCCCATTGTATCTAGATGTGACAAGTTTATATGGAAAGATCTTATAGAATGGTCCTGTTATAGGACATAATGTACATCTTTTGTTTTTTCTGCTCACCATTCATTCCTGAGATATTCCTCTAATCTTCCTCGATCTGGTGGGCTGCTAATCTGGAGATCCCAAGATCCTTACAGCTGTCAGCACCTAAAAAAAGGTGTCAGTTTCCCTGTGACTAGAGGGATGGGCACATCTCCTTAAGAAGTCAAGTAGCCCTGGCCTGTATGGCTCATACACTGAAAGATTTCCAGTTCAGTTCAATTAGGTTAGATTCTGGTCAGGGCACATGCCCAGGTTTCAGGCTCAATCCCCAGTAAGGGGTGTGCAGAAAGCCTGTTCAGGCCACATGCACAGGTTGTGGGCTCAATCCCTGGTAGGAGGCGTGCAGGAGGCAGTTGCTCAATGTTTCACTCTCACATAGATGTTTATCTCTCCCTCTCCCTCTCTCTCTCTCTAAAAAAAAAAAAAGAAAAGAAAGAAAGAAAGAAAGAAAGAAAGAAAGAAAGAAAGAAAAAACAAAAAACCAAAACCAAGTCTTCTTTATTTCTGGTGCAAAACCACCTACGTAACATATATGACCCAGTGCAAAGTTAAATGCAGTTTGCCAGCCCAGAAAGTGGACCTTGATCTGTGCTCAGCTCCCTAAGCACAGGTGCTTATAAACAGGTCAGGGCAGGAAAATATTTGTAAAATATAAAGCAAAAGGTTTATATGTAAAATATTAAAAGTTTCTATAAGTCAATATTAAAAAGATAAAAATCCAATAGAAAAATAGGCAAATAATTTGAACAGACAATTCATGAAAGATAGTTTTCAGTGATCATATGAAAGGTACTTAACCTTATCAATAATATATCATATTGGTTTATTAGATAGGCAAAAGTTAAAGTTTGACCATTCTCAGGTCTGGTGAGGAAGCAGTGTTGGGTACAACCTATTTAAAGGCCAATAGATGATACCTATCAAAATTAAAAGTGCTCATATTCTTTCACCCAGCAATTCCTCTTCTAGAAAGTCATCTTTTCCTGGCCGGTTTGGCTCAGTGGATAGAGCAGGGGTCCTCAAACTTTTTAAACACGGGGCCAGTTCACTGTCCCTCAGACCGTTGGAGGGCCGGACTATAGTTTAAAAAAAACAACTATGAACAAATTCCTATGCACACTGCACATATTTTATTTTGAAGTAAAAAAACAAAACGGGAACAAATACAATATTTGTATTTGCATGTGGCCTGTGGGCCGTAGTTTGAGGACCCCTGGGATAGAGCGTTGGCCTGTGGACTGAAGGGTCCCAGGTTCGATTCTGGCCAAGGGCACATGCCCAGGTTGCAGGCTTGATTCCCAGTAGGGGGCGTGCAGGAGGCAGCTGATCCATGATTCTCTCTCATCATCGATGTTTCTGTCTCTCCCTTCTCCCTTCCTCTTTGAAATCAATAAAAATATATTTTTTTAAAAAAAGAAAGTCATCTTACAGAGACACAGTGAATGCTTAAAAATCTGTTTATTCCGCCCGGCTGGTGTTGCTCAGTGGTTGAGCGTCGACCTATGAACAAAGAGGCCACGGGTTTGATTCATTGGCATAAGCCTGGGTTACAGGCTCTATCCCCAGTGTGGGGTGTGCATGAGGCAGCTGATCAGTGATTCTCTATCATCATTGATGTTTCTATCTCTCTCTCCCTTCCTCTCTGAAATCAATGAAAAAATATTTTTTAAAAATCTGTTCATTCCATCTTTGTGGTAAATCATCTAATTGTTCAACAATAATTGTTCAACAATACTGGTTGGATAAATTGTGGAATAACCATGTAATCCATATAGTATAATATATGAAAATAATGAATTAGCTCTGTATGTGCTGATATGGAAAAAGAAGTTCCTGCATACACTGAGGAGTAAGCAAAGCAAGCTGAAGTACAGAACAGATAGTAAGATCCCATTGTTTTGAGAATAAAGTGTGCTCAAAGGTCACATGATATCACCTTCTGGGTGGATCTCAACCAATACTAAATCACTTTTTATTTTTAAAAAAATTTATTTAATGATATTAGAGAGGGAGAGAAGAATGGGGGAAGAGCAAGAGAGAGAGACATTGATTTATTGTTCCACTTTATTTATGCATACGTTGGCTGACTCTTGTATGTGCCTTGACCTGGAGGAACCCCAACCTTGGCTATGGGACGATGCTCTAACCAACTGAGCTACCTGACTAGGGCCACTCAATTATTTTTCTTTAGAGTATTTATGTTTGTTGGACATTATCTCTTTTTATTATCTGAAGAAAGCTCCATGTGTACAAGAACTTTATTCATTCAATGCTTTATCTTCAGTTTCTAAAACATTTTAGGTGTTGGATAATTATTAATTTAAAAAGTGAATGGGGCCCTGGCTGGTTTGGCTGAGTGGATGGAGCGTTGGCTTGCGGACTGAGGGGTCCTGGGTTCAATTCCTGTTGGGGGGCACGTGCCCGGGTTGTGGGCTTGATCCCTAGTGGGGGGTGTGCAGGAGGCAGCCGATCGGAGATTCTCTCTCATCATTGATGTTTCTGTCTCCCTCTCCCTCTCCCTTCCTCTCTGAAATTAATAAAAAAATATTTTTTAAAAAGTGAATGGGGACTCAGAAACTTATACATATTTCAAAGTTATATGTTTCAAAGAAAATAGATTTAAGGTAATAAAATTTCTATAATCTGTCACTAAATGCTAAAATAGCCTAAAATAATTATTTGTAGCATCTTTTACCCACTGACAAAGAAGCTTTACTTACATAGTGTCATTTGGTCCCTATGAAATACATAAAAATAGAAATAAACATACATTTTCACTTCATGGTTTGCTAAAGTCAGTCTTTCAATTGATGGTCTCCACCCAAGATGGGTTGAATTCGCGAATGCGAAGCCTGTGGATAGGCAGGAACAACTGTATTTATTGTGGGGAAAAAACCCGTGTATAAGCGGACCCGCACCGTTCGAATCCGTGTCGTTCCAGGGTCAGCAGGACAAGTACCGACCCTTCCAAACCCCGTTCAGACCAGACCTCCGGCCTCACCCCTCCTCGGCGAACCAGACGCCCACACCTCAGACCCAGCTCCACGCCCCGCCCAGAAGCCGCGGAGGCGGGGCTAGCTCCGCCCACGCCTGCGTCCTCTGCATTCGAAGCCCCGCCCCTTCCGAGGAGTTTCCCAAAATTCAGCGCGGCATACCTCAGCCGCGCTAAGATGGCGACTCCCATGCATCGACTCATAGCCCGGAGACAAGCGTAAGTGAGGGCCCTTGTTGGGTGCGGGGCGGGCTGGGGGCGGGGAGAAGCGCGTCAGTCGGCGGTTGAGCGGCGTCCGGATGCACGGCCGGTCTCGGGTCCTCAGACGGATCGGCAGAGGGTGGATGTTTTTCTCACACGGAGCCGCCTCGCTGTTCGGGCCGGGCATAAAGTTTTTGTCCGTGGGCTAGCGATATCGCAGGAGACGGCTGCGTAGGGTCCCCGTGGCGGGACCCGGGGGTGGGGGAGGGTTAGTCTGAAGAGAGCCTGGAGTTTGGTTTCCCGGAAGGGGACGCACAGGAGTTGGTCACGAAGTGTGCCCCTTTGCCCACCCGGCCGCCTGCCCCTCGCGTGGCCGGGGGACGCCGAAGGCCTGATCCCGCCTCCCTCTTCCCGCCGACGGAAACCTTCAGCTTCCTCTACGCGGCCTCTAGCCTCGCTGGCTTTTCCTGCCCCTTTCCTATCGCCTTCCCCAGGAACAGTCTGACGGCAACGCCGGCTTTCCTCCCAGGCTGTCTCACTTTCTGCCATTCATTCTGTTCAGCAAGTATTAATTTATTCATTACCTGTCGCTCTGTGTCAGAATTTGGGTAGAAAGCAAAAGAGGGGTTCAAGACAAACTCCGCTTTCAGGGAGCATCCATGCTAGTGGTGGGAAGGGTCGATAAACTAAACATTTTAAGTGAATACGGGTGGTGATAAGAACTTGGAAGCCAGTAACAGGTGGTGGGAGAGGGAAAGGGCCGGGTTAGGTTGGTTGCCCAGGACAGGTACTCGTGAAGAGGTGACGCTTGAACAGAGATTCCAAGTGTGAGAAAGGAGCCAGTCATGAGAGGATCTGGGGAAGGAGCATCCAGACGGTAGCATAATTGCTTTGAGATAAGAAAAGAAGTTCGTTTTTTAGAACCGAGAGATGGCCATGGTGGCAAATGAGGGGGAGAGAGTGGAATCTCCCAGATAGCCCTTTTTTGCTTCTGCCAACCTGCTCACCCAAACGTTTGCCTCTTTTTCATTCGCAGCATTTCATGCCATCACCATTTGCACATCAATAATATATCACTGCCCTAACTGGTTTGGCTCAGTGGATAGAGCGTCGGCCTGCGGACTGAAGGGTCCCAGGTTCGATTCCGGTCAAGGGCATGTACCTTGGTTGCGGGCACATACCCAGTAGGGGGCGTGCAGGAGGCAGTTGATCGATGTTTCTCTCATCGATGTTTCTAGCTCTCTATCCCTCTCCCTTCCTCTCTGTAAAAAATCAATAAAATATATTTTAAAAAATATATATCACTTATTCTGCTAGCATATACTGTATATGTTTATATTTCTTTTTTTTCTTCTTCTTGATTTTAGATAGGGAGGAAGAGAGAGAGAGAAACATCAATGGAAGAGAGATTACATGGCTTGGTTGCCTCCAGTAAGTCCCAGAACCTGGTCCAACCTAGGTATGTGCTATGATCAGGAATGAAACACATGACCTTTTGGTGCATGGGATGATGTTCCAACCAACTGAGCCACACTGACCAGAGCTGTATTTCTTTTAATATTGATATTTTTTATTCTGAGATCCCTGTCCAGTTTTCTCTCCCCTCCATCACATTCTGTCTGTCCTGTCAGTTAAGAAGAGTTCCTTGAGCATAAGGATAAAGACTGAGAGAGTCAGAGTACGTAGTATGCTTGATGAAGGAAGGAGACTTTAAAGTCACACAGTTCTGAGATCAAGAATGGAGTGCTAATAATACTTAAAAAGCATAGTAAATGATGTGACCAGGGTCCACTCTCTCTCAGGCTTGTTCTTTTGGGTGTTGGGTCCAGTCCTTTGGTATAAAGATGACTGCAGTATCTAGGGTCATTTATATCCTCTCAGCTTCAAGTTGATGGCATCTCATTGGTCTAGATTGGGTTACATGCCCAACCCTGAGCCAAGTCTATGGGATTATGAAGCTCTGATTGACTTAGACCTCATAATCTCCTGAGTACAATTGAGTGGATCTCTACAAATCAATGATCTAGTTTGAGTAATCTACCCTTCTCTCCACTTCTAAAATCAAAACAGAATTTGCCTGCTTCCAGTCTTTCAGCACCACTTCTGTATTCCAGAGTTCCTCAGATTACCAGTAGCAGTCCAATAGTCTCACCTGGGAAAATCTGTGATATGTCAGGGAGCATTCACCTGGTCATATAACTTAAACACATTCAAAATGGATAAGGGCTCTGTTACATACTCCTCAAATATCTTGGACTTCAGTTTTACTCTTTTTATTCTGTGTACTAGAGGCCCAGTGCACGAAATTTGTGCATGGGTGCGGTCCCTAGGCCTGGCCAGCGATTGAAGTATGAGCATCTGGTGTGGAAGGGCAGGTCCCACCTGACCTCTAGTCCCTGGGCAGTACCTGGGCCTCCGGGTCCCCGCCCCTCCCCGCTCCGCCTGAGTCATGGGGCCCCCACCCGGCTCCCTCAGCGCCTGGGAGCCAGGCGGCAACCCCATCCCCCGCCGCCACTGGTCCCCACCTTGGCCTGCCACCACCTGCTCACCTGCTCCACCTTCCCGCCGAGGTCCCGCTCTCATCAGGGCCCGCACTGCTGCCCACTGCCAGTGCCACATCGCCGGTGCCCACCATGTTCTGTGCCATCCCCTGGTGGTCAGCGCATGTCATAGCAAGCAGTCAAGGGGACAATTTGCATATTAGGCTTTTATTATATAGGAGGATAATAATACCTGAGTTCAGACTGAAGCAAAATAAAATAGTCCTGCTTGATCTCTAAGCCCATAATGTAATATTGGTGGCCTATTTACCTAGCACACCAAATAGTGAACCTATCCCTTTTTATATTCTTTATGATTTCAATATAACTAAGACACAAAATAAAATAATCTTTTATGTTCTTGATATTTTTTACTAGTCTCAGCTCATTTTGACAGACTTTCAGATATTTCTCTTATAGATCTTTACCAATTGGCATTACTTTAAATCTATAGGTCAATTTGGAGAGAAAGGGCATTTTTATAATATTGGGTCTTCCATTCTATGAACATGGTATATCCCTCTATTAGCTATTAGCTATTAGCTATTAGCTATTAGCTATTTATCTAAATGTCTAGTAACTAGAGTCCCAGCCGTGGGCAAACTACGGCCCGCGGCCCGTTTGAAATGAATAAAACTAAAAAAAAAAAAAGACCGTACCCTTTTATGTAATGATGTTTACTTTGAATTTATATTAGTTCACACAAACACTCCATCCATGCTTTTGTTCCGGCCCTCCGGTCCAGTTTAAGAACCCATTGTGGCCCTCGAGACTCTAGTTCCTCTCTGTAATCTTTGTTTTCTGCACAAAAGTCTTACACATATTTTCTTTTATTTATTTGTAGGTATTGGGTATTTTTCAGGATATTATAAATGTCACCTTTTAAAATTTCATTTTTTGCCTGGCCGGTGTGGCTCAGTGGTTGAGTGTCGACCCATGAACCAGAAGGTCACAGTTCAATTCCTGGTTGGGGCACATGCCCAGGTTGCAGGCTCGATCCCAAGTAGGGAGCGTGCAGAAAGCAGCCATTTGATGATTCTCTCTCATCATTGATGTTTCTATCTCTATCCTTCTCCCTTCCTCTCTCTGAAATCAATAAAAACATATTTAAATAAATTTTTAACTGTTTTTATTATATAGGAACAATTCATTTTTACGTGTTGACCTTATCTAATACAGTTTGGCAAACTGAATCCCGCCTGCTGCCTATTCTTGCAAACTAAGAATGTTTGTGGTTTTTTAAATTATTTATTTATTTGAGAGAGAGAGAGAGAGAGCGAGAGCGAGAGAGAGAAAGAAAGAAAGAAAGAAACATTGATCATGCATTCATTGATTAATTGTTGTATATGCACTGATGAGGGATCAGACTTGCAACCTTGGTGTATCAGGATGCCACTCCAACCAACTGAGCTACCTAGCCAGGGTATGAAGAATGTTACTAATATATATGATCAATTTGATGGTGGGGAATACTAACTTTGAATCTCAATTGAGTGAAACATTATCCTCCAAAAAAGAATTCCATTCTTCTCATTAGTAAACCTCTTTTATATGAAATATTTTTATTAACAAAATATTTCCAGAAAAAAAATTGTTTTCTGTTATATAAGTATCTACATAATATCCTCACTTTTTTTCCTTAAATATGTTTTTATTGATTATTTTTTAGAGAGTGGGAGAAGGGGAGGGAGAGAAGATAGAAACATCTATGATAGAGAAACCTCAATCGGCTGCTTCCTGCATGCCTCCTATTGAGGATTGAGCCTGCCACCCAAGCATATACCCTGACTGGGAATTGAGCCAGCAACCTCTTGGAGCATGGGACAGTGCTCAGCCCACTGAGCCATGCTAGCCGGGGATAATATCCTCGCTTTTGCCTCTTGATCTGCAAAGTCTAAAATATTTACTGTCTGACCCTTTACAGACAGTTTGCTGACCCCAATCCAAAGCCTTGCTAAACTCACGAATTCAAACTATTAAAAATATTTTATCTGTAGATCTTTTGGATTTGCCATGTCCATAATACATCATCAGTGAGGAATGATAATTTGATTTCTTCCTTTCCAATTCTTTCATCTGCTTTTCTTTGCTTGCTGCATCTTAATCTAATTTCAGGAACTGAGATTTTTCTTAGTCTCCTAGATGTCTAGAAACCGGACTGCACTCTTTATATGGTTGGTTTATTCTTAACGGATAGACCCTCTGAGTCCTAACTGCAGATACAAACTACAGGGCTGACCACTCTGGATTTCTATCTTCTTCTGTATCTTGGCTTGATTCTTTACCTTATTGTTAGTTCTCTCATGCCTCGAGCAGATTGTTTTAAATGTTTTCACTGTCTTTTCTAGTTCTGAGCCTAAGCGTTGTCTGAGTTACCTAGTCTGCCATTGCTGGAGTGGAATTGAGGAATGAAGATTTGAGCTAAATTCTGTCTTAACTTCAAGGTCCATGCTCTTAACCACTTACTATGCTGTCTTGTGATTAAACCTAACATAAACAATTTAAAATGTAAAATGATGTTTGTTTTTATTTAAAAATAAACACCATTTTACACATTATATTGTTTATGCTTTTCAGGGCAGAATTTAAGACCTGTATTCTGATTTTTGCTCTGTAGTGAAGCAAATAAGCAACATGTAAGATGTCAGAAATGCTTGGAATTTGGACATTGGACTTACGAATGCACAGGAAAAAGGAAATACCTACATAGGCCTTCAAGAACAGCAGAACTAAAGAAAGCTTTAAAAGAAAAAGAAAACAGATTATTATTACAACAAAGGTAAGTTTACATGTGATATCTAAAGGAATATTTTTTCCCAAAGGAATCTTTTATATTTATAGACTTTATTAAGGACCTAAATGTCTCATGGTCGTTAATCAGATTTAGATTACAATATGAATGAGTGCTTATTATGTGCCAGGCACTACACTAAGCTCTTTACAAGTATTAGCATATTTAAGCATCATATCTATAACATAAAGGTAAGTAATTACTATTATTAATCCCCATTTTAAATACAAAGAAACTGAAGCATGTAGAGATTCAGTAACTTGATCAGTGCTGTCACACAGTAAGTAGGAAAGTTAAGTGTTAAACCAACCAGTCTTTTTAGAATCCATGCTCATAATCATTTTGCGTTATTGCTTCTACCTATGACATGACAACAGAATACTATGTGATAGATTATATAAGCTGCTATAAAAAGATATCCAAGATAAGTATCCAGGATACTTATATTAAGTATATAGACTAAGTAAAGAGCAGTATATATAATATGCTATCATTTATGTTAAAAAAGGAAAAAAGGAATAATTGGATTATTTGAAAATATAAATGATCGATAATTGTAGTTCCTTTCTAAAAAGACCTGAGTAGGAAGGAAACTAGAAAAATTTTATTTACTCTTTTATGCCCTTTGAATAAAGCTTTTTAAATTCCTATGAAATAAGTAAGTAGACATGCTTTAGAGAAACTGAAATAGGAAGGGGTTAGGTCAACTTAGTGCTACAAATTAGAAGCAGCGTCTTTAGGACTATTAGCTTTATAATAGTGTTATAAATATCAGGACTTTTAAGGAAGCTGCCTTCCAATTTGTGGACATGAGGCTCTTCAAGGGTTATACAGGAGTAGATAAGTAATCAGTTTCTAGATTATCAACATTCATTATACTTTTTCCAAAATGAATCTGTATGAGAACTTGTCTCCTGGTTCTCCTTTTCCACTCCCCTTCCTCAACAACCCTTCTTAATTTTGCAAAAGAATACCTCTCACCTTCTCTAATCTTAACCTTGGTGTATTGCCCTCATGTATAAAAACCTAAATGTCTTTCAAAATGCTGGTATTGGAATGAAAAAGTGAATGGTCCTAATTATTGGGAGTAAATTATTCTGTAAATTTTTTTCCCAGCAAAAATGAAGTAAGACCTAATTGAATTTTCAATTTATAAGTATATTTTAATGATACATCATTGTTACGTGTAGAATATAACTTGGGAGACGTGCAAAGCTTGACTGACATTGCTACAGTAAAACATTTTCCTACCTATTCAGGTTAACAAGGTTTATCAGGGTTAAATCCATACAGATTAAATATAGGAATTGAATTGAGGTTGAACCTTGTCATAGTCAAGTTTAAAAGGAAAAAAAGGACAGTGTAAAAGTACCAACTGTTAAAGATAAGCTTGTACATGTGTTTTTTAAGTGAATTGTGGTAGGTATCAAGTTATTGTGACATTTACTTTTCATTGGCTACAATTATCAAAATCATATAATAATTTTCTTAAAATAATATATAATATGCCAGTGATTACACCCTTTGCAAATATTGAAACTTAGAATTAAAAACTATGAGGAGGAAACATAATTTTGCAAAATTATTTTATTAGGAATGTAAGCAAAATATGTTTGGAGACCTTTGTCCTAAAAAATAAAATATTTGAATAACTTCATCCCAACATTTACTTTTACTTTTTTCAAAAAAATATATATTTTATTGATTTTAGAGAAGAAGAGAGAGATAGAAACATCAATGATGAAAGAGAATCATTGATTGGCTGCCTCCTGCACGCCCCCTACTGGGGATCAAGCCCGCAACCCAGGCATGTGCCCTTGGCCAGAATCAAACCTGGCACCCTTCAGTCCGCAGGCTGACGCTCTATCCATTGAGCCAAACCAGCTAGGGCTACTTTTATATTTTTTTTTTCTAGTTGGATTACACAAGTATCTTGATCTTAAAAATACATAGATCTATATGAATTTTAGATATGGCTCTATTACATAAAGACTGCTGATTTTTGGTTTAATGATAAAATGATGGAAGTGTGTGAATTTCAGTGATCATGGATTCTTGTGGTGTGGTTTAATAAATGTACTTCCACTTATTTACCCTCAAAATGACAATTCAGTAATTCCATTGTGTAAAACAACTTTGCATACATATCTATAATAATAAAAGCATAATATGCTAATTAGACCGGGCAGCTAAATGACCTTCCAGATGTCCTTCCAGATGACCTTCCAGACAAAACCGGGGCTGCGAGGGCTGAGGCAGCCGCCATGGCTGTGAGGGCCAAGCCCCTTGCATGAATTTCGTGCATCGGGCCTCTAGTATATTTATATTTAAAGACTCAGGAAATAAGGATAGAAGCATTACCTAGGACAGGGGTGGGCAACCTTTTTGTGAGTGCGTGCCAAAACCAGCAAAATCTCTGACTCAAAATTCTTCTGCGTGCCAACCCTAATTTTTTGAGAACATGTTACGCCTACTTGATATCTCTTAAGGTGTACGTATGTGAAGAACCTTGAAAAAATAATAAAATTCATTCGAGCGACAAAAACACAGTATATGATGATGAAAAATACATTTATTTTTTAATGTATACATGTACACTGATAGTCCGACAGAAAACTTTATGACTCCGTTTGATATTATCAGTGGGACTTTTGCTGCTGCATCACTGATGACAGAGATTTTACATCAGGTTTATATTTCGTGACCTTCAGAGATATGCACGAGCTACTACTTTCATCCGCCAGGCTACTCCTATTGCGAGACTTAACAAATTCATCACTGAGAACAAAGATTCACAAGCATATGTGG
>NW_005357764.1:5290421-5299074 GCF_000412655.1 Myotis brandtii | reverse complement strand
TCTGAAAAATAAAAAAGAATTTATTTAAAAAAAAAATGTGTCGATATTAAGAAAAAAATTGTAAATGCGTGCCAGCAAAAGTTACTGGCATGCCATGTTTGGCATGCGTGCTAGGGGTTGCCCACCCCTGAGCTAGGAACTATAGAGAAGTTCTGACTATAGAAATACTAAGTTTACAAGACAATGCTATAATAATAGAAGTAATTCTGGAATTTGAAAACCTGATTTATTATGCATGTTGTTTGGCAGGAATATAGCAGCAAGCCATTTGTATATTTCATTCAAAAATCACCAGACTTTGTTCTTGGTAAATGATGTGAAGGAACGCAGTCTTGAAGTATTAATTGTCACAATAAATAACTGAACATTTGGGGGACATACAAAAAAGAAATGGTTATTTTAAATTAAAGGTTGCTTTTTATATGAAATTAGAGGCCCGGTGCCCAAATTCGTGCACCAGTGGGTCCCTCGGCCTGGCCTGTGGGATCAGGCCGAAACCAGCTCTCTGACATCCCCCAAGGGGTCCCGAATTGCAAGAGGACGCAGGCAGGCCAAGGGACCCCATTGGTGCACAATCGGGGCCAGGGAGGGATGCAGGAGGTTGGCCAGCCGGGGAGAGACCGTGGGAGGGCTCCAGAGCATGTCCAGCCCGTCTTGCTCAGTCCCAATCGGCTGGACCCCAGCAGCAAGCTAACCTACTGGTTGGACTACTGGTCGGAGCATCTTCCCCCTGCTGGTCAGTGCACATCATAGCAAGCGGTTGTGCGGCCTTAGCATATCATTAGCATATTACATTTTGATTGGTTGACTGGACGATTGGACACTTAACATATTAGGCTTTTATTATATAGGATTGCCATTTATAATATTACTCTGGAAACTCAAATTATAAATTACAATTGTGCTATTATTTACTTTGTATTGTTGTTCAGGATGTAGTTGATTTAGCCATATCAACCTAAGTTCAAAACAAAAAAAAGAATCAAATTGGTACATTCAGTCATCTTTACCAACTTACCTGGCTTCTAAGATAAAGTTAATAGATAATATGTCTTGCTTCACTGCTGGTTATGTTGACTATGTACCACATACAGCCTACAACAGGAAACTTTCCATTTGGTTATAACAAATAATACTGGACTCTGAATACATGTTATAAAAGACAAAGTGTTTCTCCAATATAGAATAGTTTTGGAGATAACAGAAGGGTTGGTCTGAGCTGTGCATAATCACTCTATTAATAGGAGTTTCTTTTTCCCATGTTTATCAGCATTGGAGAAACTAATGTAGAAAGAAAGACGAAGAAAAAAAGGTATGTGCCTTCAGGAGTATTATATAGTTAATATGTAATACTAGTTGGAGGGATAGGAAGAATGATTTTAAAATAGTAAAGATTTGAATCTGAAGTTTCTTGTTTGCAATTTTCTGATATGTTCCTTTCTTTATCTATCTGGAATTTATTTCCTTTATGTCTCCTTTTTCTCTTACTTTCCAGAGTCCTTCTACCTGGAAATAGTAAATAATTTCTCCTAGCTTAGAATAGGAAATTTTATTAAACGGGTAAGAAATTATTGTCCAGCTATACCTGGTCTAAAGTATTTGAGATTATGAAACATTTGCTACTTCATGAGGTTTAAATAAAACCATTTGTTATACTGCAACTTTATTCTACTATTTTTTATTTGCTGTGGCGCATAATATATTAGGTATATTATACCATCCAAGAGAGTTAAATTACTAAAGTTAAATTACTAAATGACCTTGCTAAGGGAGGGAAGGCAGTATGGTTATAATAGGTAATCCCAAAAGCATTAAATGTAGGAATAACATGCTAGCAAAGCTTCAGTTATATACATGTACAGAAATTAACATTTTATTAAATGTTGGCTGCCCATGAATATAACTACTGATTGTCTAATAGGTCTAAGAGTGTAACCAGCTCCAGTAGCAATAGCAGTGACAGTTCAGCCAGTGATTCTTCATCAGAGAGTGAAGAAACATCTACCTCATCCTCCTCTGAGGACAGTGATACTGATGAAAGCTCCTCCAGTTCATCATCTTCAGCCTCCTCCACAAGCTCTTCCTCATCCTCTGATTCAGACTCAGATTCCAGCTCTTCCAGTAGTAGCAGCACCAGCACGGATAGCAGCTCCGAAGATGAACCACCAAAAAAGAAGCAAAAGAAATAGAGTCGCTCTACCTATATTGGACTGATGGACCATAAACTTTAATCTGATTCTCAAAAGGGAATTTAGAATATGTTAAAGCCAAATAGATTAACTGGCCAAAATTTTGAGAGCTCAGAAGTTTCTAAATGTTTTACATTGTAAGAGCATAAAAAGTATTAATGAAATATATATATATATATATGTATATATATACACACACACACACACACACTTTTATTTTAAGAGTGAATCTTGTTTTTCTTTTTTATATTTATCTCTAACACTTAATCAAAAGCTGAAATCCAGTAATTCTGTTTTTGTGGTAAAATTTATTTTTGCCCTGGCCCACATGGCTCAGTTGATTGAGTGTCATCCCATGCACCAAAAGATTGCTGCTTTGATTCCAGTCAGGGCACATACCCGGGTTGCATGCTCATTCCCTGGTGGAGGACATGCAGAGACAGCCTGTCAATGATTCACTCTCACATCAATGTTTCTCTCTCTGTCCCTCTGCCTTCCTCTCTAAAAAAAAATCAATAAAAAATATTTAGAATAAAACAAACTAACTCTTTTCTCCCTGTGAAAACAATGCTATACTTTGTTATATGTTAGTGTTATGTATGACATATTTTCAGGATAATGCATCAGAATATCTGGCAGTGAATTTCTGTGTGTTTTTATGTCAGATTTAATACATTGTTATTATAAGCTTAGGCGTCTTTGTTGATAAATGTGCTCTATTTTTATGTTTATGTTCAGAAAGTTATTTTGCCTTCTGTCCTAAATGAAAAGTTCAAGGAACCTATTAATATATTTCTACCTTTTTGATGGTACAAGTTTCAAGTTACTGTGTTGTATCATTTATTTTCTTCTGGTTCTTAGCGTTACACTTATCTGAGGAGCATCATTCTAGAGAAACTTAAAAAGGAACAAAAATGTTGAAACTACTTAGGAATCTTGGTGCCTTTGGGTAAATTCAGTGTATCAGAAAACAGTCATTTAAAAGGCTAACAAGTAAAAATGATACAAATATATTTCTTTGTGTGTTAATATGCTATAAAAGGTACCATTCAAAGGGGGAAAGAAAGTAGGAGGAAGGAAGGTAATTTTTACAGAAAATGAGGGTGATGTTGGTTGCCTTTTGTTGAGATTTTTTAAGCTTTCATAAAGATTGCCTTTTACCATTTTTATGATTTTAGTAGGACAGTTTATGTGGTAACTGGTCATATACAACAATGTACTACATAAATATGATGTGTTAATATAGCACATACACAATTGAAATCTAGCATGAAAGGTTAAAAAATACTGCACAATATTTCTTAAAATCACTCTGCTGTGATAAGAGTACTTAACATCAGATTACTCTGTGATGTCTTTTAACTTTTTGGAAAAATACATTTGTAAAGAAACCTTGATTTGGGTTCAATATAGGTTTTTAAAACTATGAATGTTGTCTTTTTTATATTTTTATGAGAAAGTGGGAGAAAATTACTTTGGAAGAAAATGGGCTTCTGTATAAATGTTGAAATATGTATGTTGTGAGTTTTAGGAGCATACAATCACCTGTAAGTTTTACAGAACCACCTGCTTTCGGTGATTGTAAATAAATTCTCAAAACTTCCTTGAAAGGCTCCATACAGAATGTGTCAATTGACAGGAAAATTTAATAAATTAGTAATTAAACACATTTTACAGTGTGGTCTCTTTAAGGGCAATTTCAGCAGTTAACTTGAAAGAGAAAAAAATGTGTACATAGGTAACATCACTTGCAATGAAATAAAACTCAGAGTTTGTGCTCACAAGTTTACGCTTCTGTTATCTTTTTGCTGTTTTATTTAATGCCAGTCTTTAGTAAATGTATTATGTCTCAACCACAACCATTTCAAAAGGAGTCATTAGATCATAGGTTTTCATCCTCAAACATTTTGTTAGTATAACTGTACAATATTGAAATTCTGTCCTGGAATCAAAATATGGCAGTAGGCCACAGGTTAGTACTGGATATGGAAAAAAGTGCACAGAAGGTATACTTCATATTCATGGTTTTATGTATTCTTTTAATTTTTATTTTGAGCCAATTGTAGAAAAGTTGTAAAAATATTACAATTTTCATATATACTTCATCTAGCTTCCCCTGTTAGCATTTACATAACCATAGTACAATGATAGCCAAGAAATTAATGTGAAAAAAAACAAACCAAAAACCTTATTCATATTTCACCAGTTTTCCCACTAATGTCCTTTTCCTGTTCCACAATATTACCCAGAAAATATATTTACTTACTTCTAAGTCTACTACTGTCTAGCAGTTCCTCAGTCTTTGTCTTTGAGGCCTTATCACTTTTGAAGAATATTTATCAGTTATTTTGTCTAATGTTCCTCAATTTGGGTTTGTCGTTTTCTCATTGAACTGAAGTTATGCTTTTTGGAAGACTATCACAGAAATGCAGTTGTGTCCTCACTCCATCATATCACAAGATTCCTAATGTCAATATATTGGTGATGTTGACCTTGAACACTTGGTTAAGGTGGCTTCTGTCAGGTTTCTCCATTGTAAAGTTAGTTAATAAATACCTTGGGGGAGATACTTTGAGATTATGCAAATTGTTTCTCCTCACACTCATCCACTTAGTTTTAGTGGATGTTGTCTATGACAGTTATTTGGGGGAGAGGGGTTGTTAATTTTTTAAATAATTTATTTTTCAATTACAGTTGACATACATTATATTAGTTTCAGGTGTACAACCCAATGATTAGACATTTCTATAACCTATGAAGTGATCACCTTGATAAATTTAGTACCCATATGGCACCATGCATAGTAATTACAATATTATTGACTATATTCCCTATGCTGTACTTATCCCCATGACTATTTTGTGACCACCAATTTGTGCTTCTTAACCTCCAGCCCCCCAACTGCTCTCCCCTCTAGCAACTGTCAAAATGTTCTCTGTATCCATGAGTATGACAGTTATTACTGTGATGTTTTGCCAATGGTGACTTTCTATTTCCTTCTACACTAATTGGAATTTTATACAGAAGAGCTGTCTCATCTCCCCCGTATTTATTTAATTATTTACATTATGGACACATGGATTTTATTTGTTATGTGGGTTAGAATCCAATAATACCATTATTTATTTTGTTGCTCAAATTGTCCCACCTTTGGCTACCAGGAGAGCTCCTTCAGGTTGGCTCCTTTGTTCTTTCAGCACATCCTCTTTTTGAAAAAAAAAAAAACCCACAAAAAAAATTTTCTTACTTTCTGAGATAACAAGGTGTCCCAGATTCATCTTGCCTCCCTGCCCCATTTTTTGAACCAACCACTTCTCCAAGGGACCTGCCCTGATTTTAAATTGAAGAATAGTATTTAGAATCTAAGATATGAGTGCTGTCTTAGTATGTTTTTTTTAATATATATTTTAAGTGATTTCAGAGAGGAAGGGAGAGGGAGAGAGAGATAAAAACATCAATGATGAGAAAGAATCATCCATTGGCTGCCTCCTGCAAGCCCCCCACTAGGGATTGAGCCCGCAACCCATAGTATGTGCCCTGACAGGAATCTAACTGTGACCTCCTAGTTCATAGGTCAATGCTCAACCACTGAGCCATGCTGGCTGGGCCTTAGTATGTTTTTTACACATCTGACTGATAGTGTTCTAAGATAATTAAATAAGATGTAGAGTTTTACCATTAGCTGTAAGAAATCAGGTGTCATCCTCAGCATTTCTCTGCTTTGCTTTCATATCACTGGACTCTTCCTCAGGAGCAATGCTTTCTTTGACAAATGATGGAAGAGGGAAAGTCTTCAATTAAAAATTGTCATTACTGCCTCCTTCCCTCACTCTACAATATATGTAAAATCAGACATAGGACAAATGTCCATTTTCTGATTATATATATATATATATATATAGAGAGAGAGAGAGAGAGAGAGAGAAGCCAGACCTTGGATTATGTTACCTTAATTGAAAAAAGTTGACCCAAACCAATATCTCAAATTGTATTTTTGTATGCTGCCCTGCAGATTTTTTCACCCTGGAAAAATTGTACTATAGAAGGACTAGATGTGTATGTATATGTGTACATAGTAAAGATTGAGAAAGGCCTTATGAAAGAACAAGAGAGAAAGGAAAACCAGTGTGTGTTGCAGACGTTCTCAGTTGAATTTAAGAAGAGGGTATTGATAGATGCTGAGGACCTGGAGATTGCCAATGTTCTTGGAAAGTCTTTTGTGTACCCCCAAGAGTTTCTGTGTGTGCTAGTCAAGGTATTCAGTAATAGCCACAAACTTTAGTATAACTCCTGTTTACTAGTAAAAGGGTGCTATACCAATGTAGAAATAACACTTCAACAGTGATTTTCTCGGTATTCATTTGCAATCTAGTTGGGTAGACCAGACACACATAGAAACAAAAAGAGGACGAAAAAGAAGACTTTCAGTTAAACTTGGCAAATTGAACCCATGTTTTTATTACCATTCATCCTGAAATCTAACTAAAATGTCAGAAAAGAAGCAAAAAGCATAAGCCCATAAGGCAAAGAGAAAAAGAGAGGAGATGAAACAAATGAGAAGTGACAATTCTTTTGAAAGCTGGAAAGTTGATGGAATAAACAAGGCCAAAGCATAGGCCTGCAGTGAGGAAATGCCAACAAAAACAAGCCAGTTCATGCCACAGAACTCTGGAGAGGCTCCAAACTTCATGGCACCATACACTTGTCAGCCAAGATACAAGAGGAACTTGAAGACAGACAGCTAATGGAAAGTTCATGTAAGAAGCTGTGTCCCTGTGTACCCATCTTCAGTTCATGCTGTGTTGTGAGTTTATTTTTATTATTTTTATCCCTTTACTGTGACATTTTGTGAGTGAGCAGTAGTAAACTCCTGCATTCAACTGGCCATGATTAATGAGTATTACATTAATTTAAAATCACATAAGCCCGGCCAGTGTGGCACAGTGGCTGAGTGTCGACCCAGGAACCAAGAGGCCACTGGTTCAATTCCCAGTCAGGGCACATGTTCAGGTTGGGGTCTTGATCCACTGTGGGGGGCATGCAGGAGGCAGCTGATCGATGATGTTTCCCTCTCATCGATGTTTCTATTCCTCTATCCCTCTCCCTTCTCCTGTAAAAAAAAAAATCAATAAAAACATTTTAAAAAGTAAATCAAATCAAATAAGACACAATGGAAGTTACCATATGCTAAGAGCCACTAGGGATACTGATAATACATGTTATTATGCCACAAAGATAAATCCCCAGCACTAGATTTTACTCTTCCAAAAATTCTGGTTGAAGTCAAGAGTGAAAAACCATGGAGCCCTGGCTGGTGTGGCTCAGTTGGTTGGGCATCCTTCCAGGCACTGAAAGGTCGCTGGTTTGATTCCCGGTGAGGGCACATACACAGGTTGCAGTCTGATGCCCAGTTGGGGTGCGTGCAGGAGGCAATTTATAGATGTTTCTTTCTCTCCAATCAATAAAAACATTTTTTACAAACTTGAAAAAATATGGAACTTCTGGATACTTTTTAAAAAATATATATTCTTTTATTGATTTTTAGATAGAGGAAGTGAGACTGAGAGAAACATCAATCGACTGCCTCCTGCACACTCCTACTGGGGATAGAGCCTGAAGCCCAGGCATGTGCCCTGATCCAGAATTAACCCACCGATCTTGTGGTGCATGGGTCGATGCTCAACCATTAACCCACACCGGCCAGGACCCCCCTTTTTTTTTAATGTGGACTTCGTTCTGTACACTTGATAAAATGATTCCTTTCCTTAAGAAGTTGTGAGGGATGCCCAGCTGGCGTGGCTCAGTGGTTGAGCATCAACCAAGAGGTCACAGTTCAATTCCCCGTCAGGGCACATGCCCAGGTTTCAGGCTCTATCCCCAGTGTGGGGCATGCAGGAGGCAGCTGATCAATGACTCTCTCTCATCATTGATGTTTCTATCTCTCTCTCCCTCTCCCCCTCCTCTCTCTGAAATCAATAAAAATATATTTTAAAAATAAAGCAAAATAAATAAAACTGTACCCAGAACATTTACCAAGGTATATTTACCAAGGTAGCTCATATTTCAAATCATAAAACAGTCTTAATAATTGTAAAAGGATTCAAATCATACAAGGTATATGCAAGGTATATGTGACCACAGTGAAATCAAATTAGGAATCACTAACAGAAACCTCTTGAAAATCCCACAACATATGGAAATTGAATTTTATTCCCTTTGGAATTATTCCGTGTTTAAATTTTATTCCCTTTAATTTATAAAATTAAATGTTTATAAAAAGTATAAAATACATTTTAAAAAATGGAGTTTTATTTGTGGGAGGGTTTTTAAGTACAAATTCAATTTCTTTACAAAATATATAGTATTCAGGACATCTATTCTTTTTTTTCTCTCTTTTCGATCATCTATTCTATTTTTTCTTTATTGATTATTACCTATGTGTCCTTATCCCCCCCCCATTACCC
>NW_005357764.1:5281851-5288789 GCF_000412655.1 Myotis brandtii | reverse complement strand
GGTATCTTAATTTTTTTTGTGCAATGGTAAATGGGATTGTTTTTTAATCTCTCTTTCTGTAAGTTCACTATTGGTGTATAAAAATGCCATAGATTTCTGGGTGTTAATTTTGTATCCTGCTACATTGCTGAATTCATTTATTAAGTCTAATAATTTTTGATGGAGTCTTTAGGGTTTTCCATATACAGTATCATGTCATCTGCAAATAATGACAGTTTTATTTCTTCCTTTTCAATTTGGATACCTTTTATTTCTTCTTCTTGTCTAATCGCTATGGCTAGCACTTCCAGTACCATGTCAAAGGTCATCTATTCTTTTTTTAAAAAATATTTTTATTGATTTTTTACAGAGTGGAAGAGAGAGTGATAGAGAGCTAGAAACATTGATGAGAGAGAGAGAGACATCGATCAGCCGCCTTCTGCACACCCCCTACTGGGGATGTGCCCGCAACCAAGGCACATGCCCCTGACTGGAATCGAACCTGGGACGTTTCAGTCCGCAGGCCGACGCTCTATCCACTGAGCCAAACTGGTAGGGCAAAGGTCATCTATTCTTGATGAAACTTGTTAGTTTGGCTTTCAAGGAATTTTTACATTTTATCTAATTTATTGAATGTGTAAAGTTGTCCAATTATTCCCTTGGTTTTTTAAATATCTGTGGAATCTGTAGTGATGTCATGTCTCTCATTCCTCATATTGGTAATTTGTATTTTCTCTCTTTTTATCCTGAGCAGTCTGGATCAATTTTATTAATCTTCTCATAGAACTACCTTTTGGATTCATTGACTTTCTCTGTTTTTTGTTCATTTTCTATTTCAGTGATCTCTGATCTTTATTATTTCCTTTCTTTTGCTATATTTTTGGATTTATTTCCTATTCTTTTTCTAGTTTCTTAAGATGCAAGCTGAAGTTATTGATTTGAGACATTTCCCCCCCCCCCAATTTCAGTGGTATAAATGTTCTCTATTCATTGTTATAGAAGTATCACACAAATACTAATAAGTTTTGTTTTCATCTTTGTTTAGTTAAAAATACTTTTTAATTTTTCTTTCAAGTTCTTTGACCCATGGGTTATATAAAAATGTATTATTTAGTTTCCATATATTGGGGATTTTCTGGAGATGTTTCTGTTAGTATTTCCTAATTTAATCCATTGTCATCAGGTATACCTAGTATATACCTTGTATGACTTGAATTCTTTTATATTTGAAGATACTTGTTTTATGATCTGGAATATGGGCTACTTTGGTAAATATACCTTAGTAAATGTTCTGGGTGCACTGTGAAAGGAATGTGTATTTTGCTATTGTTGGGTGGAATGCTCTATAAATGTTAATGTACACAGGTTAATCATGTGGATAAGGACTGGAATGAAATTGAGCCAATATAAAAAAATTAGACTTTAGTGTTAATTAGTGGAGGGGAGGGGGTTCCCTGTATAAGATGCTTAAAATCATTACAAACATATGAGAAAAAATTATGGTTTGGATTGTTATTATGGTTATACCACCAGCCTCCAAGATGATTCCTAAGGATCTTCATCCCCTGTTATGTGCCTTTGTGTAGGCCCTCCCCACACTGAACCTGGGCTAATCTCTGTGACCAGTAGAATAGTACAAAAGTGACAGTGTGTGACTTCAGAGGCTAGGTCATAAAAGGCAGGACAGTTTCTGCCTTGTTTCTTGAAGCACTCACTGTGGGGGAAACAAGCCTCTGTGTCATGGGAATATTCAAGCAGCCTTGCAGAGAGACCCCGATGGAGAGGAACTGAGTCCTCTGGCCACCAGCTAGCAGCAAGCTGCCAGTCTTGTCAGGGGGTCACCTGGAAGCAGATTCTCCATCCCCAGTTAAGTCCCCAAATGACTATAGCCTCTCAAGAGACCCTCTGGAACTGCCTAGCAAAGCCACATCTGAATTCCTGACCCACCGAAATTATGAGAAACCATAAATAGTATTGTTGTTTTAAGCCACTAAGGTTTGAGCAATTTGTCCCTGTAATGATTTAAAAACTACTAATTAAAATATGTTTTAAAGTAAACGTTTATTAAAAGGCCACATTCAAGTTTCTGCTCACAGTTTATCTCCTTTGAGGGTTTTTTCCTGGCCAATCTAGCTAAAATAGCACCTGCACTTATTCCATCCTTGCTTTTTCCTCTTTGGGTTTACACCTAAGAGGTGTGTGTGTGTGTGTGTGTGTGTGTGTGTGTGTGTGTTTCTTCTCGACTAAAGTGGAAGCCCCATGAGGTCAAGAACTATTATATTCACTACTGCCTCCAAGGCCTAGAATGCTTATAATGCTACCTGATATATGATAGGTACTCTATAGATAATTGTTGAAAGAATGAATAAATGAAGGGTAAATAAAATCATTAATATTCACATTTGCCTTAATAGTATACTTGGATTTTAGTTGTGTGTGTGTGTGTGTGTGTGCGCGTGCATGAATACTATGAGCCATGTGTGAAATTGTACTACTTAATGTTTGCATTAGAATAATTACAACAAAAAATTCTTTTTAATTAAATTTTTATTACAACAAAAACCTTTTAAAAGAAAGAATAATGTTCACACTTGCATTTTTTGTTGATGTATTTTACTTAAACGGGCATTGTGGTAGACAGCCTCTAAAATGGCCCCCATGCCCTGGCCGGTATGGTTCATTTGGTGGAGCGCATCACATACACCAAAAGGTGGCAGGTTTGATTCCCCTTCGGGGCACATACCCAAGTTGGTGGTTCGATCCCCAGTCAGGGCAGGTGCGGGAGGCAACCCATTGATGTTTCTCTCTCACATGGATGTTCTCTTTCTCTCTCTTCCCCCCACTTCCTTTCTCTGAAATCAATTTTAAAAAGAAAAGAAAATGGCCCCTATTGACGCTTGACTCCTGTCATTCATGTTCTTGTACAGTCCCCTCCCACATTAAATAGAGCTGACTTGTGCAGCCAATAGTATATTGCAGAAATGAATGTGACTTCTGAGGCTGCTAGATCATAAAAGACATTGAAAAATTTAAATGGCATATCTCCTTACAGCTTAATTTCTTCACAACAATAAAAAATGAAAATGAGCCCTGGTCAGTTTGGCTCAGTGGATAGAGCGTTGGCCTGTGGACAGAAGGGTCCCAGGTTCGATTCCGGTCAGGGGCACATGCCCGGGTTGCGGGCTTGATCCCCAGTGTGGGACGTGCAGGAGGCAGCCGATCCATGATTCTTTCTCATATGATTCTCATCATGGATGTTTCTATCTCTCTCTCCCTCTTCCTTCCTCTCTCTACAATCAATAAAAATATATTTTAAAAAAACACACACAAAAATGAGGCTGCAACCAAAGTTTCTGAGTAAATCCCTTTTGTTATCCAAGCAAGGAAAGCCACTTACGCTCTATCCACTGAGCCAAACCGGTTAGGGCCTGAGTAAATCTTTTGTTATCCAAGCAAGGAAAGCTATTTAATAATGGCTAGTTCATTTTTTAAAAGCATTTTATTTATCTCTTTCCCACTTATTCATGCATTCATTGGTTGATTCTTGTATGTGTCCTGCCTGGGATTGACCCCGTAATCTTGGTGTATCAGGATGATGCTCTAACCAACTGAGCTAAGCAGCCAGGGCCTGATGGCTAGTTCATTAAATCATATTTGATTGTAGCAGCCAAAGAATTATATCCAGAGAAAATTAACTTGTTTAAGATGATTAGCCTTTCTGTGAAAACAGTTGGTTAGACTTGAAGACATTGAGAGCAACATCAATAGTCAATTAATAAACAAGGTAAGTAATATCAACTGGTTTTCTTTAATTCTTTTTTTAAATAGCTTCATGAGATATAATTAACATGCCATACAATCACATGTGCAACCATTACCAGAATCAATTTTAGAACATTTTTACCATCTCCAAAAGAAACCCTACATCCGTTAGCAATCATTACCCATTTCCCCCTGCAACCACCCAGACACAGGTAACCACTAATCTCTATTTCTATAGATTTGTGTACTGTGAACATTTCATACAAATGGGAGCATATATTATATTTTCTTTTGTGACTCACTTCTTCCACTCAGCATAATGTTTTCAAGGTTAATGTACAGTGTAGCATGTATTAGTATTTCATTTTTTCATTGCCAAATAATATTCTATTATACGGACATACCATATTGTTTATCCATTTATTAGTTTCTTCTTCCACTCAGCATAATGTTTTCAAGGTTAATGTATAGTGTAGCATGTATTAGTATTTCATTTTTTTCATTGCCAAATAATGTTCTATTATATGGACATACCACATTGTTTATCCATTTATTAGTTGGATATTTGGGTTGTGTTCCATCTTTTGGCTATTATGATGAATAATGTTGCTATAAACACCTTTGTACAAGTTTTTGTGTAGACATATGTTTTGAGTTCTCTTGGGTGTATACCTAGGAACGGAATTTCTAATTTATATGGTAACTATGTTTAACCTTCTGAGGAACTACAAGACCATTTTCCAAAGCAGCTGAGCTACTTTACAATCCCACCAACAATCTATGTGTTCCAATTTCTTCACATCTTATCAACACTTGTAATTATGTCATTTTTATTTTAGCCACCCTAGTGGGTATGAAGCAGTATTTCATTGTTGTTGTTTTTTTTAAATATATTTTTATTGATTTCCGATAGGAAGGGAGAGGGAGAGAGAGATAGAAACATCAATGATGAGAGAGAATTATTGATCAGCTACCTCCTGCATGCCTCCTACTGGGGATCAAACCTGAAACCCAGGCATGTGCCCTGACCAGGAATTGAACCCTGACCTCCTGGTTCATAGGTCGACGCTCAACCACTGAGACATGCCGGCCAGGCTCTCATTGTAGTTTTGAATTTTGATTTGCATTTCTCTAATGGCTAATGATGTTGAGCATCTTCTCGTGTGCTTATTGGCTGGCCATTTGTATATCTTCTTTAGAGAAATGTCTATTCAGATCCTCTGCCCATTTTTTAAAACCCGGGTATTTGTCTTTCATCTTTTCAGTCTCTTGATGGTCTCCTCTGAAGCACAAAAGCTTTTAATTTTTATGAAGTCCACTCTATTTTTGTTGTTGCTTATTTTTTGGTGTCATATTTAATAAAGCATTGCCTAATCTAGGTCTTACCTATATTTTAAGAGTTTTATACATTTAGCTCTTATAATTAGGTCTTTGATTCATTTTGAGTTAATTTTTGTATGTGGTGTGCAGTAGCATTCCAACTTCATTCTTTTGCATATGGTATTCAGTTGTCCCAGCACCATTGGTTGAAAAGGCTATTATTTTCCCATTGAATTGTCTTGGAATCCTTGTTAACCGCCAACCGACCATAAATATAAGGATTTATTATACATTTAGCTCTTATAATTAGGTCTTTGATTCATTTTGAGTTAATTTTTGTATGTGATGTGCAGTAGTATTCCAACTTCATTCTTTTGCATATGGAATTCAGTTGTCCCAGCACCATTGGTTGAAAAGGCTATTATTTTCCCATTGAATTGTCTTGGAATCCTTGTTAACCGCCAACCGACCATAAATATAAGGATTTATTTCTGGACTCTCAATTTTATTCCATTAATCTATATGTCTTTGATTCTTGAGTGGATAGATGTTACTGTTAGCATTCAGTTATTTATCAAGGAATCAGGGTTGAGTCCGAAATGATTGAAGAATTAGCCTCTAAACATAGTCTGTGTGGGACAACTACATGTAAGAATATTTTCAAAGAATTTGAGAAAACACTAATTAAGTAGAATCTGAATTTGAATCAGATAAGATGTGTTACATTTGATGGTGGTACCAATATGTATAGAGCAGGAAAAGCTTAGTTGGAGAGACTTACAGAGCTTTTGAGAATGTAAGGTGTTTAAAGCCTGTGGCAGCACTGGCTGATTTGGCTCAGTGAATAGAGCATCGGCCTGCAGGCTGAAGGGTCCCAGGTTTGATTCCTGGTCAGGGCACGTGCCCAGGTTTCGGGCTCAATGCCCAGTAGGGGGCGTGCAGGAGGCAGCCAATCAATGATTCTCTCTCATCATTGATGTTTCTCTCTCTCTCTCCCTCTCCCTTTCTGTCTGAAATCAATAAAAATATATTTTTTTAAAAGTCTGTGGCAAGTATTTGAATTCATTATGTGTTATGGAACCAACAGTGTTAACAGTGAACTTCATTTGCTCTTCCGGATTTAACCATCATGAGTTTCAGGAATTTTTACAAAAACGTTTTTATTGACTTGAGAGAGAGATGGGGAGAGAGATAGAAACAGCGATAAGAGAGAAATATCAACATCAACTGGCTGCCTCCTGCAAGCCCCTGCTGAGCCCAAACCCATCATGTGCCCTGACTGGGAATAGAATTAGCGACCTCTTGATGTAGGGATTGATGCTCAACAACTGAGCCACACTGGCGGGGCCAGGAATTTTTTTTTTTTAAAGAAATGAGCCTGGCCCTAACCGGTTTGGCTCAGTGGATAGAGCGTCGGCTTGCGGACTGAAAGGTCCCAGGTTCGATTCCGGTCAAGGGCATGTACCTTGGTTGCAGGCATATCCCCAGTGGGGGGCATGCAGGAGGCAGCTGATCGATGTTTCTAACTATCTATCCCTCTCCCTTCCTCTCTGTAAAAAATCAATAAAATATATTTTTTTAAAAAAGAAAAAGAAATGAACCTGGACAGCAGTTTTATGGCTTATAGTAAATAGTAAAGTATCATTGTGATTGAGCTTAAGACTAAGCTGGATTTTTTTTTTAATATTTTATTGATTTTTTATAGAGAAGAAGGGAGAGGGATAGAGAGTTAGAAACATCGATGAGAGAGATCGATCAGCTGCCTCCTGCATGCCCCCCACTGGGGATATGCTCAGCTGCCTCCTGCATGCCCCCCACTGGGGATATGCCTGCAACCAAGGTACATGCCCTTGACCGGAATCGAACCTGGGACCTTT
>NW_005357764.1:5266196-5281830 GCF_000412655.1 Myotis brandtii | reverse complement strand
CAGAAGGTTTCTGATTCGATTCCTGGTCAGGGCACATGCCCAGTTTTCAGGATCCATTCCTGATGGAGGCGCGCAGGAGGCACTCGATCGATGTTTTGCTCTCACATGGATCTCTCTCTCTCTCTAAAAATCAATAAAAAATCTTTAAAACAAACAAACACTATACTCAATTAAATAATAATTGCTCCCCTCCTTCAGCCCCTAGAAACATTTGACTACTCATATAAGTGGAATCATACAGTACAGTATTTTTGTGACTGGCATTATGTCCCCAAGCTTCATCCATAATATAGAATGTATCAAAATTTTCTTCCTTTTATCTATATATATAAAAGGCTAAGTGACCATCCGACTGGCCGACCGGTAGGACGTGCAATGACCATCAGGGGGGCAGACGTTCCAACCAGTAGCTATAATGGGCACTGACCACCAGGGGCCAAATGCTCAACGCAGGAGCTGCCAAGCTGCGGGGACTTGGCAACTGTGGTTCTCGAGTGATGCACCCCGAACCAGAGAGGAAGGAGCCCAATTCCGGGGTGTGTTACCCGAGAACCGCCCTCTCGCAATCCGGGACCCCTCAGGGGATGTCAGAGAGCCAATTTTGGCCCTATCCCTGCAGGCCAGGCCTAGGGACCCCACCTGTCAGAGGGACCCTGTTCACTCCACAGACTCCCTTCAAGCCACGGTGCCGCACCTAGGGCAGCAGACCAGGGAGGGACCGAGGGAGCTTGGCTCCAGCGTGTGTCCAGCCCGTCTCACCCAGTCCCGCCCCGCCGGCCACCTTCTAATTAATTTCCTTTCAATGTGCACAAATCCATGCACCAGGGTACTAGTGGTTATATAATATTCTGTTGTATGGATATAGTACATTTTGCTTATTCATTCATCCATTGATGGACACTTGGGTTGCTTCCACCTTTTTGCTGTAATGAATAATGTTGAAAGGCGGACTTTTTATGAGTGAGAACTTCCCTCAACCACTGTCGAACACTAAATGGTTAGGAAATTAACTTTTACTGAACACTCAATAATGCTTCTTAATGTGTTCAACCTAAAATTACAAGGCAAGCTGTTTATATGTGAAACTTTTACTGCAGTAAAGTCATTTTAGCAACAATAACTTTTTTTGAATCACAATGTTAAGTTGCTTTAAATACTTCCTGTGCTGTTAAAAATTACAAGAAGAAGCAAAACATCAATTAGAACACAAACTTGCAGTGTATATCTTTTCTGAGCTCAAACTACAGTGCCTACAGTGTTTTTTTTGGACTTTACTTCAAATGTAAAGAAAAATTTTCATATTTCAAAATCCATTTAACTGTACAACTGAGGACCTCTCATTCCATCTTTAATTGGAGATGATTAATCCTCAATGTAATATGTTCTAAGACATTATCAGGAGAATAATTTAATAAAATTGTATAAATTTCTTTAAAGCAATAATTTTGTTTTACACAAAGCTTTTTGAGTTTATTTTCCTTGGGTTGGAGATTCATCTTAACATGCATGCATTTTAAGACAGCAGCAGGGTTTTGAACTGTTCCCAGCAGACAACAGACAAGCACAGGCGGCTGGAAATTCCTATTTAAAAAATGGAAATTGTGGTGGGTAATGGAGAAGTCACACATAGGGTGGGGTGATAGTTTATCCTGCTCCCCCCAAAACTGAATCTATACTTAATTCACATTTTTTTAATTACAATGATCTAACCTGATGCCTGGGTGGGCTAAGCAGCACCAGGCCTTCCCCTAAAGGTTCCTACTTCCTCACTCAATGGCTCTGAGCAAGGGGAAGGGGCTCCTGTGGAAGATTCCTGTCCAACCTCTGAAGGGTCTTGGCACAACCCTCTGGGGCAGTGGTTCTCAACTTTCTGGCCCTTTAAATACAGTTCCTGATGTTGTGACCCAACCATAAAATTATTTTCATTGCTACTTCATAACTGTAATGTTGCTACTGTTATGAATTGTAATGTAAATATCTGATATGCAGGATGGTCTTAGGCGACCCCTGTGAAAGGGTCGTTTGACCGCCAAAGGGGTCGCGACCCTCAGATTGAGAACCACTGCTCTAGGGGAAAGCTGAGTCTCATTCCAAATCTGTGGCACATCTCAGAGGAAGGCGAGGGCCGTGTCACTGCCCTCTGCAGCTGGCTGGTACATTTGAGGGCAGTTATTTAAACTTTTCCCTTTGATTCCTGTGCTCAGAGTGGACTTCCCCTGCACACATGTCTACCAGAAAGGGGTGAGGTCCCTAGACTTGGAGCCACAGGTCTAAGGCCAGAGCTTAAGGTTTTAAACACTTCCAGCCCCTAACACTTGAGAAGCTCAAATGCTGGGGAGTGCTGAGGCTTTCTCTCTCTCCCAAATTGAACTGGTAAAAAGTTAATTGTGGGGTGGGACTGACTACTGAGAAAAGTCCTGGGTCTTTGGCCCACCTCCCCAGGGCAGCCCTGGCAGACTGTGAAGAAGGGAAAGTCACTAGGGAGGAGTCTGCAGTCCCAATCCCTGAGTACTACCAGGGGACCTGCTCAAGGCCTAAAACACAGACAGGGGAAACTAGGGAAGCAGGAAGAACTGCCCGTGGTGGGAGTTTAGAGAATGCCACTGAGAATAACCACAGGGACAACTTGTGGCACCTGACACAGACCAGAAACCCCTGAGCAAGATGAGGAAGGATGGAGCACTGCTTCAGTGTGTGCTCCTGGAACTGCTGGCACAGGGAGGCGCCCAGACTAGAAGGATAAGACTCAGTGGTTCATGAACAGGAACAAGGACCAGAGGCCTTCATCTAGTGGTCTCAGTGGGGTTTTCAGGCAACCCCTCCGCCTTGGCTGGAAAACCTGGGCGACTATAGTCTCTTAGTTGTAGACTTAGAAAAGGGATGGAATGGGAGAAGCTGTGACTAGTTAGTTGGTAGATGGAGATGAATCCTGCCCTTATCCCGTTCTAGACCTCTCCCAGTCAGCCATGTCCTATTCTTATACCATTGTTCTTATTATTTTTAAAAATATATTTTCATTAATTTCATAAAGGAAGGGAAAGAGAGAGAGAAACATTAATGATGAGAGAGAATCAATGATTGGCTGTCTCCTGCATGTCCCACACTGGGAATTGAGCCCACAACCCAGGCATGTGCCCTGACCAGGAATTGAACTGTGATCTCCTGGTTCATAGATTGAGCCACACTGGCCGGGCCCTTTGTTCTTGAGACATCCAAAATAATTCTAGAATGACATAAGGCTGTTGGGTTTCATGGCTCCAAAGAGTAAGGTTGAGGGTAGTTACTTCCCCTCAGATGCCTTCTACTGCTCAGAAAGGGAATGTGGTATTCTGGGGGGCAGACAAAAACTTAAGATCAGTTCACTTTCTCCGCATTCAGACTGTAGACCAAATATATCTTCATCATTATGAAAAGAAAACTTGTATAAAGCAAGATAAATAGCTTTCAAACATTTGAATGACAAAAGAATTAGAGGGTCAAAGCCAAGGTTTTGAAAATAGCACAGAAAATGACCTTTTAAGCCCTAACCGGTTTGGCTCAGTGGATAGAGCGTCAGCCTGCGAACTCAAGGGTCCCAGGTTCGATTCCAGTCAAGGGCATGTACCTTGGTTGCGGGCACATCCCCAGTAGGGAGTGTGCAGGAGGCAGCTGATCGACATTTCTCTCTCATTGATGTTTCTAACTCTCTATCCCTCTCCCTTCCTCTCTGTAAAAAATCAGTAAAATATATTTTTTTAAAAAGAAAATGACCTTTTAAGCCCTAGCTAGTTTGACTCAGTGGATAGAGAGCAGCGGACTGTAGGGTCCCAGGTTCCATTCCAGTCAAGGGCACGGTTTCAGGCTTAGTGCCCGGTAAGGGGTGTGTAGGAGGCAGCCAATCAGTGATTCTCTTTCATCATTGATGTTTCTATCTCTCTCTCTCTCGTCCCCTTCCTCTCTGAAATATATATAATTTTTAAAAAATAGATTTTTAGAGAGAGGAAGGGAGAGGGAGACAGCTGCCTCCTGTATGTCCCCCAATGGGGATTAAGCCCGCAACCCAGACATGTGCCCCGACTGGGAATCCAGGAACCCTTTGGTGCACGGAACGATGCCCAACCAATTGAACCACACCAGCCAGGAGGAGAATGACCTTCTTTTGTTTGATGGTTAATCCTCACCTGAGGATATTTTTCCATTGATTTTTTTAGAGGGAATGGAAGGGAAGGGGAAAGACAGAAAGAGAAACATTGATTTTTGACACCAATTGATTGCCTCCTGCCCATGCCCCAAAGCGGGGGGAGAGGCATGGATCCAGCCTACAACAGAGGTACCTGCTCTTGATGGGAATCAAACTCAGGACCTTTCAGTCCATGGGCCTATGCTCTATCCACTGTGCCAAACTGGCTAGGTCAGGAGAGAATTACCTTTAAAAAAAAACTAAGCCCCAGCTGGTTTGGCTCAATGAATAGAGCATCGGCCTGTGGACTGAAGGGTCCTGGGTTGGATTCTGGTTAAGGGCACATGTCCGGGTTGCAGGCTCGATCCCCAGTAGGGGGCGTGCAGGAGGCAGTCGATCAATGAATCTCTCTCATCATTGATATTTCTATCTCTCTCTCCCTTTCCCTTCCTCTCTGAAATCAATAAAAATATATTTTAAAAAATCTAAAATTCACCAAACCACAGCTCAAATGTTCTGACCCAATCAACACTGTCAGAAACACCAAAGACCATTTGAAACAGGATACTATCTCTTTTTTAAAAAAAATATATTTTATTGATTTTTTACAGAGAGGAAGGGAGAGAGATAGAGAATTAGAAACATCGATGAGAGAGAAACGTCTATCAGCTGCCTCCCGCACATCTACTGGGGATGATGTGCCCGCAACCCAGGTACATGCCCTTGACTGGAATCGAACCTGGGACCTTTCAGTCCGCAGGCCGACGCTCTATCCACTGAGCCAAACCGGTTTCGGCCAGGATACTATCTCTTAAACTGTAATCAATACACACACACACATACACACACACACACACACACACACAAATGCACAAAAATATAAAAACTCAATGTTAAAGAAGTTAGATGCCTGGTAGCTCATCTTTAAATGATGTTACATGTTTCATACACACTATGGCAACATGACCAGCAGACCAAATAAATGCAGGAAGCCTGAGGCTGTGGAGGCTGCTTGAGGACACAGCCTGCCAACCTTGGGAGATGCTGGGTCTGACTATGAGCAGATTCAAATTTTCATACTTAATAAGAAGGCAGGGAAATCAAGTCCAAACATTATGCTGATATAATCCCTTCCTAAGTCAATCTTTTTTTCTCCATGAGCCACTTGGTTTCAAATTCTTCAGCTGTGGTCTTCCTGCTGATGTTCAGAGCTACCTATGGCCCCTTCCTGGGACCAGGGCAGTTGTGTGACCCATCTGCCTCTCCCAGAAGGGTCCCAGCATCCCAAGAGGAGTCCAAGAATGCTGCCTCCATTCCTTCATGTGCTGGTTCCTGCTTCAGAAGCTGAGCTTGGCCAGGTTTGGAGGGAGCCATAGAAAACTAATCCATTCATCCAAAACACTTCCACAAACTTTTGTTTTTGTCTTTTGTACATGGTTTATCATGTCTCATCCCAAATCCCCAGTTCCTGGTGGGGTGTCTGTTTTCTCTCCCAGCCAGACCAGACTGCTCTGATGTCGTCACAGAATGACTCACAGCTCAATTCCGAGGCCTGGAGAGCGAGGCTCAGAGGTGGGTGGAGATCCTGAAGGAAGCTGCAGGATCGCTGCTGAGGAAGCCTGTGGGTGTCAGATCTGCTAAAAGCCTAGACGTGGGCTTTTAGGAAAAACAGCCCCGAGGCTGGGGCCTGGTCCAATCCCACATCAAGCCTCCAAAGTGGATTTCCTGAGTCACATCCTCAAGTGATCCAGAACCAAGATCAGGCTGGGGCACCACACTCCAAGGTGGGAGGTATTACTCCCCACTGGTCATAACGTCTAGGTGACAAGCCACAGGCACAGGGAGTCAGATGACCTGCATGGTCGTCCTGGGGTTCAAAGAAGAACCTCTGCAAGGAGTACCCCAGGTGCCGGGAGATCTGCTCCCAACTAAAAGCTCACCTTCAGGTGGGGTGCCTGGGAGAAGGTCAGAAGAAAGTAAATGGATGGAGGGCACAGCCCTCATTTGATACTCATCCACTCTGGGGTTTCTGCAAGGGGGGAACCATTTAAACACAAGGGTCCTTTCTGGTTCATCTTGACCGAGTGGGAGGCAGGCTTTATAGAGAAGACATCAGAACTCCTGTAGCTGAGAGCGCCCAGGGGTGTGAATGATGGTCACGAGGTTCTCTGAAAACCAGCTGTCCGAGAGCCCAGCGGCAACCCCCACCCCTCACCGCTTCATGAGGATGAACTCACTCGCCTCCGAGATATTTGATTCTGATCCAAAATGCCTGATGTTGATCTGGGGTGTTCCTTCAGGAGGAGAGCATTTAGATGGAAGAATCACTTGGATCCAAGGAGGAAAGGGGAAGGAAGCTGTGCACAATACTTCATAAAATTGAAAAGTTAATCCAGGAGGGATGAGGCGTCTGACCTCCTCTCCTCTGGCACCGGAGCACTTGGCTCTGAGAGGACCCTTGGCTGAGTCTATGGGGTGCCCCTGTCATTGAAGGGAACTCAGGATAGGGATGGGGAAGGTGACGAGGGTGATGACACATCATCATTAATAGCAAACCTGGAGCAACGGAATTTCAGAAAAACCCAAATAAACCCACAGTCACCTCTACCTCCAAGGTATTTTAAAAGATTGCAAGGTAGCAAAAAGGAAACCACTTTAAACCTGGGTCAAATGGGGAAAAATAAATCAAAGAGAGCGGGAGGTGAGGCTACACCCGGAGAGCAGGTACACACACAGCACATCCTCCCCTCCCTAGAATCTCTTTCAGTGTCACCGGCTGCAGTCTCACTGCTAAAGCCCTCCCTGACCCCTCACTCTGCTCCCTTTCCTCCCATCTAGCCGAAATGCAACCTCTCCCTCTTCCTGTCCCTGTCCCCAGATCTCATTCTCTGGCTCTACCTCAAGATGTTGTACATGACCTTGTTGAAGTGTTTGGAGTACTGCTCAGGATTCACAGTCTAGATCTCGGACCCTGCCCCATTTTTCAGCGTTTTGGCAGCATGTGCAGCTTTCTTCTTAGCATCATATAGTGTGAATATATCAGTGACAGCCACGAAATAGACCTCCTTCTTGGGGGCGCTTTCATGGCATAAACTTCAACAGAGGGATCAAATTCTCCAGGACCAAAGAACCGAGGGAAGCTGAGGAGGCTGCCGGGCTGTCTGGAGGTGTGCCATAGGAACAGAGCAGGTCGCTGCTCATCCCATTATTCTCACACTCCTCATCCTCTACCTACTCCTCCACCTCCACCTTTTCCTGCTCTGCCTGGTCCACATTGTGGATGCCCAGCAGCAAACTACAGTCCATGATCTTTAGCTGAGCCAAAAACTCTATGTCCCATTTCAGTTTTTCTAGGAAGTTCTTTTTACCCTCCTCTCCTATCTGCACTTCTGCCCTTCACTGAGGAAATCATTGTCTTTAAATGTTGGCAAGTTCTTACCCCTTCTCCTTGTCACTCGCTTCTCTGGCAACAGTAGAACCCCTGAGGTCATACTTGCAGTGCATAGTGAGCTGATGGCTGAACATGTTTCTAGTGACCACCATGTAGGTTTCCCTACCATCTATAGTCAGGCAGTACATGCTCAAGAACTATGGCAAAAGGGGGTTGCCGTGACACTCGCTATGAACGGGTGGTGCTTAAGATGTGCGTCTCAGGCACATCCTCAACACAGTCTTAATGACAAAGTGCCGGTCATAGGTGGTGAGGAAACGTGTGCCGTGTTGGCCCCGGCTGTCACTATTGAGAGGGGCGAATCACTGTATTCTGGTAATCCTGATCGTCAATCCCAAAGCTCTCCTGAAGATTTCGAAACAACATGGGACAGTACTCCTTGAACTTCAAGATCCTGGGAAGGTTCTCCTTCGTGAAGAGATGATTGTCCACCTGGATCTTGCTGTATGCTTTGAGGTCATCTTGTTGCCGGTGGAAATAGAGCTCTTCCACACAGTCACGAGAAAAGCATTTCAGGGATCGACACAAAGGAAGATGCGATGTAGTGGTAAGATTTATTGGAGTAAAAACAAAGGACTGCCCCCAGGTGCCCACTGTCTCATCCACGACCAGGTGGTTTAGCTTCGTCTCACTGAGGAAGAAGTCCTGGGCCTGGTGCCCACCAGGAGGGTCAGGATCCAGCACTGTAATGCTATCACCCTGGGCTCCGCAAGTCCAGCATAGGCTCTGCTTCTGGCTGTGTTCCAGCTGGCACTGCACTGCCACACGCAGGCCCATGCTTGGAGCCATGCTTGGAGCTGTGCAGCTGCCACAGAGAGAGAGAGGGCAAGGAAAGGAACAGGCAAACACACATGTGCTTCCCAGATGACAGGCCTTTGTTAGCTTTGATTATATTATCTCGGGCTTGGGAGAGAGCAGGCTTTCTTTCAAACTAACCAATCTCTTTCCTAATCTCCTGGGTTTATACTGGGCCCCCCCCTGACCAATCCCTTTTCTGGATCTTCTGGGGTTTGGTGTCCCTTATCTAACCTCATCCTTTTCCCAGGCTAGATTCCACCCCTTTATGTTGCCATTTTGGCTCCTACTGTGCATGCCTCAAAGTCTTGCCTCTTCATCGGGTTTCTACTGTAGGCGCTAACCTCTCCCTGTGCCATCTTGGTTTCTACTGCGCATCCTTCCAGCAAAGGAATTTCCCCTGCTGTTTTATCCCTCCATCTGGCTAGTGGCTGGTTGTCCCCCGGGGGGGATTGGAAAGCTGATTCTCCCTGCCCACTTCGGGGGTTAAGTCCCCTCAACAGAGGATGTGGCTGTTCCTTGGGGAGACTGAATGCTATGGCTTCCTAGTGAATCAGGCGTAATGTCCAATTCGTTCCCTAGTTTATTACACTTAATCTGATTCCATTTGCTCCCTTCCTTTATTAATAACTAACAATTTGGCATTCGCATGACAGGGACAGGGACAGGGACAGGGACATTGCTCAACTCATTGATTGTGTAGATCACCCCCCACATCAGGATGCTGAGGAACTGCTCACTGGCCAGAATAGCTTCAGTTTCTGGCTCACATGCTTCTCCTTGGTCTTGGTCTTGCTGGAGCTGAGCAGCATCGCTGCCACCACGTGGTGCCGGTGCAGTTGGACGATGTGCTCCGGGTGGTGGCAGTAGTGGCTAAAGGAGGGGTGGCCGAGACCACACACAAGCCCAGGACTTCCCCTGATCAATCCCCACCCCCACTGCCTCACTGTGCCATGGTTGCGCCCATCCTCTTTGCAATGAATAATATTAATATCACATGCCAGTGGAATGATAGCAGTGTTTCCCAGTACCTATCTGTGTGAAAAGATGTTTTCAAAAGTGGAATATATAACGTTTTATTATAGGTCAGCATTAACAGAGGAATATTTGAAATCACTTTTAAAAAAATATATTTTTTAAATGATTTTATTGCCCAGCTGGAGTGGCTCAATGGTTGAGCATCGACCCATGAACCAGGAGGTCACCAGTTCAACATGTTCAGGTTGTGGGCTGGGTCCCCAGTAGGGGGCATGCAAGAGGCAGCCAATTGATGTTTCTGTGTCTCTCTTCCCTTCCTCTCTCTCTCTCTCTCAAATAAAAACATATTTTTAAAATGTTTTTATTGATTTTTTTTTTTTTTAGAGAGAGAGAGGAAGGGAAAGGAGAGAGAAACATTGGAGTGAGAGAGAAAGATTGATCGATTTGCCTCCGGTATGCACCTGTCTGGGGATGGATCCCACAACTTTGGACATGTGCCCTGACTGGGAATCCAACTGGCAAACTTTCAATTCATAGGACCACGTTCAATCAACTGAGCCACACCATCCAAAGCTGAAATCACTTTTGATGATGGGAAACACTAATGTGGAATCCCAGTTAAGTGAAATGTCCCCATTCTCCACCAAAAACACAAATTTATTATTCTCGTTAGTGGACTTGAATTATAAAACTTACTCAATTACTATATTTTGGATTTCATTAAAAAAAATTATGTGCCCTAGCCGGCTTGGCTCAGTGGATAGAGCGTCGGCCTGCGGACTGAAGGGTCCCAGGTTCTATTCCGGCCAAGGGCGCATGTCTGGGTTGCGGGCTTGATCCCCAGTAGGGGGTATGCAGGAGGCAGATGATCAATGATTCTCTCTCATCATTGATGTTTCTATCTCTCTCTCTTCTCTCTTCCTCTCTGAAATCAATAAAGAAATATATTTAAAAATTATGCAAAAAAGGTAAAATTTAATACTATGTACCTACAAAAAATCTTTGATTTTGCCACTTGTCCTACAAAACCTAAAATATTTACTATTTGGTCTTTACAGCAAAAGTTTGCCAAACCCAGAGAGAAAAAGAGAAAAGAGCTGAAGACCAAGTCTAAGGACAGAAGTCAGGAAAAGATAAAGGATCTCCTGCAACTGAGACTGAAAAGCAGCCGCCAGGAAGGTAGGAGGGAAACTCCAAGAGAGTGGCATCTCCAAAACAAAGAGAAGAAAGTGTTTCAAACAAGAGACAATGGTCAACTGTGTTAAATGCCACTCAGGTAGAAATAAAGATTCAGCTTTTGGATTTGGTAGCATGGGACTTGGTGATCTCCGTGAGTGGTCTCAGCAGCATGGTGGAAGAGGACAAGACAGAGAGGAAAAGGTCAAAAGGTGAGAAGATTCAAATAACACATCTAAAGTGGTTAGTATTGTACAGTTGTGTACAGTAATTATCATTGAAGCTGACACTGTTGGTGCCCGTTCATATCCCTCATTGCTACCATTTCAGGAATATCAGCCTGACTTTTAACTGTGCATATGTTCCTGATTTTATTTGCCGGAGAACCTTCTCTGGCTGCTGGAGTCTGCTCTGTTCACAGGCAACAGGCTGGAGCTGCTGAGGAATTAATATCCCCAGGAGCAGGCCTCTCACCATAGTAGTTGCATAAATACACCAGTCCCTTGCTTTTCACCTAGGGATAACGATTCTTATCTCTAAAGCAGGGGTGGGGAACCTTTTTTTCTGCCAACGGCCATTGGACACTTATCACATCATTCGAGGGCCATACGAAATTATCAGCTTAAAACTTGGCCGGCTGTATTTGGTCAAACATTTCATTAACTCACCCCAATGCCTTGGCAGGGCCAGACTAACTGATTTCATGGGCCTTATACTGCCCTCAGGCTGGATATTCCTCACCCGTACTCTAAAGTATCTATTCTGCAGAGTTCCCTAGTAGGATTAAGAATGGAAAAACCCATACTGGCTGGTGTGGCTCAGTTGGTTGAAGTGCCGTCCCATACAACAAAAGGTGCCAGTCAGGGCACATACCCAGGTTGGGGGTGCAATCTCTGGTGGGGCATGTGTGGAAGTCAACAGATCCAAGTTTTTTTTCTCTCTCTCTCCCTTCCTCTTAAATCACATTCCTATGACCTTCTATTCTGCCTCCCTCTTCTAATAACAGTGAAGATTTGGATTGATCATGGCCCCAAGTGTTAATGGTCCCTAGCTCAGGCTGAAGAATGACTAAGATGAGACACTGAGAAACAATTGAAACCATCTACATCCACACAGATTACAATTATGGGAGCTAAGAACATATTAATACTTTTCCTCCCACCTTCTAAATTCTTCTGGCTGGGCTGGCTAATAACCAAATTAACAGAGATTAACAGGAGAAAATTAAAGTTTAATACATGTGCACGGGGAATTCACATAGGCATCGTAATTCCATGAAAATTCCAAAATTAGTGAGGCAACATTGATTATATAAGACAAATTTGGACAGAGGAGAAAGGGGAGAATGTGGTAGTAGTTTTCAGAAATGGGGATGTTGATTTATAGGTAGTTGAGGAAGAACAGAACACACATGGCAGGAAAATCCTTGCTAGGCTACTCAGACACAATGGGACCCGGGGGTAGCTAGCTAACAAGAGGCCTGGAAGCCTCTTGTTTACCACACTTAATTCAAATTAGACTAAGGCTGCCTCCTAAGATCTCCTTCCTGAAGCAAGTTTCTCTGTCTGAATCTTTTGGGAAAAGGGGGAGGGTTAACGATTCTTTCTGAGTCTCTGTTTTCTTAATAAACAGCTTAAAATTAATATCCCAGTAGCTCAGTGGTTAGAGTGTCAGCCCTTGGACTGAAGGGTCTTGGATTCGATTCTGGTCAAGGGCACATATGCCCATTGTAGGCTCAGTACCCAGCCCTGGTTGGGGTGCATGTAGGAGGCAACCAATCACAAGCAGTAGATGTGTCTCTCTCACATGATATTTCTCTCTGTCTCTCCTCCTCCTATCTACGCTCTCTAAAAATAAATGGAAAAAATATCCTCAGGTGAATATATATATATTCCCAAAGCAGCTTCAGGGTGGCAGAATTTTGGTTCCTTCAGTCAACATTAACATAATTTTATTAATTCATTGTCATCTTCGACATAACTACTATTGCAGGAACATTTTGACCACAAAGAGAAAAATTATAAATAGCTTTATTGTTCATTTCAGGAATTTCTCAAAATCCCATTTAAATGAACATTGAACTCAACTTTTTAGTAGATGACTTTAAATGACTGCTTATGCTGTGTGGTAAGCAGAATAATGGCCCCCCAAAGATGTCCATGTACTAATCCTTGGAACTTCTGAATAGGCTGTTACTGGTATATGGCAAAGTGGAATTAAAGTGGCAGATAGAATTAAGGTTGTTAATTTATTTGACCTTAAAATAGGGAGATTATTCTGGATTATCTAAAATGGCACACAGTGATTACTAGGGTACTCAGAATTAGAAGAGGGAGGCAGAATAGAAGGTCATAGTAATGTGATTTAAGAGGGACTCAACCAGCTGTTTCTGACTTTGAAGATGGAAGACGGTGGCACAGCCTAGACATGTGGGCAGTCTCTAGAACAGTGGTTCTCAACCTTGGCTGCACATTAGAATCACCTGGGAATCTTTTTAAAATCCTGATTTTTGGGCCTCATCCTCCGGAAATTCTGTTTCTTTGTTATGGGGTGGGGCCACAACATTAGTAACAAAGAAACAGAATTTCCGGAGGATGAGGCCCAGAAATCAGGATTTTAAAAAGATTCCCAGGTGATTCTAATGTGCAGCCAAGGTTGAGAACCACTGCTCTAGAAGATGGAAAAGGCAAGGAAAGGGATTTCTCCCTAGTGCCTCCAGAAAGGAGTAGCCTTGCCAACACCTTGATCTTTACCCAGGAAGACTTGCTTAGACTTCTGACTTACAGAATTGAAAGATGATAAATTTGTGTTGTTTTAAACCCCTAAATTTGTGACAATTTGATACAACAACAATAGAACGCTAATATACTCTCCAATGTCACAGGCACAAAGTTTGTGTGCCCAATGCTCCAAAAGAAAGGCCAATATTCAATAGATCAGACTTTAGAGCAAGGAAAGGTTTATTGATCTAGAAGGCCTAGCTTGAGAAGATGGGAGAACTAATTCTCAAATCCACAGCTCAAAATCCAGGCTATATATATCTTGGGGAGAAGGGAGGATGAGTGAGAAAGAAGTGGGTGAGGCCTATAGACAGCCAGGCAGCTGAACAGGGTTAGGGATAGGAGCAGCAATTATTTTTTCACTAGAGGCCCAGTGCACAAAATTCATGTATGCTGGAGGTTCCCTCAGCCCGGCCTGAGCCCTCTCGCAGTCCAGGAGCCCTTGGGAGATGTCTGACTGCTGGCTTAGGCCTGCTCCCCTGGGCAGTCGGACATCCTTAGCGCTGCCGCAGAGGTGGGAAAGGCTCCCGCCATCGCCGCTGTGCTCGCCAGCTGTGAGCTTGGCTTCTGGCTGAGCAGCACTCCCCCTGTGGAAGTGCACTGACCCCAGGGGGCAGCTCCTGCATTGAACATCTGCCCCCTGGTGGTCAGTGCACATCATAGGGGCTGGTCATTCTGCTGTTCAGTCGATTTGCATATTAGCCTTTTATTATATAGGACTAGAGGCCTGATGCATGAAATTGTGCAAGGGGCTCGGCCCTCGCAGCTGCGGCTTCGTCAGAATGTCATATAGGGGCTGGTCATTCTGCTGTTCAGTCGATTTGCATATTAGCCTTTTATTATATAGGACTAGAGGCCTGATGCATGAAATTGTGCAAGGGGCTCGGCCCTCGCAGCTGCGGCTTCGTCCAGAATGTCATCCGGAAGGATATTTGGAAGGTCATTTGGCTGTCTGGTCTAATTAGCATATTATGCTTTTATTATTATAGACTATGGGCCCAGTGCACGAATTTGTGCACCTTGAAAGGAACTGTGGGCTGTGAGGCTGTGGTGGGCACAGGAGCGGGTCTCAGCCCATCCTCCATACCCCCGCCCAGCCCCTCCCACCGTGGCCCCAGGTACCCTGTCTGCCAGCAGCCTTGCTGGCCCCACTCACACCTGCTGATGGTGCCAAGCGATCGGGACCGGTGCTGGGCACCAGCAGCAGGTGCAAGTAGTGGCTCCAGCACTGGCAACAGGTTTGCGTGCCAGGTGGGACCGTGGCACATGGGAGCAAAGAATTTTCAGTAACCACCAGAGGTTCGCCCTGATGACAGCGACCGGCACCCCGCTTTGGTCTGGCGCCCCTGCTCACCTGCTCCATCATCCCGCCACGGCTGACACCAGCCATATTCCGTGCTCTGCCATCTGCTGCCGATGTCTGCCATATTCTGTGCACGCCCCCTGGTGGTCAGTGCATGTCATAGCAATTGGTTGTTCGGTTGTTCTCCCTTTCAGTCTATTTGCATATTAGCTTTTTATTATATAGGAGTCTATTTTGAGTTTGCATTAATACATTTCTTTATACACAGATATATAGATGAAATCTATGTAGATAAAAATAAAAAGAGTGAAGCTTAAAAGAAATAATAGGTAGTCAGCTAAATAATTTAGAAAGGAAAAATATGTACTTATAGATGCTGGCGAGTTACCAGCTTTTAGGGCTAATAGAAACATTTTCATATGCGGTCTTTACAATAATTTATTACAAAACTCGTTGACTTTTATTAAAAACAATTTTTAAAATATTTCAAAATTAGTAGAAAGTTAAACACACACATACACACACAGAACAGCTCCAAGGGTTCCTTCATGGAAAGAAAACAGGTGAGAGGCAGATTACCAAGTGTTTTCCAAATGATGCGCCAGAGGTAGGATCTCTGGACAATTACTGCACTGGCTTCCATGAGACCCTTTGAAAAGTCCGTCTGGTCCATAACTATTATTTGACTCCCAATTACATGATAGTTTGCCCTGACTGGCAGGATGTTGAGGTGAAGGAAAGGGTTTAAAATGATATTCTGAACAGGTTTAGTGGCAGAAAATGTTTAGATGACGAAAACAAAGTGGGGTGCCGTCTTGGCTTCCGGAGAAGTTGAAGCGAGGCGGCGAGCACCCCCGCGGACAGTCCCCGCGGACCGCCTTTTCGGCGGGACCTGTTGAGGGCCCCGGACTCGGGACTCAGCACGGGAAGCCGGCCTGGGGGCTTTGGGGGCGCAGATGGCCTGAGCCCTTCACCTGAACCCCAGAGCCGGT
>NW_005357764.1:5256388-5265425 GCF_000412655.1 Myotis brandtii | reverse complement strand
GGGGCCTCTGGGACACCCTCCGGGCCCGGGCTGCTCCATCCGCCTTCGTCTCTCACCCCCGCGTTCCACTCCCTTCCCCCCACGTAGAGACATCCACTAACCTCATCCTAACAAAAATCCCCAGAAACCCATCCTCTCGCCGTGTCCTCCGGCCCCTTTCGTCCCTCAGTTCGCCCCTTCCCTCAGAAACCCCGCCGACTGTTGGGTGACTTTTTCATCTCCGATTCCAAGCCATTTCTAGTCAAAGAGAAAATAGGCCTGGGTTCTGGCGATCAGAACCCAACTAGTTCTCGCTTTCCTTCTCGCGATCCTGCTCACCGTCACCCTCCTCCTCTGCAAAAAAAAAAAAGGGGGGGGCGGAAAATACTCCGCCTTCGGGCAGCGGAGGGGGTTAACTAAACATGGGAATGTGGGGCGCAGTGCTCGAGCCCCCCCATAACTCCTGGGCCTGCCTCTCGGCGGGTTCCCGGCGGCTGGTGTCTGGCTGTGGATGTGGAGGCCTCGGGCTCCAGCTGCCGGTGCCCGGGGTTCATCTCGTAATTGACGTCAGTGCTTTGTTCCTGCCACTTTGCTGCTCCTTCCACTCCCCGAGGATGGGTCGCGGGGCAGAGGAGTCGAGGAGGATCCTGACGGCCGGCTCTTCCGCCGACGATGTTATTTGTATCGAGTTGAAAGGGCAGATCAGAACCGCTGGTGTGTGGAGTTCACGCCGAGACGACGGGCTCGCGGAGGGTTCCTGTGCCGAGTTGCAGTGCAGGATCGGGGGGGTTTCTGTCCTGCGGGTCGCCCCCTGGCCCCGTGGCCGGAGTTTTCCGGGAGGCATCTCAGCTATAGGCGCCCGTGTGGATAGGATATTTGTAAACATCACGTTTGAAATGTGTGATGGTGTGTGTTTTTTTTAGGACATCGGTGTTAAAAGCGCAAAGCTTTGTTTCCATCTTCATCCTGCGAAGCTTTGTGAAGTGCTTCTTTTTATTTAACTGGCCTTTAACTTACGAAAATTGCAATATTTATGAGAAATGTCTGATCTTGGCATTTGGTGAAGATCCTTTGTGGCCTCTGCCTAGACTCATCTTTGGTCAATATGTGCATAAAGAAGGATTGGCAAGTGGCCCCTTGGTTTTTAACAAAGCTGGCTTCTTAAATTTCTCAGGTTAATTTTTCTTATTCAACATGGCGTTTTTCAGTTTCCAAACACAAAAAAAAATTCTCAGTAACTTGTTTTTAATTATCTTTTAGAGTTAACTTACTGGAAGCAATCAATGTGTTTTTATTTTTATTTTTTTAATACCAGCAGTTTCATTCAGTCTGTGGTGGCTTGCAGGCTGATGACGTGTTTGCCTACAGGAACAGTAGGCAAATTTTACTTTAAATAAAATTTTGTGTCAAATGGGGACAAGATAGGATGTCTGTGAATGACCCAGCTTTTACTGTTTGATTAAAAAAAAAAGGAGCTTAGCTGTGTAAATGGGAAAGTGTCTACAATTCTGGGGTATTAAAGGTGATTACAGTGCTTTTGGTGAAGCTTTGTACTTAAGGATTCTTAAAGAAAAAATATTTTCATTCAGATTCACTTTCTACTTGTCAGATGACATACATTCTCTTTTCTGTGCTCTTTGAGTTATTGTATCGTCTTTGTAACAGTTGATACTTTCTGCTTTGCATTGCAATTTTCTTATAGGTCTGTTGTAGTGTCTTTAGAGCAAGAACTTTATTTATACCTCTCTCTATCCTCCCCAATATTTTACACAATTAGTAGATTGAATTTGAATGTGATAGCCAACCTATGATTTTACAAAAAGGTAATCTAAAGAAAGCTATATGAGCAAGTGATCAGTATTTGTAGAGGAAAAAGTGACTGTCAGCTACAGAAGATGAAGCCATCTAAAAATTATGTATCTTACCTTTTTTGTAGAGTTAAGGTAAATGTAATGGTTTAATGTGTACCTGAGAGGAACAAAGAAAACAGGTATTTCTCCTTTTGTGGCCATCTACTGGTTTAGAATGGAGTCCAAAATATATGAGTCCTCTTTGTAGTATTTTTCAGAAAATCAAAGAGGCATTTTTTAAGTATTGAAGGCACACCTGTGCAATGACCCAGTGTGAATTATAAAAATTGACTTAAATTTTATTTCTTATTTTAGTTCTATTCTACAGATACCTTACCACAAAATCTTTCCTATATAATATAAAGGTTTCCCAGTTTTTGAACCCCCAATTATTATGTTTTACTCATTTCTTTTTTTATTTCTTCTGATAAGTTGGAATAATTACATTTGATTTCTGGGAGGATGTATACCAGTCTCAGTTATTGTGAAATAAGGTGTAGTCATGACTTAAAACTGCTTAAAGCTTATCTGACCTGTTACCTTGCTGCTTTTTACTTTGGTTTACGAAAAGCATCCCTACTTCTAGTATCTCCTTACGCCCACTTATATTGGTTATTTGAAGTGATACTCCAGTACATAGAAGAGGGCAGTAATAAGCATTCCAATTACTGAGTTTTGGCTAATCATGTGCATTCCTATTTGTCTTGATGTTCATTTTCACAGGCATCATATTCTGAGAATTTTAATGATACTGGCATGTAGAAAATGTTAGAACCACTGAATCCATTTCCAAAATATTCCAAAAACATTTCAATTTGGGGATTACTTGTTCTATTTTCGAAGGAAAAAAATCTTATTTAAAATATATTTGCTTCATCAGCTATCATTAAAAAAAAATCTGTAACCTGAGGAAAGGCATTTCATGTAACTTTTATCTCTCTAATGAGCCATGGTGGTGGCTTTTAGTGGGTCCTGTTTTAAATTACTCATTTTGATCATTATTTCCTAGGATAGGTAAAAGAACTTCATGCTTCTTTTCCCAAAGTGTGTGTGTGTGGTGTGGGGCAGGAGGGAAGGGGGAGTGGGAATCAGTTATTGATTGACAGAATAGATTGCCCTGGACAGCCAGTATGGTTTGGCTATCCAGATATTGTCTCGATCTGTCCTGGGACTGGACAAGAACTCCCCCTGGGGCTGCTTGGAGCCTGAATGGGTCTCCCATGATTTTATCAATTTGGAGCTGCCTAGTGAGTTACGACTTTTCACTTCAAGTTTTTGTTTTCATGTCTCATCAGGGTAGGGACAGTTTTATGGAGAGGTGAGTACAGGTGAATACTCTGCATAGACAGGCCTTCCCACCTCTTTGCATTTGCTTTCATTTTTTCCATCAGGAATATCACTTTTCTCTCTTGTTCTTACCTGTTAAAACTTTACCATCTTTTAAGGCCCAGGGCAAGTACCATTGCCTTCCTAAAGTTTTGCTTAATTCTTCACTCTACTCCAATTGTGACCTACCTCCTTGGAATGCTTTATCACTTTGTATCTCCCTTAATTGTTAGGCAGCTAACTCTAGGTGACATGGAACACAACGTATTAGGGAAGACACACTAGTAAAATAAAAATTGTTACACTATTACATTGTGTATCTCTGAAAAATAAGGATTAAAACAATAATCCAATATAAAATTTTACTAAAAAATTAACACTAATTTTTTTTAAACATATATTTTATTGACTTTTTATAGAGAGGAAGGGAGAGGGATAGAGAGTTAGAAACATCGATGAGAGAGAAACATGGATCAGCTGCCTCCTGCACACCTCCCACTGGGGATGTGCCTGCAACCAAGGTACATGCCCTTGACCAGAATCGAACCTGGGACCTTTCAGTCCGCAGGCCGACGCTCTATCCACTGAGCCAAACCGGTTAGGGCGACACTAATTTTTTATTATCATTGCATACCCAGTCAGTGTTCAGATTTCCTTGATTACAGTTTCTGTTTTTTTTTAAAAAAGTGTGTTTTTATTGATTTTAGAGAGGAAGGGAGAGGGAGAGTGAGATAGAAACATCAGTGATGAGAGAGAATGATTGATAGGCTGCCACTGGGGACTGAGCCTGAAACCCAGGCATGTGCCCTGACTGGGAATCGAACTGTGACCTCCTGGTTCATAGGTCAGCACTCAATCACTGAGCCACACCAGCTGGGCTTTACTTTGTTTTAACAGTTTGAGTTAGAATCCAGATAAAGGGACATATATTACATTGGGTATGTGTCTCAACCCTCCTTTTTTTTTTCTTCCTTCTATTGGTTGCTGTCTTTTTGTTCTTGTTCCCATACAATTGGTTTGTTAAAGAAACCAGGTTTTTGCCCTATGAGATTTCTCACAGTCTGGATTGTGCTGATTGCATTGCTGTGGTTTCATGTAATACTAGTGACCTGGTGCACAGATTCATGCACGAGATGGGCTAGACCCGCCCTGGAGCCAACCTCCCGGGGTCCCTCCCTGGCCGGCTGCACCTGGAGTGGTGCTGTGGCTCGAAGGGCATCTGCGGAGTGAGCAGGGTCCCTCCGGCAGGTGGGGCCCCTCGGCCTGGCCTGCAGGGATCGGGCTGAAACCAGCTCTCCAACATCCCCTGGGGGGTCCCGGAGTGTGAGAGGGCACTCTACAGAGTTGCTGTTGTACAGGGTGTGGAATGCAAACACAAGTGTGCAGTAAACCAGATTCGGGGCTGACAGTGCCCGAGAAACAACATTACCCACTGCCAAAGGTGGAATCGCGTAGCGAGGAATCGGGCTCCCTCCTCTCTGGTTCCGGGGTGCGTCACCCGAGAACTGCCGCTGCCAAGTCACTGCAGCTTGGCAGCTCCTGCATTGAGCGTCTGCCCTCTGGTGCTCAGTGTGCGTCATAGCAATCAGTTGGAGAGACACTTAGCTAGAGGCCTGATGCACGAAATTCATGCAAGGAGCTTGGCCCTTGCAGCCCTGGCTTTGTCTGGAAGGTCATTTGGCTGTCCGGTCTAATTAGTATATTACGCTTTTATTATTATAGATGTTCCGTTGCCCCTGTTTTTCCTTTAAATTAGTAGTTACATTTAGGAGCTTGATTTGATTCAGGCTTGAAATTTTTTTTCCTCCTCACCTGAGGCTATTTTTTCCATTGCTTTTTAGAGAGAGTGGAAGAAAGGGATGGATGGGGAAGAAGAGAGAGAGAGAGATGAGAGAGCTGCATTGATTGGTTGCCTCCCGAACTTGCCCCGACTAGGGTCAGGGGTCAAACTTGCAACTGAGGTACACGCTCTTGACCAGGAATGGAACCCGAGTGCTCTGACTGAGGCTCTAACTGCTTAGCACACTGGCTAGACTATCAGGCTTGACACCTTTTTAATGGCAAGAATACTTTATAGGTAGTGTGCACCTTCAGCTTGACTTCTCATCCTACCATGCCAGTGAAATTGCTCTTACCAAGGCCACTTGTGTCTTTTATATTGCCAACTTGTATAATCATTGCTTACTACCTCTTTTTGTAGTTGATAGTTAATCATTTTATCCTTGATATTGTTTTCTTCCTTACTTTGATGACTGTTCATTTACCACCTTTCTACCTACTAACTGCTTTTTTGCGGACTTTTAATTCTTGGTAATCCTTTGAGATTGGTATTCTGGATTTTAGCCTTGTCATTCCTTCTTCACTCTAAGTGTTTTGTGGGCACCAGAACTCTTTCATCCAACTGAATATCCCCCTTTAGTTTGTCTAATAGGCACTTTGTTTTATTTAGGAAAGTAGCACATACTTACCTTAAGCCAAAAGAATTTATTGGGAACATATTGGGTATCCCACAAATTCCAAGAAAGGCAGGAAGATAGAACTCAGGAACAGCTGGATCAAGGGGCTCTTTGCATATTCAACTAGTTCTCTTGCTGCAGACCAACTTTAACACTTACTAATATCTTCTGAATTTGAAATCTTGTATCTTCTGCTATCAGAGAGAGACTGACCTGAGTCTCAATCCCAAATCCTAGCTAGGAAAGGGGACTCATTAAATTATGTGTCCACCTCTAGACCATAACTTTGGCTGAGGGGCTACATTGTAATAAGATGCTCTAGCTGCACTATCCCAGAGAGAAGTGCAGTAAAGGGTACTCTTAAAACATAGTTGGGCCCTAGCGGGTTTGGCTCAGTGGATAGAGTGTTGGCCTGCGGACTAAGGTCTCGGGTTCGATTCTGGTCAAGGACACATGTCAGGGTTGCTGGCGCAATCCCCAGTGGGGGGCATGCAGGAAGCAGCCGATCAATGATTCTCTCTCATCATTGATGTTTCTATCTCTCCCTCTCCTTTTCCCTTCCCCTCTGAAATCAATAAAAATATATTAAAAAACAAACAAACAAACAAAAAATATTTGGGGCCCTGGCTGGGTAGGCTCAGTTGATTAGAGCGTCATCCTGATACGCCAAGGTTGTGGGTTCCATCCCTGGTGAGGGCACATACAAGAATCAATCAGTGAATGCATAAATAAGTAGAACAAATCAATAATGTTCTCTCCCTCCCTCCCTCCTTCCCTCCTTCTCTCTCTAAAATCAATAATAAAAAAGAAGAGATAAACTTAGTTGGGCCACCTCATTCATCCCATGGCTATTTAGTCCTACTTTTTCCCATATGTATATTAAATATTTTATAAACATAATTTATATACATCAGCAAACAACCTTATCTCTTTTATGGAGACTACCCAAATTCACATCTGGCTACAGCATCCATAGGTCATTGTTCTCCAAGTTCATGTTCTAAAGGTGAGATCTCTTGTTAATCAGGCCTAGATATGCTTTGTCACATGTCTGAAAATTGTGGCTAAAAACTAAATTTAATCATCCTTAACATAACTGATACACAGTGGTTGGGAAACAAAATAACTAAAACTCTTATGAGAGGAGGGCAGAGGAAGATATTGTTGCAAAACTTACATCATATCTTGCTGGACAGGTATGGTATAAGGTAAATGATAGAACCAGCAAATTATAGGGGCCTTCATTTGTTGTCTTCCTTGAAAATGGAGTGAGTTTTTTAGCCAAATGAAGATTTTTCAGTTCTGTCCACTAGGAAGATTTTTGTCTTAGGTTAAGATTACCACTAAGAGGACATTTGGAAGTAGTGTTAGGGGAGGACAGATCTATGTCGCCTACTACAAGGGTCAGCAGACTATGGTTAGTTGACATAGTGCTGCGTGCTTTTGTATGGCCTGTGAGCTAAGAATGGTTTTACATTTTTAAATGGTGGGGGAAATCAAAAGAATATTTTGTGGCATGTGAAAATTATAGGAAATGCAAATTTTTTTTGGAAGCTCAAATTTCAATGTTCATAAATACATCTATTTGTTTATATATTATCTGTAGCTGCTTTTGCTGCTGCAAAGGCAGAGTTAAGTAGTTGTGACTGTATGGCCTACAAAGCCTAAAATATTTACTAGGAGGCTTTAAAAAAGTTTGTTGACTCCTGTTTTAGCAGATCAAATGAGCCTTAGTGGACATTTGGGTCTGAGGTTTGCCTTAGGGTTGAACAGTTAGTTATAATGTCTCTATTTACCGTGGTAGTTGTTACAGGTTTTTGTTTTATTGTAGAATACACATACATGTATACACACAAATACAAATACACGTATACAAACAGGTGGGATTTGGGCATTAGCCTAGCTTTAGTTAGGGAATCAGACTTGAGGGGTCTTCTATACCCCAAAAGGAGGATCACACTATTGGTTACATTGTAACATGGTTGCCTTTAGTACAACTATGTAAATGGGGGGGAGAATTTCCAGAAAATCTGGGGTGAAGTGAAGCTAGAAGCTGGTCAGATAGTCCCTATAAGTGTTCATTATGTACAGATTAACTATTCTGCCACTTCTCAATCTCCTCACCCCCAATTCGGCTCTTTTTCTTGTCTTGGAGAATGTACCATTATCATCACTTTTCCTAGAAACATGCAAGTTGTCCTTGACTCCTCTATTTTACTTCTCACACCTGGCTTTCCCAAGATTCTACTTCCTTAACATCTTTGAATCCAAACCCTTTCTCTGCATTTGCTGCCTTAATTCAAAGCTTTCAACTCTCACCTGGATTATTGCAACAATCTTCTCACTTGTTTCCTTATTGCCAGTCTGATCTACTATACCCTGTACCAGAATGATTTTTCCCTCGAAACTGCAAATCTGATTTTGTTACTTTAAACTCCTTAGTAGTGTTCCATTTTCTGTAGTATTCTTCTACCCGGGGATACTTAGACATCAATGAGTTTTATGTTAACTTCTGAAGGGACTGCTTTATAGCCAAATACTCCCTTGGGAGTTTGTTGCTGTGTTTAGATTTTGTTTACTATTGTGTTTGTGCCAAGCTATAGTCCCTTGTACTAAGATGATACTGCAGTGAATGGCTCAGAAGGGAAAGTTGGAGAGTAAAATTGGACCATGTCATAGTATGTGTTACTATTGGCAGGCCAAATCTGAAAGAACTCTGGCATAGTAGGTGGTGTCATATTTTCACCTTGAGATGTTTCTGGTGGACCCCATCTTTGTAATTAATTAACACAAAACAGTTTGCAGTGTAGGTGTTGTGTTTCCAACTGTAGCAGTGGTTTATATACTTTATATATATTTAATGTAGATTTTGATAAGGTAGGAAACACAAATGAACAAGATTGCCAGAGTTAGCAAGTGAGACCTCTTTAAAATGGACATTTAAGGACTACTAGTTGGTCTGGTGTATAAAGTTGTATTTCCCAAACTAACAAATAAGCACAGTTTTGTATAACATATTTATAAGCATTTTCTGTATTAGTATTATTGAAGTCAAGTTACAGAAGTGGTTTAAAAATATAGAACCAGATTTGAGACTACATATTTCCAGGATTGAATATGTCATTGGTATGGTTTCTGTAAACTAACACAATCTGTTACATTCATGTTACTTAAAATTTTGTTTTATATTTAGACTAGAGGCCCGGTGCACGAAATTCGTGCATGGGAGGGAGGGTCCCCTCAGCCCAGCCTACACCCTCTTCAATCCGGGACTCCTCGGACATCCCTCTCACAATCTGTGACCACTGGCTCCTAACTGTTCACCTGCCTGCCTGCCTGATTGCCCCTAACTCCCCCCCTGCTGGCCTAGTCGCCCCCAACTGCTCCCCCGCCCCCCGCCGGCCTGGTTGCCCCTGACTGCCCACC
>NW_005357764.1:5247932-5256005 GCF_000412655.1 Myotis brandtii | reverse complement strand
GCAGCCTGCTGCTCAGTCGTTTGGTCGCCCCTCACTGACCCCCTTGTGGGCCTGGTTGCCCCACGCAGCCTGCTGCTCGGTCGTTTGATCACCCCTCACTGATCCCCCTGCTGGCCTGGTCGCCCCACGCAGCCTGTTCAGTTGTCCATTTGGTTGTGATGGTTGCTTGGGCTTTTATATATGTAGATTTTAAAGTTTTAGTTTTACTGTTATGTAAGAGCTATAAACATAATGAGTTCATACCTAATTTTATATTTACATATTATTATTAACATTATAGTAAAAAGTCAGAGGAAGCTTGGAGGGTTTTTTGGAAGAAGGTATATGTGGTTAGCTTTGAAATAGATGAATTTAGAAATGGGGAGAAGTAAGGGACTACTAAGAGGGGCCAATTTGAGTAAAAATCTGGATCTGAATGTATGTAGGTTATTTTCAGGCTCAGATAAATCCTGAAGGCTTTATAAAAATAAGTAAGAATTGAACTGTAGACAGCTTGAAATCCTTTTATTGCATAAGAATCTCTTAGCTCTGTTTTATAAAGATGTAAAAGTAATTACTAGTGCATACATTACAGAAGTTTCCAATAAGATGCCTTTTTGGGTTTTAGATATTTGTATGCTTTAAAATACTCTGAATCAAAAGATTGATTTTTTTCTATAAAAAGAACTGTAAATTTTTACTTTAAACCATTTTCTATGCTCATTTATTTATCTTTGAAGGTGAAAATAGGCTTCTCTGATTTTTTTTTGTTGTTGTTCATATGCTTTTAGAGTATGGTAGCAACAATTTTTAAGGTAAGTTTACACTAGTTAAATTTGGTTTACACATTTCTAAATATTAATGAAAGAAGTATAATTTGATTTGGTTTTGGTTCTGAAATAGGTACATGGTATATAATTGTAGGACAACAAGAGGAAAGAGTATTTAGTATTACTGAGAGAAACATTGTCTAAAGGGAGGCAGCTGGTTACAGGTAATATTCATATTCATATATTCTTAGACTTACCCTTAAGTGTGAGCATTTGTGTATGTAATAAACATTTCTTGAATTGAGGTTTTACATTGTCTAGTATTTTTAAAAGAACATACCAGTTTATCAGTAATCAGTCTGGCAAATACTGTTTCAAATTATTTATTGAACAATAGAATAACTGCTTAACTACATAATAAGCATTACTTATGATACTGTTTGGCTTCTAAGATGAGGAAATAAAGTTTTGATTTATCCGAGAAGCTTCATGGAGGAAGTGAATTGAATTATAGTTAAAGGAAAAGAGTTGTAGAGCTTGACAAATAAATATTTCAGTTCTGGCCTATCTGAAATCATTAAATGCAAATGTTACAGTGCTCAATTAAAATTTTTTGCAGATGGTGTCTGATTTTAATGTAATATGAAGTACTGATTATTTCTATTGTGAAATATTAGTATTTTGTGATATTAGGTAAATAATACCATAATCTCTGTGTATTATTTTCTAGTAAGTGCGATAATGTCTTCTTTCTAACCATGCTGTGAAATTCATTAGTTTACTCATTCAGGTGATTGTCTACTAGGTTATTGTATAGATATGCAGTGCTGAACAAAACAAACACATTCCCTGATTATTGTTTAGTGAGAGAGGAAATATTAATGAACATAAAAATAAATATATACTTAATTGTGATCAAGTATTCTGAAGGAAAAGGGAATGTATGCATCAATTTTCTGAAGCTGGAAAGAGCATCACAAGTTCAAGAAGCCCCCTAAAAGGCCCCTGGTGGGGAACTGGGAGGGAAGAGTTGTAAGATACAATTTGAATCTGATGAAATAGGCAGGAATCAGATCAGGTAGAAAGTCAGATCAGGGCTCTGTAGGCCATGTTAAGGACCTTAAGGTTTATCCTAAGGTAAGTGAAAGCTTATTTAAAAATTTAAAGCAGGGGTTTGATGACATGATCTGGTTTGTGTTTTAAAGACATCACTTTGGCTGTAGTAAGAAATGTGGAGTAGAGAGAGACCAGGGGAACTAGGAGCCTTAATTAGAAGGCTGTAGCATTCCCAAGTTGGAGATAAAATGATGGCTTGTTTTGAACAATGGCTGTGGAGAAAGAAGTGAACAGATTAATTAAAAATATATGTTGGAGGCTGTAATTATGGATTGGATATGGAGAGAGGTTGAAGGAAGGAGTCACCAAGAGCAGTTGCTTGGTAGGAGAGAGTCACTGGATTAGGAGTTGGTAGAGGCAGGGGAAAACAGATCAAGAAATCAGTTTTTGGATATAATAAGATTGAGATTCCTCAAAGAACATGATCAACGTCCTTAGATATGTGGTCTGTATCTCAGAAGAGAAAGATCTGATGTGGAGAATATTTAGGTATTTGGATTCTAGGCATATAGATGGTATTTCAAGCAATGAAATTGTGGGAGAGAATGTAGACTGAATCAGAATAAGACCCATGGCTGAGTACAGAGGAGCATCAACTTTTAAGAAGTCTGATAGGTTGAAGGGGAGGAGCCAGAATTACTGGGAAAATTGGGAAGACCAGGGTTACAGAACTCAGAAGTACTGTATTAAGGAACTCAGTGGCTGAATGTGTGTTGAATGGTAGGTCAATTAAAATGATAGAATGTCTGTTGGCTTTAGCAACTTGCAAATCACTAGAGATCTTGGCAAAGGGGTGGAGTGTAGGAAGTTGAAAACAGTAGAGTGTTGAATAGTGATTGGATCCATTTTGGAAAACAGTTTGTCTATATCTACTAAAATTGAAGATGCTCCTACCCTGCAACCTAGCAGTTCCACCTGTAGGTGTCTATTCTAGAAAAACTCTCACTCATTAGTACAAAGAGACATGTATAAAAGTGATCATTACAGCATTGTTTGTAGTAGCAGAGAAATGGGAAACTACCTAAATATCTATCTACTGGAGAATGGATAAGTTAATTGTGTGGATTCACAACAGTGAATTCATCATTACCAAAACCATTGTAGCCATCCCCACTGCTACCATATTCACCACCACCATGGCTACTACCAAAGCCATCTTGACCACTGAAGTTTCCTCCATGATCAAAGTAGTCATTTCTACCAAAACCTCTCCCATGATCACCTCCGAAGTTTCCAGAACCACTCAGCCTCTTTAGCTGAATGAAGCTCTGGCCATCTCTTGCTTAAATAGGGCTTTCCTTACTTCACAGTTGTGGCTATTCACAGTATGGTATTTCTTTTAAAAATATTAAATCTTTATTGTTGAAAGTATTACATATGTTCTCTTCCTCTCCACCCCCCGATACAGTATGGTATTTCTGAATGACAGTCTTGTCTACAGAGGCATGGTCATCAAAGATTACAAAAGCAAAGCCTCTCTTTTTTTGCCTCAATCAGTCATGATTTCAGCCACTTTGCTTTTCACATACTGTTCAAATAATCTCTTAGGTCAGCGGTTCTCAACCTGTGGGTCGCGACCCCTTTGGCGGTCGAACGACCCTTTCACAGGGGTCGCCTTACACCATCCTGCATATCAGATATTTACATTACGATTCATAACAATAGCAACATTACAGTTATGAAGTAGCAACGAAAATAATTTTATGGTTGGGTCACAACATGAGGAACTGTATTTAAAGGGCCAGAAGGTTGAGAACCACTGTCTTAGGTGATGTTCTTCAGTGTCGTCTTTAATACCACTGACAAGTCTTTTTCACGGTTAAGTGGGCACCATGTCTTTGAGAATCTTCTTTTAAGACAGCCCTCTCTGGTTCCACAGCTCTTCCATCCACTTTGTGTGGCCTTGCATTCATGGCTGCATCCACCTCCTCCACAGTGGCACACGTGACAAACCCAAAGCCTCTGGAGTGCTTGGTGTTTGGGTCACTCATCACCACATAGTGAGTGTTCCCCCTTGCTCAAGATGGCTCCTCAGACTCCCATCTGTTGTTTCAAAGCTCAAACCTCCAATAAAGAGCTTCCCCAGCTGTTCCAGCTCTTTGGAAGAATGACTTAGACATGATGACTTTGGGAGGGGAGACTTCAACGTTGCTTACTCGGTGGTGTCCACCAGCAGAAAGAAATGATCTAACCAACATATCTCAATTTCTCTCTGATTGTTAGTCTTGTTTTTAATCTTTGTCTAGTAAGACAAGTCATTTTTGGAATGGAAATTAGGAGGGAGAGTCATAGACTCCATGAAATACTTGTGAGAAATAGGAAAGAGAAAGATAGTAAACTTTCTGGGAAACTTTGAGGGCCTAGTTGAGAGCGATTATGAAACATGATTATGAGAAATTGAAATAATATAAAGATGATGAAAAAAGCAAAAATAGTATGGAATTACCTTTGCTTTCATGTTTTTTACTACATTATTTTAAATCTGAAGGCCATAGAAGTCTCATGACAAACTTTGGGGCAAAGGTCTTTCTGTGCAAAATGATGTATTGGGACCTGATGTTTCACTATTGGTTTTGATTTCCAGATGTACATTTTTGTTTCCCTGCCTTGTGACCTCTTCAGACTTTCTCATTGAAGAAAACCTTGTTAACAGGTTCTGAACACCACTTTAAACTGTTTTAAAATTTAAAATTACATAATTTTGTGTGTTTTTAGGAATTCTGTTCATCTAGATTATTTAACTTGTTGGTGTACAAGTTTCTTTTTTATTGTATTCCCTTATAACCAGTTTTATTTCTGTAAGGTTGGTAATGTTGTTCCCAGTAATTTGAGTCTTCCTTGGTCATTGTAACTAAAGGTTTGTCCATTTTCTTGTCTTTTCTAAGAACCAATTTTTGGTTTTGTTTATTTTCTCTATTATTTTTCTACTAGAGGTCCTGATCCCTCACCCTGGCCTGCGCCCTCTCACAATCTGGGACCCCTCGGAGGATGTCGGAGAACCGGTTTCCACCAATCCCCGCAGGCCAGGCTGAGGGATCCCACTGGTGCACAAGTTTGTGCACCAGGGCTCTAGTATGCATATCAGATCTTTGGTTAATCTCTTCCCGCCCTCCCCCTCCTCCCTTCCCTCTGAGATTCATCAGTCTGTTCCATGTTTCCATGTCTGTGCATTGAGCGTCTGTCCCCTGATGGTCATTGCGCATTATAGGTACTGGCCACTTGGCCGGTCGCTTAGGTTTTTATATAGATTCTCTATTTTATTTATTTATTTCTATTTATTTTACTTATTCTAATCTTTATTATTTCAAATCTTTCCCCTTGTTTAATATCAGTGTTTATACTAGTAGTAATACTAGAGGCCTGGTGCATGCATTTGTGTACCATTGGGGTCCCTTGGCCTGGCCTGCAGGATCGGGCTAAAACCGCTCTCTGACATCCCCTGAGGGATCCCGGGTTGCGAGAGGGCACAGGCTAGGCTGAGGGACCCCACCGGTGCCTGATTGGGACTGAGGAGGGATGCAGGGGGTTGGCCAGCCGGGGAGGGACCATGGGAGGGCTCAAGGGCATGTCTGGCCCATTTCACTCAGTTCCGATGTGCTGGACCCCAGCAGCAAGCTAATCTACCGGTAGAAGCGTCTGCTCCCTGGTGGTCAGTGCACGTCATAGCAACCGGTCGACTGTATGCACCCTGGTGGTCAGTGCACATCATAGCGCTGGTCAACTATCTACCCCCTGGTGGTCAGTGCACATCATAGCTAGCAGTTGAGTGGCCTTAGCATATCATTAGCATATTACACTTTGGTTGAATGGCCGACTGGACACTTAGCATACTAGGCTTTTATTAATAGGAAGATTTTCTTTAAGTACTGCTTTAATTGATCTGATAAGGTTTAGTATAGGGTTTTGTTTTTATTATTTGATAGGACTTTCTAATTTCCCTTGTGATTTTTTTCTTTGACCAGTTGGTTATTTAGCAGTGTATAGTTTAATTTCCACATATTTGTGAATTTCCCAATTTTTCTTCTTTTCTAATTTTATCCCATTGTGATCTGAGAACATACTTTGTATGATTTCAATCCTTTTAAACTTATTTAGACTTGTTTTCCTGGAGAATGTTACATGTGCACTTGAGAAGAATGTATATTCCACTGTTGATGAGTGGAGTGTTCTATACTTAACTGTTAGGTTTAGTTTATTATAGTGTTGTTCAAATTCATTGTATGAGATCCTGATAGACTCTAATATTTGTTCCATCCGTATCTTTTATCTTTTGAATAGCACCATATTATTTAAATTAGAGACCCGGTGCACAAAATCTGTGCACAGGTGCAGTCCCTAGGCCTGGCTGGCAATCAAAGCACGAGTGTCTGGCATGGAAGGGCAAGTCCCAGCTGACCTCTGGGCCTGGGCAGCGCCTGGGCCCCCAGGCCACGCGCACCTCCCTCTGCCTGAGTCATGGCGCCCGAGTCCACACCTGGAGATGTGGTGAGCACGGCCAGACGCTATGGGCCAGGGCGCAGTGTGGGCCTCTGGGCCACCCAGCAGCGCTGCATGGAAGCCGGGTGGGCAGTGCACTCTAGACTGGCTCCTACGCAAACCCATGGGGAGCCCAACCGGTGCCTGCTGTCCCGGCAGCTGCAGCCCGGCTCACCCGGAAGAGGCCATGCTGGTGCGGGGCGGGCTCCTCACGGGCGCCCAGCACCTGAGCATGTGGGAGCTTCCCCACTGCGCGAGCTCTGGCGTCCTGGGGAGGGTAGCAGGGGGAGTGAGAGCGAGCTCTGCGGACACCCCACCTTTCCACCACACTTCTGTCTCCGTCACCCGTGTCCCCAGGTAGCCGGCTAGAGGTCGCAGCCCCCTGCCTGGGCGCTGCAGGAGGTTGGTCGCCACCACCCACCCCCAGTTCCCCAGCCCAGCCCAGGGCCCAACCCCGATTAGGCAGTCAGGGCCTGCTGGCCGATGGTCACCATCTGCGGGGCGATCGGTTGGGGCTGGGCCCCCCACCCGGCTCCCTCAGTGCCTGAGAGCTGGGTGGCAGCCCCACCCCCTGCCGCCACCGCTGGTTGCCATCTGTGGGGCCATCGACGGGGCGATCGGGACCCCGCTCGCATCTGCCTTGGCCTGCCACCGCCCGCTCACCCACTTCACCACCCCGCCACAGTCCTGCTCTCATCAGGGCACATCAGGGCTGGCAGTGCCTCCACTGTCGCCCGCTGTCAGCTCTGCATCGCCGACACCTGCCATGTTCTGCGCCGCCCCCGGTGGTCAGTGCACATCATAGCAAGCGGTCGAACTCCCGGTCAAGGGGACAATTTGCATCTAAGGCTTTTATTGTATAGGAGGAGGATGTGAGACCTCAGTTTTCTTTTCCCCCCAGTTGTTTCTGATAGGGAAACAGGTGGTTTAAGCAGAAAGTGGGGAGCATTACAGTTATTTAAGGGAATGTACTGGTGTGAAGCCCATCAGGAAAGTCAGGATGTAGAGGAAGAGTTAACAAATGATAGTAATCAAGGATCCTTTTCAGGTTGATAATATTCCGTTAAAAAAAACAGCTTGATTGAGATATAATTTGCAGCCCATAAAGTGCACTTGTTTTAAGTGTATAATTCAATGATTTTTAATCAGTTTATAGAGTAATGCAACTTAACACCACACTTTTAATTGTAGAACATTTTCATCACCCCAAAATGATTTGTGCCCATTTGCAGTCATTTTGTTTTACACTTTAATCTTGTATACAGACACTCCTCGGGTTATGTCGGACTCGACGTATGTCGTTTTGTGGTTACATCGCCATCTCCCATCTATATATATAAAAGGCTAATATGCTATGTGTCCAACCGTCCGGGTAATGACGTCATGTAGCAACACCCGACTTCCTCTCCCTAGTGATGACTAGCCTCCTTGCAGTTTCTTCAGCCCAGGAACACGACTTGCTTTATAGCCAGGTGGAAACATTTCACACTTTGTGCTTGTGTGACTTTTTTCTTCCCCACCTCAGGGAAGTTTTCTGATATTATTTCTTCAAATAGGTTTTCTAACCCTTGTTCCTCTTTCTGTTGTTCTGGCACCCCTATTATTCGTATGTTGTTTCGTTTCATGTTGTCCCAAAGCTCCCTTAGGCTCTCCTCCTGTCTTTTAATTTTTTTCTCCAATTGCTGTTCAGTTTGGGTGTGTTTTGTTTCCCTGTCTTCTAATTCGCTAATTC
>NW_005357764.1:5246365-5246882 GCF_000412655.1 Myotis brandtii | reverse complement strand
CGGGCTGCGCAGGGCTGCTGCTCCTCAGACGTAGGTAGACTGCTCATGCGGCTGCTGCTCCTCAGACAGGTCGGACTGCTCGAGTGGTTGCTGCTCCTCAGACGGGGAAGCGGGCCGTTCACACAGCTGCTACTCCTTGGACAGGGGCAGGCCACATGAGGCTGCTGCTCTTAGGCCTGAGGCAGGCTGCTCACAGGGCTGATGTTCCTTGGACAAGAGCGTGCTGCTCACGTGTCTGCTTTCCAGGGGAACTCTGCCCTTCCCGGCTGAAAACTGTCTCACCAGATGAGTATACTTCGCCAATTCGGGGTGGGTGTTATTAGTTTCAGCTGCTCATTCTATTTGCTCCTGGACAAGCCTTGGGATGCGTCTGCCTATTCCGCCGCCATCTTGAGTTAGAACATTTCACACTTTAACCAAATGTCTATGAAGCATTTTCCCGTGCCTCATCTCATTTGATCCTCACAGAAGTCCTGGAGTAGATAGATAGGAGACTCAGTGGAATCCTATTTTCTTT
>NW_005357764.1:5178704-5245940 GCF_000412655.1 Myotis brandtii | reverse complement strand
ACTGCTGCAGTTAAATATTTTACCCTTTGTTCTCCCTGCATGATTTATAATAATAACCTGCTTCTTGTTGATATTTACTGCTGTGTTGCTGACAATTACCTGAAAGAGAAGTTGGGGTGCTTCACTGGGTTGGAAAAAGTTGGCTACATCAGAAAGCAGGTCTAATTAAGCAAGTTTATTCTATATCTATAAAAGGCTAAGTTGACTCACGCATGCACAATACATATAAAGCTCTCGCTGGTGCCAGTCGCACACGTGTATTTCAATCTGTCATTGTTGATCGTGAATTTGGTTGACACTTCTATTATAGAAAAAGGGCGAATAGTGATATTAAAATATTTCTTCTAATTAATTTCCTTTCAATGTGCACAAATTCGTGCACTGGGCCACTAGTGTTAAATAACCAGAACTAAAAGTCAGTTATCCTTAATTGTCCCATTTACTAAATTGGAATCTCGACTATTTATAGTTCAATTGAAGTTTAGAACTTACATTACTTTGTTATGATATTTAAGAAGTTAATTAAGAGAGAATTGCCTGTGTTGGTTTTTGATTACTAGATGTTTTATGTTTGAGAATTTTTACTAGCAAGGTTGCCACTCTCCATGTAGCTTATCAAATAGTCCTTGCTTATAACTAAACCACCTGAATTACCTTTGACTTGAGGAGGTCCAGATTGAAATCTCAAGGAATACAGAGGTGGTAGATCCACATTAGGAATAGCATACCCTCTATCAGGGGCATCTGTTTGTAGTGCTGCAAATACTGAAAATTTCTGTAGTATTTTCCAGCTTCACTGAAACAGAACCATCTGCAGTACTAACTGAACTCATGTTGACAGTTGTGTTTCTCAATTCACCTAGTTCTCTTCCATCAGGATGAGAATTCTCTTTTAAAAATCTCATGTAATACTCCAGAGGTTCCACAGTTCTGAACCCAGCAATCTTCCCACCTGCGTGCCTGTGCCTGACAAGTTTTCTTTTCAAAATTCTTTTATCTAGAAGTCCCATAGGTTTTGTTGTGATATAGCAATTTGCTAATTAAAAAACAACAACAATCCTATTTTAGTACAATAGTTGGCATGTATCCTGAGGGATATGCGATAAAATAGTTTTTGTACTGCAAAGATATATTTTAAATTAACTCATTTAAATTTTATGTACTTTTAGGAGAGCTCAGATTACTGGAATGATTGCTTTTGGAAAACTTTATTTTACCTTAGGCAGAGATATTGATGTGAAAATACAGGAGAGAAAAAATGGAGGCTATAAATTAGATGCAAAAATAAGTCAAATCAGAAAAAAAATTAGAAAAGAAGAACTACAACTGGGATATTAGTTCTTTTAAATAATCAGTTAATTTAGTTCTGAGCTTATTTTTTTAAAATATGTATTTTTATTGATTTCAGAGAGTTAAGGGAGAGGGAGAGAGAGATAGAAACATCAATGATGAGAGAATCATTGATTGATTGCCTCCTGCATGCCCCACACTGGGAATTGAACCATAACCTCCTGGTTCATAGGTCAGTGCTCAGCCACTGAGCCACACCAGCTGGGCAGTTCTGAGCTTCTTGGCATTTTGTTAAAAGAGGAAATATTCAGTTGGATGACTTTCACTGTTTAAGAAAAGAAAACAAAGTTTTTTGTAATTATAGGAGGGATTTTATTTAGGAAATCGTACCTATTTTTGCCATAAATGTACAAGTATTTCTTGCATGATTATTGCAGTGCTGTTGAATACATAAAATTAAATCATAGTTTAAAGAAAGCATTTCTGTTCTCTGATCTTTCAGGAATTGAATTTATGAAATGTAAGGAAATCATTAGTTAACATGCCCCTTAAATTCTCAGATACAAATAACTTTGTATGTTCCAGCACCATAGGTTAAGTCAAGAGGTCTAATAGTATTTGAAACTTGATTGTTAGTGATATACAATTATTAGTTGTTTCAAGTGAGCTGGAGGATAATATATGGTCTTTGGTTTTATTCTCTGAATACTGAAGTGTAGATGTTGTATGGTATTTATCATACACTTTTTGTGGTTCTGTATGGTGCTAAATACTAGGGAGACCGAACAAAGCACACACTATTTCCATACCTCAAAAAACTTATATTCTTTTCTAAGTTTATTAGAAAATTGTACAAATAAGAAACAACTTGAATATACATTTGGAACACTTTTTTTTAAATATATTTTATTGATTTTTTACAGAGAGGAAGGGAGAGAGATAGAGAGTTAGAAACATCGATGATAGAGAAACATCGATCAGCTGCCTCCTGCACATCTCCTACTGGGGATGTGCCCGCAACCCAGGTACATGCCCTTGACCGGAATCGAACCTGGGACCCTTCAGTCCGCAAGCCGACGCTCTATCCACTGAGCCAAACTGGTTTCGGCCATTTGGAACACTTAGAATACTTTTAAAAATATTAAATGTAAGGTACTAATTATGCAAATCAGAAAGGTTTATCTTTGAATGTTGTATTGTTCTAACCACTTATAAAAGTCCTCAAGAGTATGTTGGCTTTGCTGTCCATTCTAATTTTACAATTAAATTTCCCCCAATCTTTATGGACTTTAATTTTCCGATTAGGTTTGATTTATAAATCATAAGTCTAAAAATCCTGCACATAGTATAACTTGATTTTTACCTTTGGCTTCCAACAGGACTTTTTTTTTTTTTTTTTTAATCAAAACCAGGACAGCCCTAGCTGATTTGACTCAGTGCATAGCACGTTGGTCTGTGGAGTGAAGGGTCCTGGGTTCGATACCAGTCAGTGCTGCACATGCCTGGGTTTCGGGCTTGATCCCCAGTAGGGGACATGCAGGAGGCAGCCAGTCAAGTGATTCTCTCTCATCATTGATGTTTCTTTCTCTTTCTCCCTCTTCCTTCCTCTCTGAAATCAATAAAAATTAAAAAATAAGTAAAACTAGGACAGGTGGTTTAATCTAACTCCAGGGAAGAGTGTTGCAGGGTCCCTGGTAATTCCTTGTCCCAGGGTTTGAAAACCTTTTTCATTATCTATTTAACCAAAATCCCTGCTGCTATAAATAAACTATTTTCCTTAGTCTATTCTTAGTGAAAAGACACCGTACTGTCATGATTATAGAAATGACACCCTCGATTTTCCCTTCACCATAAAAGTCTTTTTCTTTTCCAACACAATTTCAACTACTGTTACTAACCCAAGTTAATTTTAGATTCTATTACTGAAAGCCTCAGTTTTGCCATTTATTGAGGTGTTAATTGAAATATTAATGTATTTAGAGCAGAAATGTCGTTTTTTAGGGAATCTAGAGCAACAGCAAAGCTGAGGTCAAACTGCCATAAGGATGGACACCAAGGAAGCTGTGTTTGGGACAAAAAGAAATCAAGATAAGGTAGATGTAAAGTAGAGACAAGCACTGGACCTTGGGGAGAGAGGGTGGTAGGTGGGAGTGGGTTGTATGCCTCTAATGACAGAGAATAGTTAAGAGTTCTGAAGAGGAAGCCATGGAAGGCTTATAGGAAACATTAAGGATTTGGGTTTAAGTATTACCTTCCCTCTGAATGTGTAAGTTTTAGCTGACTTTTAGCTAGCAGAATACTTTAAAAGTTGATAAGGTTAAGTGTTTCAATGGGGTAGTATTAATTGATAAAATCATTGCCAAAACCCAACTTCAGCACTAATGCCTATTATTATTTGGAAGGTGAAAGGGAATCTACGTTTGAAGCATTAAACTGACAAAATCAGTAGAGAAGTTTTAATTTTTCCTTTTCCTTTTTGTGATATAAAGATTGTGTTTTTTCCCCGTAGCAACATGAACCGTGAAGACCGGAATGTGCTGCGTATGAAAGAACGGGAAAGGCGGAATCAGGAAATTCAGCAGGGTGAAGACGCCTTCCCACCTAGCTCTCCTCTCTTTGCTGAGCCATACAAAGTTGTAAGTTGTCCTTCTATGAATGTTTTTCCCCCAATACTATGACATTTTTAAAAATTTATTATTATTTTTTAATCAGAGAGGAAGGGAGAGGGAGAGAGAGAGAGAAACATCAATGATGAGAGAATCATTGATCGGCTGCCTCCTGCATGCTCCCCACTGGGGATCAAGCCCGCAACCTGGGCATGTGCCCTTGACCGGAATTGAACCTGGGACCTTTCAGTCCGCAGGCCGATGCTCTATTCACTGAGCCAAACCGGCTAGGGTGATACTATGACATTTTTGTTTTTAAAATGTTTAAGCTTGAATTTTTGTATTAGATAAGAGTTATCATGTATACCATTTCCTCTGAGTGGAATGTATTTTGTTGGGGTATTTTTATTGGAGTATAACATGCATACAGAAAAGTATACAAATTGTGTTATAGCTAAAAGAATTTTCACAGCATGAACAACCTGATAATAATCACTATCTACATCAATAAATGGAGTATTATGAGGGCCCTAAAGTCATTGTCATTGCCCATCTCCCCCCCAATTGCTATCCTATAATTTTGAAAATGTGATCTGGATTAGCTCAAACATTCATGTCTGTATTCCTTGCTCTACTACTAACTTTGTGCAGGTGTTTCCCCTTTTTAAGCCTTAAATTAAGTTAAAATTTTGTGAATCAATCTTCATTGTCTGCTGTTTCCTAGGTTCTTTGGGTATAACATCAATCAAAATGAGTATATTTCATAGATTCTTTGTTTCTGCCTATTCCGTTACTTGGTTAACTAAGTTTCAGTGACTTATTAGTATGTTTGAATAAATGTATTTTCAGTATCAATCTGTTTCTTTTGCTATTGTCACATACTAAATTCTCTGATTTTCTTTCTAATGTATTAATGCTTAATTAACAATATCAGATTTAGAGTAAAGCATATTGTCAGAGTTGTTCAATAAATGAAACCAATTGCTATTTTTATAACTACCATTGTGCTTGATTTGGGATGACATAAAACACTGAATGGTACCACTTCTGATGACTCTAATGTAGCTGTAGTGGCCACTAATATTTGATTTGGCTTTGGGTTTCATTTGAACTATTTTTACATTTTAATGACATATTTATATAATAGCTATAATACAATGTATAGCAGCAGTAATGACCATTATTGTCATAGTATGAGATTGAGAAGTGTGTTAGACTTTTTTCTGATGAAATATAAATGTAACAGCAAAAAATAAAAATAAACAAACAAACAAATAAATAAATAAATAAATGTAACAGCATATCCTGGATTTACCCTTAGAACATTTAATGTTTATGGAAATTATATGAGATCTATAAAAGCCATGCATTCAGAGCTTTTAAGGATTTTCTAATAAAGGCAGTTACACTGACATGATTTATATGAGTATAACACAAAACCTGAGATTTGAATTAGTAATGAAAATCATACTACCATTTATTTTGTAATTACGCTGTAATGAATTGGATTTTTCTAATCTTGATATTGTCTATAAGTTGCTGTATATTTAACTCTCTTGTTTAGTAGGGATCATACTGATTTTCAAAGATTTAAAGTCCTTATTGATTCATGCCAACCACAAAATAAAATAGTAGTGATGTAATTGGTAGACTTTCTTTCTTCCATGTGTATGAATGTGAAAGAGTCCTAAAACTTGGATCTATCTTGGGCTTTCTTATTATCCAAGAATAATTCTTGAAGTTTAAAGTATGTACTATTGACTTCAAATAGTGGAGCATTTATTGGTCAGAATTAGTAGTTAGGATTTAAAACTTAAAATTTATTGGGGAGAATTTAAAACTTTTGCCAGTGGATTTTCTGTGCTTAATTTGTTGCTGGGACTTTTCTTAATTTGATGAGTCAAAGTAACAGAGGAATTAAAATTTAAAAAACAGTAGTTGGGTATAACTTGTTTCACTAAATTTTTGAATTATTAGGAATATAATGTTTTTCTAGACTGCCAGTGTATGACTAATCTGATGACCTGGAATTTAATTATATAAAGGCAGATTACTTTTCCTGTTCTTGAAAAAATTTTCAGTACTGTGTCAGTATATTTATTGGTGAAATTTGTATTTTTCCCCTCCTTGAACCTATTATATATACTTCTCAGTGTCCTATAGAATATTAGTGTTTTAGCATGAATGTTTTTCACTTTCAGTGCATTGTTTTCACTATAAAAATTATATATTTGGAGTTTGCTTTGAGTTGTTAACCTTAAGATATGATGAAAGACCCTTTCCATTTGAAGTTTGGAAAGTCACTTTAGAAGCATCTCTTATTTCAAGTTATACTAATTGTATAATTATATTTTACATTTCTTTGTAGACTAGTAAAGAAGATAAGCTATCAAGTCGTATTCAGAGTATGCTTGGAAACTACGATGAAATGAAGGATTTCATAGGAGACAGATCTATACCAAAGCTTGTTGCAATTCCCAAGCCTGCAGCACCACCGACAGCAGATGAAAAATCTAACCCAAATTTCTTTGAACAGAGACATGGGAGCTCTCATCAGAGTAGCAAATGGACTCCTGTAGGACCTGCACCCAGCACTTCTCAGTCTCAGAAACGGTCCTCAGGATTACAGAGTGGACACAGTAGCCAGCGGACCAGTGCAGGTGGCAGTAGTGGCACTAATAGTAGTAGCCAGAGGCATGACCGTGATTCATATAGCAGTAGTGGGAGCAGTAGCCGGAAAAAAGGCCAGCATGGATCAGAACACTCCAAATCACGCTCTTCCAGCCCTGGAAAACCCCAGGCTGTTTCTTCATTAAGCTCCAGTCATTCCAGGTCTCACGGGAATGATCACCATAGCAAGGAACATCAGCGTTCCAAATCACCTCGGGACCCTGATGCAAATTGGGATTCTCCTTCCCGTGTACCTTTTTCAAGTGGGCAGCACTCAAATCAGTCTTTCCCACCTTCATTGATGTCAAAGTCCAGTTCAATGTTACAGAAACCCACTGCCTATGTACGGCCTATGGACGGACAGGAGTCCATGGAACCAAAGCTGTCCTCTGAGCACTACAGCAGTCAATCCCATGGCAACAGCATGGCTGAATTGAAGTCTAGCAGCAAAGCACATCTCACCAAGCTGAAAATACCTTCCCAACCACTGGATGTAAGTCACACATTTAGAGCTTTTAACATTGTGACTATGTGAAACAGTTTACCATGAAATTATGGTTGAACTTGAACTGTCTCTTTGTTTTAATAGTAAGGAATGTAAAAGTTTAAAAGAAGACTTGTGATTGACTTCCAAGTAGATCCATAGAGCTGTTAGCTTTGCCCTCTTGTGCAGTAGAGAAAATATCATTCATGTTTCAAACATTAAAATGATGAGTTGGTTATAGAATAAAAGTATGATCTATGAATATTTTAGATTTCCTACTGGCCAGGTGGCCTGGTTGGTTGGAGTATCTTCCCATACACCAAAAGGTTGTGGGTTCCATTCCTGGTCAGGGCACATACCTAAATTGGAGGTTCCATCCCTGATCGGGGCACACAGATCTCTCTCTTTCTCCCCCTCTCCCCCTATTCTCCCTCCTCTCTCCCTCTCTTCCTTTCTCCCTCTCTTCTCTCCCTCAAATCAATAAACATATCCTTGGGTGAGGATAAAAAAGAAAGAAAAATAAAGATAATGTTTGTAGCTAAAAATGACAGCTCATAGCTTAAAACAGTGGGGTTGGGGTCAGGTATAGGTAAAATGCTATGTCGAGAACATTCAAAAATTTTTCCTGTAGCCTTAAAAAATTCATTGTTCTTGACAGTTGCCATTCTAATTACTCCTCTGGAGAGAAAAAAAAGTGGTAATTCTTTCTTCAAACAATATGATCCTTAGAATTTTAAATTTTTTTGGCAAATTGTTTATCTGAAAAATTACATTTAAAAATAATTTCTAATCTAAGTATGAGAAAGATATTCTAAAGTTTTTGAAAAATAAAAAGTTTTTAAAGTCATGTACAGTTTGGTGATTAAGATATTTTTAGTTTTTGAGAAATTTTGTATTTAAGAAAAGTAGTCCAAGTATTCTAATAAGTGTTCTGATGTGGAGTAGAGGGAGCATAAGTACTTCTTTAAGGTTTGTTTCTAATAATGTTATTGAATTTGTACAACAAATGATAAAATTCTAATAGTAAATGACTTCAAATCTAATGTGTATTTCTTCTTTCCTAAGGCATCTGCTTCTGGTGATGTGAGCTGTGTGGATGAAATTCTTAAAGTAAGTTATATGTTTTCTTTTTAATAGGCTCAGCTCTCTTATTACGCTCTGCCACTCTCCTACCCTATTTACCCCTTTATTTCACAAAGGATCTGAAGCAACAGATTGCACATGTGTAACTTGATTATGTCCATAAAAAATAATTGACTCTATTTATTATGCTTATATTCATACTTAGGTTCTAAATCACTTGGTTTGTTTACTATTGTCCTCAAAGAGCAGTTTTTGTTTTTAAGTAAAACAAATTTCAGTCTTAACTGTTGGCCTTAAAAAGAGGAAGGAACCAAATATAACTGTACTTTTTCTGGTTTATCTGTTAATTTGAAGTACTAAAAAAACTCGATAGTTATCAGTCAAACCATCACATTGAAAATAGCTTGCTTTGTAATTCATCTGTACACACTGATCAAATCCTACACTGAGAGACCTCCTCTGAATACTGCATATTTTGAGTGTTTAATAGAATGTTTAAAAGTGACATATGACCAAAAAGTATATTTCTCCATGGAGAAAAGAAAAAGAGGAAGTCCAGTGATGTATCTCAGTATCATGGTATATTTTGTATATAAATATTTGAATTTTTTGACAAGCTGGTCACCTGAATAATTACATTTAAAAATTATTTCTAATCTAAATATAAGAAAGATATTTTAAAGCTTTTGAAAAATATAAAGTTATTTGTCACTCATACTTATGAGTGACAAAATGACTGCTTTTGACTCAATAGAGAAAAACCGTCAGAATCATATTACTTGTACTTTTTGCAAAAGCTCCTCAATTTTTATGTCTATAGTAGCATTTCAATATGGATACTTTTGAAAGATTACTTGCATTGGTCACTTTCACTTTATTCCCTCTTTCTTTCCTTTAGTCCACTATAATCTCTCTTTTATCTCTACCATTCTGCTGAATCTGTTCTGTAATGTCATTGGGGACTTCATTTGAGTTTTCTGCTCTTTCAGCTGTTTGAAAGAATTTTTATTTTTTTCTTCCTTGACTGTTGTTATGCTTCATTGTTTTTATTTCCCATACACTTTTCTTGTCTCTCATTCTCTGCCTTTGGGGAACCCTGTGTCCTCTCTTACCTTTTAAGTATGGGTGCATTTTCTAGCCTCTCCTCTTCATTTTGCTCATTTAGTTGTCCTTTTCTCCTTTTTTTGGCTTTATATATTAGACAGCTATTCAGTCTTTCTCTTCTGCGTTGGTCTCCTTTAGGTTTTGGTTTATGTTTCTTAATTGTTTTTTTTAGCTGGGTCTCCATTTAGATTTCTCCCTGCTTCAGACGCAACATGTCTAAATTTATTAGATTTCCTTCCATTAATAGTACCACCATTCTCCCATGCTTATAAGTATAGCATTCTAATAACCTCTCATTTCTTTCTCTCATGTTCTATTTAATCACAAACTACATGTAGACTTTGAAAATTCATTGAAAATATTCATTTCCTTTCTTTCCATTTCTGCCACCTTGAGCTTCAATAATTGCAATGTACAGTCCTCACTCTGCCTTTCTGCCTTCAGTCTCCCTGCTCATCTGTCTTCTGTATTGCTACCAGGTTCTTTGCCTCAATCCTTTTATCTTCATAAATTAATATACTTCCTAGAAATGTTCAGTGGCTCTCTAAGGCCCATACAAAGAATAGTGCCCAAATTTAACATTCCAGACCTTCCATAGGCCAGTCCTAACCTCTCCCACTACAGATTAACCAAACTGGTTTCCCTAAGCCATACATGTTCTCTTTCTTTTACCTTTTTTAAAGAAAACTTTCATGGAATGTGTCTCTCCTTCCTCTTAAGTTATATATAGATTCTGTTTTTTATTAGAATCCTAATGAAATTCTTCTTCCCCCTTTATCAGACCAACAGAGACCACAGTAATAAGCTTTTTCCTTTGCTTCTCACATAGTGTTCATTTTTCAGTTGCCAAAGTCTAAGGGAGCATATATCCTTTCCCCAAATCCTCAAAAATGTATGGCATTCTAATACCTAGAAGAAATCTTAGATTTTTTATATTTAATTATTCCTTTCATATTATTGACAATTCATTCTGCATTTTTATATATTCAGGGTGGCATATGGCCTTGGGTGTAATAAGTGCTCAGTCATTTGATGGTGGATTTTCTATTCAGGGTATTTTGGTAGTTGAGGTGTAAAATGCCAACACTGAAAACCTGGGGTATATGATTTTCTGTTTTCTTTCCCCTTCCCTATGTGCAGTGGGCAAGGAACTTCAGGTCTGAATTCCCTTCATGTTTTCTTGATATTTGTAGTCATGCTGTTTGTTTCTAGGAACAAACTTAAAGAAAAAAAATGTAATCTAAAAGCAATATGTGTTCACTATAAAAAAAGGATTTATTAATTCAAGTCTTACTAATTGAACACCTACTATGTATCAAACACTGGGGATACAGTGGTGATAATAATGATACTGTTGCATCCTTTGAGCTGACATTCTAGAGCAGGATGTAAGAAATCAACTATATAATATTTCAGTAAGTGAAATGCTATTAAAAAATAAAGCATTGTAAGAAGGTAAAGAGCAATTACAGGGCAGGTGGTGATTCTAGAGGTTCAAGTAGTAAAGACTGTATCAAATTCCCTTGTCTTTTGTCCCTTCTGTCATTCTGTTGCCCTAAGGAAGCTATTGTTAACTATCTTCCAGAGATTTTTTTCATATATAAACACTTAATAGGACATAGACTATGATTTGTGTTTGTTACTTAGAAATATACTGTGGACATCATTTCATGTCAGTATTTAAATTTCTTATTTTACTGTCTGCTTGGTGTTCCATTGTATTGATGTCTGGTAATTTATTTAATTATTCCTGTGTTATTGGACATTTAGGTTGCTTTCATTTTTTTAGTGTGAGCTGCTTGAACATGTGTCTTTACATAACTATGTTGGTATAAGCTATAAGGTAAATTCTTAAAACTTATACCATCTTTATTATATTTTCTCTGTATACCTGATGGTTTAGTTTGAGCTAAATGCCAGACTAAAACACTCCCTCCTTATTCCATGTCTGATACCTCTCTCTCCCCTGGTCCCCTAACATTCTCTTTGTGATCTTATCCAAACCTCCACTTGGACATACTTGGCATATGATTAGACAGCAGGTATTGAACAAAATCAGACTTATGGCCTTGCTTGTTTGTCTTCTTGCTCATGTGCTTTTGATATCTCTTTTCTGATTTTCCTGACCAATATTTCCTATCAATGAATAGGCTCTGTGGCCAGACATCCTAGGATGAAATTCTGTGTTCATTACTTACTAAATGTGTGATCTTGAATAAATAACTTAATCTTTGTGCTTCAATTTCATCCTACATAGACTTAGGTTAATAATGGTATCTACCTCATAATGTGATTGTGAGCACTATATGAGTAATAGACATGTAAAACACTTAGCAAAATGTCTGGCTCATTACAGGTACACAATGTTAGCTACTTTTATTATTATCCCCCTCCTCCCACTCCCACAGCAAGCTCTTCCTCAGTAGCATTTTACTGTGTGCCTTGTATTTGACTACAGGGCTAATTTCTATAACTATTCACAAGGTTATATCATCTTAACTCCAAGCTCCTTGACGCCAGAGAGTGTATATTATTTATTTTCATATTACCTACCTGATAGTGCCTTGCACACAGTTGTGCTTAATTAATATTTATGATTAAATATGTATACCTTTGGAGGAACAATCATGAAACCAGCATTTATAATACAGATCTGGATTTTAGCTGTGTAATTTTTATCCTTGACCTGGTTGAAAACAAACTGTAATAATTACATTTCAGGAGATGACGCATTCATGGCCTCCCCCTCTAACGGCTATTCATACACCATGCAAAACAGAACCTTCCAAATTTCCTTTTCCAACTAAGGTAAGTAAATAAAATGTATCTTTGATACTGTAAAAAAACTCTTAATGGCTTGACTAAAATCATATGAATTCAAAATTGTCTTGCCATTCCCATTCTAGTCGGAGTCAGACAATAAACGAGAATAAACAGATAAGTTCAGCTAGTGATAACTGCTATGAAGAAATAAAACCAGATAGTAGAATCAAGAGTGATTTAAATTGAGAGGTACTTTTTTTTTTTAAGGCAATATGAGGAAGAAACTTTTAAGTTTGTTGGCAAACTCTTTTGGTATTCTAGGCTACAGGCAGTAAGGTCTTCTTAAACTATTGTCTGAGAAACTCCTTTCCATACGACATAGAAACCATATTTATGTTGTATGGAAAAGGCTCCTCAGACAAAAATCCCAAGCTCATCTAAAATCTAACTTATACAAATTATACAAGAATACATTCTCCTAGTGTAGTTTGATTAGGACTTCTAATAATAGCCTTCCTCAGTTCTGCCTCTTCCATCTCATTCGAGCTCCTTTCATACATAGCTTTGTAAGACTTTTCATATGCATTCACATGCATATTAGTAATCATATTACATATAAGCATTTTCTCATTATTTCTTTACAGAATTATTGCTTTGTATTTTTAATCACTCAGAAATAGGTCTTAGAGGCTTTTCCTTGTTATTACACATATGTATTATCTATAGATTATAAATAGATAATATGTTACATATAGATGTATTTCACTTTTTAAAATTGCATCCATAGTGTAAATGTACCTTATTATTTAGCCATTTCCCTTTATTATTTAAGTTGTTGGCAAGTTTTCATTTCTATAAACATTGCTATAGTGCAGCGGTTCTCAACCTGTGGGTCGCAACCACTTTGGCGGTCGAACGACCCTTTCACAGGGGTCGCCTAAGACCATCCTGCATATCAGATATTTACATTACGATTCATAACAGTAGCAACATTACAGTTATGAAGTAGCAACGAAAATAATTTTATGGTTGGGTCACAACATGAGGAACTGTATTTAAAAGGCCAGAAGGTTGAGAACCACTGCTATAGTGGATATCTTTGTGCATGCAGGTTTCTTTTGGATAAAAAGCAAGAAGTAGAATTACTGAGTATTGAAAGTATATGATTAATATATACTCTCAAATTCCCTCTGAAGTGATTGTATCAGTCAGTGCTCCCACTTGTATTCCCTATTTTTCCTCATATGCACACTCCCATTTGTTACTTTAACCACCAATCCTTTGGGTGAAAAATGGCATTCTGTTTCCTAGATTGCTAGTAAAGTTCATCTTTATAAATTTGTCATCCATTTGATTTCTGTATGGATGAATTTGCCCACATCCTCTACCCTTAGGGTTGCATCTTTCACCTATGAGTTTTAGGAATATTTCTTTTTTTATTTTATGTTGTTTTGTTTGAATTATGGAATCTAATATTTCCTTTTACTACATGTAACAGATATATTTCCCAGAGTCCTTTTAAGTTTTATGGTCTAGAAGTTTTAATTTTGATGAATAAATATACCTTTCTTATAGCTTTTGCTTGTTAATATCTTTTTAAAGAACACTATTCATTCCCTAGAATTATAAATATATCCTCTTATTTTTCTTTTAATGTGATTGCAATTTTGTTTTCTATGTTTATATGTAGCCCAGTTTATTTTTGTGAATGATGTTACATAGAGATATAACTTTCTGCCCATATATGTGCCATACCACTCTTTTCCTTTTTTTTTTTTAAATCTTCACTCGAGGATATTTTTCCCATTGATTTCTAGAGAGAGTGTAAGGGAGTGAAGAGAGGGAGAGAGAGAGAGAAACATTGATGTGAGACAGACACATAGATTGGTTTCTTCCCACACATGCCTCTCCTGGGACTAGGGAATCTTGACCGGGAATCCAACCCACAATCCTTGGGTCTGAGGGCTGACATTCTAACCACTGAATGTCAGGGCACTCTTTTTTTTTTTCTTTGATAATACTCACCTGAGGATATTTTTCCATTGATCTTTTAGAGAGAGTGGGAGAGGGAAAGACTGGAGAGAAACATCATGTGAGAGAAACACATCGATTGGTTACCTCCTGCATGTGCCCGGGTCAGGGAGGAGTCTGTAACCGTGGTATGTGCCCTGGACTGAAATTGAACCTGGGCCATTGCTGTATCCACTGAGCAAAACTGGCTAGAGCCAGGGTACTCTTTTTCCTTTTTTTTTTTTAAGAAAGGTCTCTCTCTCTCTCCCCCCCCCCCCCCCCCCCCTCTACACACACACACACACACACATATATATATCTGTGTGTACATATATATTTATTGATTTATTTCAGAGATAAAAGGAGAGGGAGAGAGAGATAGAAACATCAATGATGAGAGCGAATCATTGATTGGCTGCCTTCTGCATGCCTCTTACCAGGGACTGAGCCCGCAACCTGGCCATGTGCCCTTGACCGGAATCCTTCAGTCCACAGACTGATGCTCTCTCCACTGAGCAAGACTGGCTAGGGCCACTCTTTTACTTTTTAAATCAGCTTTTACATAAAAATCTGCACATGTTTTTAATATACAGTTTGAGTTTTGATAGATGTATGCACCTTTGTAACCACCACCCTAATCAAGAATAAGCCTGGCTTGTGTGACTCAGTGGTTGAGCATAGATAGACCTATGAGCGAGGAGGTCCAGGTTTGATTCTGGTCGGGGCACATGCCTGGGTTTTGGGCTCCATCCCCAGTGGGGGGCTTCCAGGTGGCAACCGATCTCTCATCACTGAAGTTTCTATCTCCCTCTCTTTTTCTTCATCTCTGAAATCGATAAAAATATATTTAAGAAAAATAATTAGAACATTTCCATCACCCCCAAAGTTCCCTCATGTTCCTTTGCAGTCCACTTCACACCTACAACTGGCCCCACACAATTGCTGATTTGTTTTATGTAATTATAGATAAGTTTTGCTGTTTCTAGAATTTCATTTAAATGGAATCCATTCATTATTTACTTCTTTTGTATATAGGGTTACCTACTTTTGGTCAGCATATACTTTTGGAATGCTTCCATGTTCTTGAATATATCAGTGATTTGTTCCTTTTTATTTTTGACTTTTTATTTCTGTTGTATGAAAATACTAAAACTTACCCATTCACTTCTTGGTAAACAATTGAGTATTTTCCAGATTTGGGCTATTAAGAATTAAGTATAAACATTCATTTACAAAATCTTTGTATGGATAAATACTGGGTCATATGGTAAAAAATAGAATTACTGGGTCATCTGATGATTGCATGTTAAATTAATACTAAACTGAAAACTATTTTCAAAAGTGATTGTATCACACTCCTATTTTTCCCCACATCCATTCCCCAGCAGTGTATGGTAGTTTTTGTTCTCCATCCGTGCCTACATGTGGTATTGTCAGTCTGTTTAGTTTTAACCATTTTACTGGGCATGTAGAGATATCTCATTTTTGTTTTAATTTGTATTACCCTGATGATGAATGATGTTGAACTTCTTTTCATGAGTGAATTAACCATTCTTTTTTTTTGAAGTGTCAGTTCAAATCATTTGTCTTTTAGGTGTGTGGTGGTGGTGGTGGCAGGGTTGGAGGTGTTTGTAGTTTTTTTTTCTTATAATGTCTTTGGTTTTGGTATCAGGGTAGTACTGGCTTCCTAAAAGGAGCAAGGAAGTATTCCCTTATCTTTACTTAAATAGATTTTGGAATGTTATTAATTCTTCCTTGAATGTTTAATATAGTTCAACAGTGATACTATCTAGACCTGGAGAGTTCTTTATTGGAAGTTTATAAATTACAAATTCAATTTTTTTGTTAGATATAGAACTATTCAGATTTTTTTCCTTATGTGAGTTTTGGTAATTTTATTTTACCTAAGTAGTCAAATTTATTGGCATAGATTTATTGATAACTAGAGGCCCGGTGCATGAAAATTCATGCACTGAAGGGGGGCTCCCTCAGCCTGGCCTGCCCCCTCTCATATTCCGGGAGCCCTCAGGGGTGGGAGGTGACCTGGCGATCAGGGGAAGGCGACGCCCCATCACACCTCTACTTCTGCCACTGCTGGCAACGCAAGCCTCGGCTGGCCCTGGTTACCTGAGCCTCAGGCTGGCCCTAGGCGGCTGGGCAGCTGCTATCCGACGCTTGCCTGCGCCTCGGGCCGGCCCTGGTCAGCTGGGCAGCCACCATCCGAGGCTTGCCTATGCCTCGGGCCGGACCTTTGCGGCTGGGGGTCTGAGGGGACTGGGAGACTCCAGAGGCAGGCGCGTGGCAGGGCTGAGGAAACTGGGTGCCGCCATCTTGTGGCTGTGGGCACTGCCATCTTTGAGGGAGTGGCAGTCAATTAGCATATTCCCTCCTTATTGGCTGTGGGCACTGCCATCTTTGTGATGGTGTGAGGGTCAATTAGCATATTCCCACCTTATTAGATATGATGACTAGGGGCCCAGTGCAGTAATTCGCGCACCTTGAAAGGAACTGTGGGCCATGAGGCTGTGGTGGGCACAGAGGTGGATCTCAGCCTGTTCGTACCCCCGCCCAGCTCCTCCTGCCGCGACCCCTTGGCCCCCTGTCTGCCAGCAGCCCCACTCCTGCTGCTGCCGCTCCCACATGCTGACAGTGTCGCCCTGCTTACACCCACTGACGGTGTGGAGCGATTGGGGCCGGTGCCAGCAGTGGGTGCGAGCAGCGGCTGCTGCCCTTTAGGAGCAGGGGGAAGAGGAGAAGCCCTCAGGGGCAATCGGGACCGGCAGCCACCGCTCGCACCCACTGACAGCATCTAGTGATCTGGATGGGCACCGGCAGCAGGTGTGAACATCGGGCGGGACTGCAGCGTGTGGGAACAAAGAATTTTCAGTAACCACCAGAGGCTCGCCCCGATGACAGCGACTGGCGCCCCACCTTGGTCTGGCACCCCCACTCACCTGCTCCACCATCCCCCCATGGCCGATGCCCACCATGTTCCATGTGCGCCCCCGGGTGGTCAGTGCACGTCATAGCTACTGGTTGTTTGGTTGTTCTGCCATTTGGTCTATTTGCATGTTAGGTTTTATATATATAGATAGGTGTATACTTATTCTTTAAGTGTCTATGGGATCTGTAGTGAAGTCTTTTCCCCCTGATATTAGTGATTTGTATTTTCTCTCTTTCTGTTTTCTTTGATCATTCTAGCTAGAGGTTTATCAGTTTTATCAATCATTTCCAAGAATCATCTTAGGTTCTCTCAGTTTTCTATTTCTTTTATTTTGCTTTTATGGTGATTCTTTCTACTTATAATGGGTTTTATTTGCTTTTCTTTTTAACTTTTTTTAAGAGGACTTTTTTTGGTAAATCACAGAGGTAAAATAAGTAATTTCTAGAAGAAGTGGGCTTAGAAAACGAGTATGGAGGTAAAAGAAGGGCCCTTGGAGCTTGAGAGTGAGGAAGCTAATGGTAACACGCCTCAGGGAGGGAGAGTGAAGGGGGTAAGAGAGCTCACTGGGTCCTCCTAAGGGTTTTAAGGGTCAAGATTTTATAGGAAGTCCTAAGGCAGTGGTTCTCAACCTTGGCTGCACATTAAAATCACCTAGGAATCTTTTTAAAATCCTGATTTCTGGGCCTCATCCCCCGGAAATTGTTTCTTTGTTACTAATGTTGTGGCCCCACCCCATAACAAAGAAACAGAATTTCTGGAGGATGAGGCCAGAAATCAGGATTTTAAAAAGATTCCCAGGTGATTCTAATGTGCAGCCAAGGTTGAGAACCACTGTTCTAAGGGAAGATCTTAATAGACTATTAAGCAGCTTTCCAGGTGTGTCCTTACAGGGTTGTGGTCTGCACTGATTGATTGGCCGCCACCAGGTCAAGAGTTAATTATTCAAAGTAGCTGGTCCTAACGTCAGCAGTTGCTGGTTTTGTTGCTTATCTGGGCCTGGAGCTGAAATACAACAGTGATGAAACCATCTGAGTCACTGTAAGAACAATCCAGGTAGACACCATTATGTTACGTGCAGAGCGACAGGAACTGTGCAGAGCGACAGGAACCGTGCAGAGCAACAGGAACTGGTGGGGTCAGACCAAACCTGGATTCAGCAACCTTGGTACTTGAGTTCTGACTAGGAAAGAATTCAGAGCCAAGACCCAAACTGTAAGAGAACATTTATTTGGTAAATTGCAGAGGTAGAAGATGTAATTTCTAGAAGAAATGGGCTTAGGAGACAAATTATGGAGGTAAAGGCAGGGCCCTTGGAGTTTGAGTTTGGAAGCTAATGGTAACATGCCTGGGGGGTCGGGGGAAGGGCATGCTCCAGGAGGGAGAGCCACTTCTAACTTCTTAAGGTGGAAACTTAGATCATAGATTGTAAACATTTCTTGTTTTAAGTATTTAAAACTACCAATTTTCCTTTAAGGTCTGCTTTAGTTGTATCTCACAAATTATGATATATTATGTTTTAATTATTCATTGCAAAATATTTCCTATGTGACTTTTCTGACCCATGGGTTATTCAGAAATATGTGGTTTTATTTTCAAATACTTAAGAATTTTCCAGATATCATTTTATTCATTGCTTTATAATTTATTTACATTCTTTTCAGACAATATATGCTGTATAATTTCAGTCCTTTTAAAATTAAATGTTTATGGCCAAGTATATGATCTCTCTCGGTGACTGTTTCATGTGCACTAGATACAATATGGTTATATATATCAGTTAGATAAAGTAATCTATATTTAACTATTGTCTACTCTTTACTGAAAGGAGAGTGTTGACATCTTCATCTGTTTTTACTGATCTGTTTCCTCTTTCTGTTTTGTGTGTTTTTAGTTCATGTGTTTTGCAGCTTTGTCAAGTAGTACATAACATTTAGAATTGCTGTGTCTTTCTGATGAATTGATCCTTTTTTTACATTATGAGATGTCCCTCTTTATATTTGGTATTAATGCTTGTTTCAAAGTCTATTTTGATATTCATATAGATACTACAGCTTTCTTTTATTCTATTTCTTGTGTTATTTAATAGCTATGCCTCTTTTTAATTATAAAATTACAGCTTGAGTTTATTAGAAGATTTTGAATATAAGTTCATAGTTATAGTTAATACCTACTTTTTCTTTTTGAGGATAACAGTTTTATTGAGATATAATATACATGCCATTCAGTTCATCCATTTAAATATATTTTTATTGATTTCAAAGAGGAAGGGAGAGGGAGAGATAGAAACATCAATGATGAGAATCATTGATCTCCTGCCTCCTGCACGCCCCCCTACTGGGGATCAAGCCTGCAATCTGGGCATGTGCCCTAACCGGGAATCAAAAAATGACCTCCTGGTTCATAGGTCGGCGCTCAAACACTGAGCCACTGCAGGAGGGCAGTTCATCCATTTAAGATGTACTATTTACTGTTTTTTAGTATATTCAGAGTTGTGCAACCATCAAGACAATTATTTCAGAACATTTTCATCACCCCAAAAAGAAACCCTACTAAAGGGAGTTAGCAGTTACCCTTCTATAGCCTCCAACCATTCTTCACCCCCCAACCCTAGGCAACCACTAATCTTAAATTATAGTTCTATAGATTCATCTATTCTGGGTATTTTATGTAAATGAAATCATACAATATATAGTCTTGTGACTGGATCTTTCACCTAGCATGATATTTTCAAGGCTCATGTATGTTATAGCATGTGTCAGTACTTCATTCTTTTTATGGCTGAGTATATTTTATTGTATGGATATATCATATTTTGTTTAACTGTTCAATTGACATTTGGGTTGTTTTCAGTTTTTTTGCTATTAAGGCAAATACTGCTGTAAATATTTTTGTAGACATATGTTTTTAATTCCCTTGTTTATATACCCGGGAGTAGAAATGCTAGGTCATATGGTAACTCTGTGTTTAATATATGAGGAACTGTCTGATAATTTTCCAAAGTGGCTGGTCCATTTTACATAACCCACTAGCAGTTGATGAGAGTTTGAAAAACAAATCCTAAAGTATAATTTCTTTTCCTTCCTCCCCACTCCTGTCTCCTTTTTTCATGGAGAATCTATGTGACACTTCTGAATATTTTTTAGAAGAGGAAGAAGTTCACTGGTTATTTTTTACCCTAGTTATCTCACTTAAAAATGAGTTAACACCTTTCTCTCTTTTTCTCTCCCCCTCTCCCTCTCCCTACCTCCCCCTTCTAGCCCCCTTTCTCTTCTTTCCCTCACACACAAGTCCCAAATATGCTAAATCTTTTCATAACATTTTTTAAAAATAATAAACCCTCTTGTCCTTTCAGGGTAGAGATGATGTTTTAACAATGAATGTCATTACTATATATTTTTTATTGTTGACAGAAACTATTATGACTTTATATGTGCAAACTTTCAAGACTTGGAAACATAATTTTCTAATTTCAGTGGATTTTGAACCTATTTGCTAAAAATATTAAAATGGAATCTTTTTGTTTTCTCTAAAAATATTTATATCAGTGAACATTGGTAATCTAGCTTAATTTCAATAGAAACTTTGCATAATTAAGGTATAGGATTGAAATTTGGTATCATGACTTAGTAAGTGTAGCAATTAGTTTTACTTTTGCAATTCTTTTATTTGTGTAGCAGTGTCTTTGCAATATCCAATGAAGCCAAACATCAAAATAAGCCATTTAAAAATGTTTATTAAAGTTACATTGATTAATAAAATTACATAGGTTTCTGTGCCAGGCCAGCACAGCCAAGGGTTCGGTGAGCCTGAGGGGGGGCGGGGGGGGGGGCGGGGAAGGATGTAGAAAAGACAGACAAAGAGAATAAGCTGGGTCTGGTGGATCTTCCTGTGCCTGGCTGAGGCCACAGAGAGAGATCCAGACAGCAAGCTGAGCCTTTTTTTTTTTATAGCCAGAGGTAAACAAGGTAGTGGTCACCATAGTTATAATGTTCTTGTGAGTTTCACTTGTTTTGACAGCACTTGCTACATCTCCCTCAGCCCATTAGCTTCCCAGATAAGATCTAGGGAGAGTCATAAGGTCAAGCCTAATTATGCTAAGAGGGCTGTGCCCTCTAAGCTGGGACTTGTTTGTGGCTTTGCTAACGGGTCAGTCCGAGGCTTAACCCTATAGCCGCTTCCTACAGGTTTAAAGTGTGGGTTTCTATAATACATCATTGCATTGTGTGTTCAACACCCAAAGTCAGGTCTCCTTCCATCAATCACCATTTATCCACCTTTTATCCTCTTCTACCTATCTACCTACCTCCACCCCTCAATAAGCCAATGTTAGTGTTACACCTTTGAAGTACTATTTTGTGTGTGTAGGAAAAGTATTATTGCCATTAATAAGTATAATTTTAAAGTTAATCTAAAATATTCTTTTTTTCTGAGCCCTTTAAAATTTCAATATTTTAGTTATATATATCAAAATTAATAATAAAATATACAGTTGATCCTTATATGAGGATTTTTTTTCAATCTGCCTATTAAGTGGATGCATGTAGTTCAAACCCATGTTTTTCAAGGATCAACTGTACATATTTTGGAGATAAAAATGCAAAAATTTCTTAGTGATGGGGAGTGCATGAACAAAAAAGCTTGAATACCAATTTGTTTAAGTTGTAATCATCTACTTGGACCACTGGAGTAATCTCCTAATATCATTACTTCATTCTAGTTTTTCCAAAGCTATTCTCCACTTCTTAATAGCAAGACTGATCTTCCCAGCATGCATTTGTCATTGTATTTGTCATTGTATAATTCTTCTGCTCATTAGAAAATGCACACACACAAATCTTTAATATGATCTGTAACATCTACAAGATATATAATCCAGCTTCTCGGGTCTTGAGTCTCATTTCTCACCACTCTTCCTTCTGGACTAATAATGTGTTTGTATTTGCCCTTCCTTATGCTTTCATAATTTCTAATTTACCTATATTTTCATGAGTAGTTGCAAAGATAGTCATTGACATTATTCAGATGGGTGTTAAGCTCCATGAGGACAAGGCCCTTGTTTGTTTTTGCTTATCATTCTATTTTTCCAGTACTTAGATGTGAGTGAATGTCATGCCAGAGAGTTTGTGTTTCATCCATTAGAGCAGGGGTGGGGAACATCCTGCCTGCAGACCGTATAAGGCCCACGAAATCATTTGATCTGGACCTGCCAAGGCATTAGGGGTGAATTAATTAAATGTTTGACCAAATATAGCAGGCTAATTTTTAAGTTGATAATTTTGTATAGCCTGCAGATGATGTTATAAATATCCAAATGGCCCTTGGCAAAGAATAGATTCCTCACCTTTGCATTAGAGGCTCTATGAAAAATAGGAGAGCCTTGGCTGGGTGGCTCGGGTGGACCCTCATCCCTATGTGCCAGGGTTGCGAGTTCTATCCCTGGTCAGGGCATGTGCAGGAATCCACCAGTAAATGCATGAATGGGTGGAGCAACAGATCTTCCCTCCCTCCCTTCCTTTTCTCCTCTTCCCTCCTTCCCTTCCTCCCTCCCTCCCTCCTTCCCTCTTCTCCGTCCCTCAAATCAATTTTTAAAAAAAGGAAAAATAGGAGAGTAATGATGTCACATACTAAGACGTGAACTTTAGAAAGGTTAGCTAGAGGCTGTAGTTGACTGAAGAAGAAAAGAAGAAAGACTGGAGTCAGGTAGATGCATTAGGTAGCCATTGTAGATGAGGACCTGAATGAAATCTTTGCATGGAGAGGAGATAGTGTTACACTTAGTAGATGTTTTGAAGATAGAATCCAGTAGCACTTGGTGACTGACTAGCTATTGTGGGACGTGAGGGAAAGGAGTCAGAAAATACTTAAAAGCTTGGGCTACTAATTTTTAGACCACTTAGTAAATTAGCAGTTCAATGGAATGGAGGATTCTTTTCATTTTTTAAAATGTATATTTTTATTGATTTCAGAGAGGAAATGAGAGGGAGAGATAGAAACATCAGTGGTGAGAGAAAATCATTGATCAGCTGCCTCCTGCATGCACCTCTCCAGGGACTAAGCCCACAACCTGGACTTGTGCCCTAACTAGGAATTGAATTGAACCGTGACCTCCTGGTTCATAGGTTAACACTCAACCACTTAGCCACACTGGTTGAACAATTCTTTTCATTTTTGACGCAGTTCACAGGAGTAACCTTCTGGACACTGCTTTATTTATAAGTTTTTATAACTTTATTGAGATATAATTCACATACCATGCAATTCGCCCATTTGAAGTATACAATTAAATGGTTTTGAGTATATTTATAGACATGTGCTACAACCATCACTACAATTTCAGAACATTTTCATCACCCAAAAAAGAAATTCTCTACTCTTTAGCTATTACCTCCTTTTCTTCTGTCCCCTGCCAGCCCTACACAAGCACTAATCTACTCTACCTCAAGATTTTCCTTTTCTGGACATTTCATATAAATGGAATTATACCATATGTGGTCTTTTACACCTGGATTCTTTCACCTAGCAAAATGTTTTCAAGGTTCTTCCAAGTTGTAACTTGTATCAGTACTTCATTCCTTTTTATGGCCAAATAATATTTTATTGTATAACATATATCACGATTTGTATACATTCATCAGTTGAAGGACATCTGGGTTGTTTCAAGCTTTAGGCTATTATGAATAATGTTACTGTAAACATTTGGGTGCAAGTTTTTGCGTGGTCATGTTTTCATTTTGCTTGCTCATATAGTAACTCTATATTTAATCATTTAAGGAACTGCCAGAATGTTTCCCAAAGCAGCTAGCTACACCGTTTTACATTCCCACTAGGCTTTCAATTTCTCCATATCCTTGACAGCACTTATCTGTCTTTATTATTCTAGTCATCCTAGTGAGTATGAAGTGGTATCTATCGCATTGTGGGTTTGATTTGTATTTCTCCTGATGAGAAATGATGTCAAACAACATCTTTTCATGTGCTTACTGGCCATCTGAATATCTTTCTTGGGGAAATATATATTTAGATCCTTTTCCCATTTTTCAATTGAGTTGTCCTTTTTTTTTTTTTTTTTACATATAATTTCCATTTTATTTTTTCCAGGATAACTTTTCTTTAGTCCTTAAGGGCTTAGCTCCATACGTAGGCCTTGGTGGAGGTCGCGGGGCAGCACTTGAAAGTCTAAATTGGGGTGAGGGTGTTTGGTTCTTCTGGGTTTCATGAGACTGATTCCTGATTACCTTGCTGTGAATGGCATAATTCACACAGTAATGTAGTTTTACATACAGCTTGGGAAGCACATACTAGTAAGCATCAAAGACACTCGCTTTGGAAATGTCCCTAACAGCTATGGCCTCTACTATATTTTGAATGACTAACTTCTTTTAAATTTAATTAATTTTTAAAATATATTTTTATTTGATTTCAGAGAGGAAGAGAGAGAGAGCACATCAGTGATAGAGAATCATTGATCAGCTCCCTCCTGCACACCCACACTGGAGATCAAGCCCACAACTCGGGCATATTCCCTGACTGGGAATCGAACCATGACCTCCTGGTTCATAGGTTGATGCTCAACTGCTGAGTCATCCTGACTGAATGAAGAACTTCTTAATGGCCTGGTCCTTGGGCATGTATCAGGTGCAGTTAATGCCATGAATAGGCTGCACATGCCTGTGTCCTTTTTTGGCATGACTGTTGTTCCTTCTATTCTTGGTCATCTTGGAAGTGAGGAACCAAGAAAGTTAGATTATTTGTATTTTTACCATTAAGTGGTAAGAGCTCTTTATATATTGTAGATGTCAGTCTCATCAGATAATATGATTTGCAAATATTTTCTCCCCATTCTGTGGGTTGTCTTGTACTTTCTTGATAGTGTCTTTTGAAGCACAAAAGTTCTTAATTTTGATGAAGTCTAATTTATCTGGTTTGTGTCTTGTGCTTTTGGTATCATATGTAAGAATTCTTTGCCAAATCTAAAGTCATTAAGATTTGGCACTACATTATCTTCTAAGAGTTTTGTAGTTTTAGCTTTTAAATTTAGATCTTTGATTTAATTTATTTTTTAAAAATATTATCTGAAGTAAGCATCCTACTTCATTCTTTTGCATATGACTGTTCAGTTGTCCCAGTACCATTTGTTGAAAAGATTCTTCTTTCACTATTAGGTGGTCTTGGTACCCTTCTTGACTATCAGTTGACCACAGATGTAGGTTTTTTATAACTTTTTTTTAATAGCAAAACTATATTTTAGGTTTCATACTGTTTGGATTTTTATTTCACAGATAATTATGTCATTAAAGGAAGATTGTGCTTATTTAATTTATTTTTTTAACATATGTTTTTATTGATTTCAGAGAGAGGCAGGGAGGCAGAGAGAGATATAGAAACATCAATGATGAGAGAGAATCATTGATCAGCTGCCTCCTACACACCCCCCTATTGGGGATTGAGCCCACAACCTGTGTGCTCCAACCAGAATCGAGCTGTGATCTCCTGGTTCATAGGTTGATGTTCAACCACTTAGCCACACCGGCCGGGCAATTATGCTTATTTTAAATAGGCATTTAGGGATGTTTATGTGATTTCAGCACTATATGATGTACCCCAGACTTAACCTAGAAAAATGGATAATTTACACATGTGAGACAGCTATTCTGATCGTGAATGTTGAGTTTGGAAACTTGTGTTTCAATGACCGTGACATTTTGGCTTCCTTTTTACTGGTGCTTCCTGAGTACTTGGTACTGTGTGAGTATAGGGCATATAAATAAGTATATGACAGTTTCTTCAAGTTGCTAATTGTAAGATTCTGGAAGCAGAGAGGGGAAGGGAGTAAAATTTCATGGGAATACCATGTAGGGTTTTTTAGTCTGTAAAAGTGGTATATTTTGAGATTGTATAGGTTGTATAGCTATTTTCACCCTAGTATACAGTCTTTGGTATTACCTTTTTAAAAAGAAAAATAAAATAAACACTTTCTTAAGATCAAGAATCTTAAATTTAAATCATTTGCTTTTCCAGGCCTCTAAATTAGGATATGGGTATCATGGATGCTGCTGAAAGAAATGAATGCTAAAGAAACACTATTAGGTTGCTTTCTGTATTAAGCTCTGGGAAAGTGCATTATTGACTACAAAATTGCTGAGGCTGATCAGATGGAATCATTAAATTCTTTTGTGTTTCTTTTATGTATTCTTAGGAACTCAACATACTTTTTCATTGAATTAGCTGAAATTGAATAATTTAATTTGAAGCATTTTTCACTACTGAAACTTTTTCATATAATGTTACTATGTAATTTATATCCCATTTATTATAGGAGACTCAGCAATCCAACTTTGGCCCTGGAGAACAAAGTGAGTATTTCTTTTACTTTTGGTTTTCTTGAACTTTTCCTTTCTCATGGTACAGCATATATTGCTTTAATAATTTTTTGCATATCTTATCCCAATTTTATCATCTGATGATTAGTAATGGGTTCAACTGAATCTTGATATGCTTAAAAAATGAAGAATTGTGGATCATTGGAGATCAAAACTTTTTATTACTAAGTACTTGAACTACAAAGTTCATGAATTCAATTTGATTGACACCTTATAAAACCAAGAGCCATTCTGTCTTTCCATTTTCTTCATGAAGATACTTGGTTCTATGATAGCAAAATTCCATAGGGTCACTGTAGCTTATAATGGCTCTTCTCCTATTTGTATTTTTATTTATTCTTTTTGTCTGGGAATAAAGTCTGCGGTCTGCTACACAATCCTCCTCCACCTACTCTCTCTTGGCCTCTCAGAGGAACTTGAGAGGAAGATAGCCTTAGGGCAGGGGTGGGCAACCTTTTTGTGAGTGCGTGCCAAAACCAGCAAAATCTCTGACTCAAATTTCTTCTGCGTGCCAACCCTAATTCTTTGAGAACATGTTACGCCTACTTGATATCTCTTAAAGTGTACGTATGTGAAGAACCTTGAAGAAATAATAAAATTCATTCGAGCGACAAAAACACAGTATATGATGATGAAAAATACATTTATTTTTAATGTATACATGTACACTGATAGTCCGACAGAAAACTTTATGACTCCGTTTGATATTATCAGTGGGACTTTTGCTGCTGCATCACTGATGACAGAGATTTTACATCAGGTTTATATTTCGTGAACTTCAGAGATATGCGTGAGCTACTACTTTCATCCATCAGGCTACTCCTATTATGAGACTTAACAAAATTCATCACTGAGAACAAAGATTCACAAGCGTATGTGGATGAAACCAAAACACTGGTCGGATCTAGGAAAGCAGGGAGAGTTAAGGCAGAGGCATAGAAATTGCTCTTCCCCTCTCTCGTCAATCCATGTCTATGGTCTTTAAGATAACTTGTTATGTAAAATTATTTATTTATCTAAGATGCACCCACACTGAATTTATTTGAAAAATTAAAAAGTCGATATTAAGAAAAAAATTATAAACGGAAGATTGTAAGAGAGGGTTTCGCGTGCCAGCAAAAGTTACTGGCGTGCCATGTTTGGCACGCGTGCCAGAGGTTGCCCACCCCTGCCTTAGGGAATTCAAGCATGGTCCCAAGATCTGATGGCTGGTGGTAAGGTTAGGGTAAGGTCACAAACTGTAGCAAATGTCTAGGCTTCATTATATAGTTCTGTAACAAAACAAAGATTCTTTTTGTCAAGAGCAATACCTTCTTAAGTAAGATAGATTTATACTAGTAATAAGCTATTTTGGGAGCTAAAAATATGGAACTTTTGATACTTATTGTGTTATCTTTAGTGATCTTAAAGTCGAAACTAGAAGAATATCCCTTTTAATGTTAACAAAGTTTATGTATCTATTTCTTACTTCAGTGTTAAAGCTGTAGTTATAGGAAAAAGGGACCTGACATTGTGATTATATAGAAAATAGAGCAGAGAATTTACATTTTCTCTCTTAAAATCTTTTAAGAATATCTCATTCTTAGTTCTACCCTCAATCCCCATTGTCTCTCCCCAAAGCTAACTATTGGCAAATGGGATCATAAGCTGCACCTACTCTTTATTACCTGTGTTGTTCACTTAATTTATTTTAGAGCTGTTTTTGTATCAGTATAAAGCTATAGTTCATTCTTTTTAGCATTAAAATTGTGTTTATATTGTATGAAAGTACCATAATTTGTTTAACTAGTCCCTTCTTGAGGGACATTTGTTTCCAGATTTTGCTGTTACAAACTATACTATAATAAACATCCATGTATGTGTTTATATTTATGTATTCCTTCAGATATACGTGCAAGGTAAATTTCTTTCATCATAATTGCTAAGTTAGTGGATATGTGCATTTAACAGTATTGATTAGATAATATTACCAGATTACCCTCCAAAAAGATTGCGTGAGTTTATAGTTCTACCAACAGCATATGAACATGCCTATTTCCACTAGTATCTCATATTATTGGACTTTAAAGTGTTACAAATTTGATGAATGACGAATTATATCTTGTTATTTTGATTTATATTTCCTTGAAGGTATTTTGATATTTTATAATCTAAATAGCCCTAGTTCAGTTGCTGATTTCTGCCTTCTTTTTATTCTAGAAAGATATAATCCTTCTTCTAAAACCTCAAATGGGCATCAGTCTAAATCGTAAGTTTATTGCTTAATAAGTTTAATGTTTGTCTTTTTTGCTAAACGTCTGCATGTAGTATCTGGATATTTAGAACAATACTTAGAAATATGTACTTAATCTTTTAAGGCAGGGTTTGGCAAACTTTTATGTAAAGGGCCAGAGAGTGAAATATTTAGGCATTTAGGTTTTAAGGTCCAGATGGTCTCCGTGTCAACTATTCAGCTCTGCTATCATAGCATGAAAGCTGCCACAGATCATGGGTGTTGATGAACGTAGTCCATGGCCGCATTCTATAAACCTTTCTTTATAAATAGGTGGTGGTCTGGATTTGGTTTGTGGGCCATAGTTTGCTCACCTCTGCTCTAATCACCTCTGAGATTACAGGTTTTATTTCCATCTCTTAGGCATGTGTGTATTGTGCTGAGTGTGTGCTGATAATTTGTTTTTAATAAAGAAGACATTAAAAAAAACAGGATTCTTCTTAGTAGGCCCTCCATTTAACCTCTAAATGTAGAATATTAAAACAACGTAGTTTGAACTGTTATTAAGTTTCCCTACTTTCATTTTGTAGGCAGAACCTGGAGAAAACATCAAAATTTAATAGGATAGTGTATTAGGTGATAATAAATTCCAGAATGAACTCCTCCAATTGACGCAGATAGTAGGGGGGTGAGGGCATGTGCTGGGGGATGGGAGTGGCTGGGTAGAGGTCAATGGGGGAAAAAGGTGACTTATGTAATACTTTAAACAATAAAGAATTTAAATTGAAAAAAAATGAATTCCTGAGACCACAAGTCATTTGTGTGAATAAAAAAAAGTTCTAAAGAAACTGTGGCCAGAAATAGTGTCAGCTCTATGCCATAACCACAATTTATATTAATAATCTCAGCCTCTTCAGATGACCATGATGAGACCTGAGTGAGAATGAAAATATATGAATGCAACAAGTCCTACTTCACTGCTGAAGAATTCAAATTATATTCCTATTTATCATACCTTTTTATATGCAAAGAACTAATGGGGGCTTACCATATATGTGCATGTCACTTTGGGTTACTGAGGGAAAAGCAAGTGGGACCTTGAGTAGTCTGGTAAAAACTTTGACATGTTCACATGTGAATAGGTTCATTGAGCTGCATTATTAAATTATAAAGGCTGAGGGGAATTCAAAGTAAGTTATTTGCTTAGAGGAAATCAGTCATAGAAATGCACTAAGCCCTTGTCCAAAAGAAAACTTTTTTTCTGTCCCATTTAATTGGGCCAGTCTTAAAACACTTAATTCTATTATCATCTGCTAACTTTGTTTCTATTTTTTTATGTGATAATCAGAATTTGGGGTCAGATTTAGAAACTCAGGTTAAGCTTTGAGGGGAAAGTGTAAGTAGTTATTAGAGTAAAAAATTTTTCTCCCACTGATTGGAGACTGTCATAAAATTTTAAGAAAAGTAATGGAACTACTAGTAATGAAAAATTAAAACTTTTTTCCAGTTGTAATTCTCCCTAATCTTTGTATTAATTTTTCCTCTTCTGTAAAAAGACAAGGAGTTTTCTCACATTTTAATTTTTTTTTAATATATTGATTTCAGAGAGGAAGAGAGAGGGAGAGAGATAGAAACATCAATGATGAGAATCATAGATCAGCTAACTATTGCACACCTCACACTAGGGATCAAGCCTGCAACCCGGTCATGTGCCCTGACTGGGAATCAAACCGTGACCTGGTTCATAGGTCAACACTCAACCACTGAATTATGCCAACTGGGCTCAGATTTTAATTTTGATGTTATGGCCTTAAGAAAAAATATGTCTTTTTGTTTTCTAAATTTATTTGAATTTTAATCAAGGAAGATTTGGAACCTAGAGTTTATTTTTAACATATACATGGTCATTTTTATGGTATAGCCAAGTTTCTTACCCATAATCGTTACTTCTTATACAGGACACTCATCTTTCATAGTGAAGCATTTATGAACTAGAACTTTGACTTTTGTGTTCTGGTTTACACAATTACCCAATTGTACAAATCTCTTTATGGAACATTATGGACAATGAAAGAGAATTGCTGGTGCTTCTATTTTATCTTCCTTCTTTTTAGTAGCTATATCTCTCTAGTGGACTGTTGGGTATGAGTATGATAATTTGTTTCCATAAATAATGTGTGTGTGTGTGTGTGTGTGTGTGTATGCAATTAGAGAAAAATTAGAGTTAACAAAAGTGAGTATAAGAGTTTCTAGAAGGTGGCTTTTGTTTAATTAGAAAAGAAAAATGAATATATTACTTATGGAAAAGTTGGAGTTTCTGAAATTTTAAATTACTTATTTCTCAATTATTACTCTGAATATGAACCAAACCAGACAGAATAAGACTTACTGATTTCTTTTCTTTGTTTTACAATTGACTATTTGGCTGCCACAGTGATTATTTGTAGAATTCTTAGTAGATATTTAATACTCTGGTATGCCATGATAAACTGTTCCAAAAATAATAACTCTCTCTGCCTTTTCCCTCTAGTATGTTAAAAGATGACTTAAAGCTAAGCAGCAGTGAAGACAGTGATGGGGAACAGGTGTGTCTACTACTACATGATTTTGCCAGTCTCATACAGTATTTGTTTTCATTGTTTTTTAAATAAGAATTCTAATTTAAGAATACATTCTGCTTTCTAACATTGGAATGTTGTACTTTTCTGCTCTGTCTTTACACCTCCATTAAAAAAATTTTGTTGTTGTTTAATTCTCACCCAAGGATATATTTTTAATGATTTTAGAGAGAGAAACATCCATCCATTGCCTTCCCATATGCTCCCCAACCTGGGATCAAACCTGAAACCTAGGCATGTGCTCTGACCGGGAATCAAATCTGAAACCTTTTGGTGTGTGAGACCACATTCCAACAAACGGAACCACCCGGCCAGGGCAAAAACTTGGCTTTTTCTTAATACTTATCAGGGATCAGAACATACTCATGAAGCATGAGATTGTTGACAAGAACTGTTAACAAAGCTTTTCCTCTTATCCTGGTACAGTGGGGCCTTGACTTACGAGTTTAATTCGTTCGAGACTGTCAACTCAATGCAAAAAATCGACCGAGAGACAGCTGGTATCTCAAAAAACTTGTTAGTTGGGACACTCGTAAGTCAAGGCCCCACTGTAATTAGTTGTTCTTTAACTTAAAACAGTATGTTGTGTTAAGTAAACATTGATGCATACATTAGAGCAACCAGTTTTTTTTTTTTATGAAACTTTCAGATATTGTTCATATTAAGTCGATGGAGTGCCATTTTTTCGTTCATGGATTTCTTCTCATGTTTTAATTTTAGGATTGTGACAAGACAATGCCAAGGAGTACACCAGGAAGGTAGGCATTCTTTTATTTCTTAAAACTGGTTGTCAGATTTGAATGTTTTCCTGTTGTCATTGTAAAAAAGAAAAGAAATGTTTGGTCATTTATATGTTTTATCTCTTTTAGTAACTCTGAACCTTCACACCATAATAGTGAAGGAGCAGATAACTCCAGGGATGATTCTAGCAGCCACAGTGGATCTGAAAGCAGCTCTGGATCTGACTCAGAGAGTGAAAGTAGTTCCAGTGACAGTGAGGCAAATGAGCCATCTCAGAGTGCATCTCCTGAGGTGAGAGGGAGGCAGGGGTATTTTCCATAGGCCCTCTCAAGGCCCCTGGTGATGCCTGTTGAAACCTGACTCCAATATAAAAGGTGAAGGAAAGTAGGTTACATATTCTGACAAAAAGAAATTGAACTATCTTGTAGGAAAACTAGGTACTTCAGTTTTCTTTTTATTTAAACAAACATTTGGTCTAGTTAGGAATTACTTGAGGTCATATTTCAGGTCATGAAAATATTGGATTTTTTTTGGTTTGGTCTTTATTTTTGTGTCTTAACATGTTAATTTATGTTATTGTAGTCATTGTAGATAAAAAGAGTCTTATAGTATAATTTTATTGTAGGTTGATATAATGTGATTAAAAATCTCTGTTGGTACCTACATCATTTGTTTACTTTCTAGTTACTATATGATCTTTTAAAATTTTGCCTTTAAAGATGGATTCCTGATAGGAATACTTAATATTTAAAGGCTATATATATCTTCTCATTCAGGTATTTAGATGTGATAGGCAATATTCTGCCCCATACCTTGGTTCACACAGAACTATGAAAAAACAAATAACCTTTGAGGCATTAGGCATTGTGTTTTTCCTCTTCCTGAGATTGTAAAGGAGGGAGAAAGCTTCAGTGTAGAAAAAAAGCATACTTATTTCTCTGTTTTTCAGCCTGAACCACCACCAACAAACAAATGGCAACTTGATAACTGGTTGAATAAAGTGAATCCACATAAAGTGTCACCAGCTTCTTCTGTGGACAGTAACATCCCATCATCTCAAGGCTATAAAAAGGAAGGCCGAGAACAGGGCACTGGGAATAGCTACACTGACCCAGGTGGGTCTAAAGAAACAAGTTCTGCTACTCCTGGACGAGACTCTAAAACTGCTCAAAAGGGATCAGAAAGTGGGCGTGGGAGGCAGAAGTCTCCTGCACAGAGTGACAGTACAACACAGAGGAGAACTGTAGGCAAAAAACAACCCAAAAAGACCGAGAAGACAGCTGCTGAAGAGCCCCGAGGAGGCTTGAAGATAGAAAGTGAAACTCCCGTAGACATGGCTACCAGCATACCCTCCAGCAGACACAAAGCAGCCACCAAAGGCTCAAGGAAACCCAACATAAAAAAGGAGTCCAAATCTTCCCCTCGCCCTTCAGCAGAGAAAAAGAAATACAAGTCAACAAGTAAATCTTCCCAGAAGTCAAGGGAAATCATAGAAACAGATACCTCATCCTCAGATTCAGATGAAAGCGAGAGCCTTCCTCCTTCCTCACAAACTCCTAAGTACCCTGAGAGTAATAGGACTCCCGTTAAACCCTCCTCAGTGGAGGAAGAAGATAGCTTTTTTCGGCAACGAATGTTCTCTCCTATGGAAGAGAAGGAACTTCTTTCACCCCTCAGTGAGCCTGATGATAGGTATCCACTTATTGTGAAGATTGACCTGAATCTCTTGACTAGAATACCAGGAAAGCCTTACAAAGAAACAGAGCCACCGAAGGGGGAAAAGAAAAATGTGCCGGAGAAGCACACAAGAGAGGCTCAGAAACAAGCGTCAGAAAAAGTTTCCAATAAAGGCAAGAGGAAACATAAGGTTTGTAAAGAGTTTTGTTGTTGTTTTGTTTTTCAACATCAGAATCTGAAATGCAGTGGAAATCTCAGCCAAAAATAACTAGTTGAGTCATAGCTATGAGAGAAATAGAGGTTAACCCAAGGCCCAGTTGAGGCTTCAGATAGAACAGTCTTCTAAAGACCACTGTGCCTCTGCCTGTCTCCTTTTGTAAAGCAGCATAGTTTCTAATTAGGTCAGAAATGAGCCAGTGCTGCTGTCCAGAGAGTGTGCTGGACAGTGTAGAGGTGAGAGAGAAGCAGAGATTGTAAACTGGCCTTCACAGGGTCCTTCACATTTTGGGTTGAAATGTCTTTAGTTGGGATATGTACTCTCCAGGTTGTCACACTTCTCTTTTATACGCAAACCAAGTTGCATCTTTTAAATTACTAATTCCAGCTAAAAAATTGTCTCACCGATTTTGACACATCCTTAAGAATTTCACCAATCCATTGTACATAACTCTGCCCAGCTCTTTTCAAACACCCATATCTGCAAGTTCAGAACTAAAACTTCTGCTGGCACATAGCTCTCTAAATACTTCCAAGATCATTTGGATTTAGAAATGAAGCTTGGTGTATATATTTAAGGTAAGCTTTTTTTAGACCCAGGAAATGTAAAAACTCACAATGTCTATGATTGGAGGATAATAGATATATAATGGGAGGATAATAGACATATAGAGAGTTGAACAACTTACATATCTAATGGAGGTTCTTTGAGAAAAACAGCCTAATCTTTTCAGTTCTTGTGAGGAATTTTTCAGTTCTAGTTAGGAATTTTTAGAGGAAAGTAAATTTTAATAATCTGTTTTGAAGAATAGTGTAATTTCCTGAACATAGATGTGAATATGATTATAAAAGACTGAAAGCATGAACAGGTGAACAGATAGGTACCAGATGGTCTCAGAACAATACTCCATTCGCACTTGACTTTGAGAATTTCATGTAGGAGGATAGGAAGAATACAGCGTTTTCTTTCTTTTTTTCCCCCCGAATCCAACATTCAATTTTTAATTTTTTAAAAAATTTTTATATATTTTTTAAATTTTATTTTATTGTTTAAAGTATTACAAATAGTAGTACGTATGTCTCCTTTTTTCCCCCCATTGACCTTCCCCCGGCCTCCCCTACCCCCTGCATTTTCTTAAAATGAAGTGAGTTAGAGGTTTTTTTCTCTCTTTTTCTAAAAACCACAGTACTATGTGCATGATGAGATATATTTGGACAAATTAGAATAATACTTGTGTCTCCTTTTTTTGTATCTTCATAAGGTGAAGATATTTTAAAATTTGAATTTCTAGAAAACTTGAATTTCAGTACTACGGTATAGCTAATGATTTCCCTTATTGTAGTGTAGGGAAGCTTTATTCAACTAGTAAGCTGTTTAGGGCTACTGGCCTCTATAGTCCATAGCCTTGAATTGTTAGATATGATTATGGGTTTAATTCATAGAATTACATGAAATAAGAGCTTGTATATGATAGGCTGTACTTTTTAGAAAGCTAATATATTGAATAAAAATATGGTCCTTTTATGCTTAACACATAATACATGTTCTTTATAAGATTTTCAAATGTTTAAAATATAGTAGAGAAAATGAAGGTCCTTTTTATTCTTTTTTTAAATATGGTTTTATTGATTTTAGAGAGAGAGAAAGGAGGAGGGAGAGAGAGAAAGAGGGAGAGAAACATCCATCAGTTGCTTCCTATATGCATCCTGACGGGACTGAACCCAAAACCTAGGTATGTGCCCAGATAAGGAATTGGACGAACTGGAAACCTTTTGGTGTATGGGAGGGCACTCAGTCAACTGAGCCACATCAGCCTTTTTTATTCTTTTGCTTAAAGCTGTATTATTTACAAGAAAATATCTCCTTCCTCTAAAGGAGTATCCCATATCTCCTTCCCTCCCTTAAATCTCACTTTTACATATTCCTCCCAAGTTTTCTATATCAATACTTGTAAGTCAGCCCTGGCCACTGTGGCTCAGGGTGTTGTCCTGTGTACCAAAGGGTTGCTGGTTCGATTCCAGGTCAGGGCACATGCCCCGGTTGTGGGCTCGATCCCCAGTATGGCTGTGGATAAGGCAGCCAATCAATTATTATTATTATTATTCTCTCTCATCAATGTTTCTATCTCTCCCTTTCTCCCCCTTCCTCTCTCAAATCAATACAAATATATTTAAAAATAAATAAAAATAAAATAAAAATGTTATGCTAAGGGAGCCAGATACAAAATGGCACCGGTATATGATTTCATTTATATGAACTGTCTAGAATATGCAAATTCATAAAGACAAAATGTATAGATTAATGATTGCTAGTGTCTGGAGGTGGAGACAATAGGGAGTAACTGCTAATGGGTATAGGGTGACTTTTTAAGATGATGAAAATGGTCTAAAATTGGTTGTTGCCCTGGTTGTACAACTCTGAATATAATAAAAGCCATTGAATTGTGTGCTTTCAAAGATTGAATTTTATGGTATGTGAATTACATCTTAATTTTAATTTCACACACCCTCCCCCAACCCCAAAAGACTACAGGAAATTTGTTTTAATATTTGGGCTCTGTTTATCTAAAATAGGAGACTTCTACTCAGCCTTAAAACCTTCTTCACTAAACATTGTTTAAATGAATTCTTTTATTTCACATTTGTCCTCTTACTGAAGTTTCTCAGGGATAAACTGTTTGGGGGTGACTGGTTCTGGAATTTATAAAGTTCAAACCTAGCAGCTCTTTCTGTTTTCATCCAGAATGAAGATGATAACCGAGCCAATGACAGCAAGAAACCCAAAACAGAGGAAAAGAACTTAGCAGGCCACAAGCCACCCAGCAACAGAGAGTATGTACCTAAAACATGTTACATGTGTGTTACTATATGTTTGTAATTTGCTGTTGGGCTTCCTAACATTATCTTAGAATGTTCCTTTTAGCAAGTATATATCATATACATGTATACACATAACATACACCAAATAGTGGGGGCTTTTGCTTTTATCTAACAGGGATGGAAAGCATTTAAGGTTTAGTCACTTTTTTCTCTGCTCTTTTTTTAGTGGAGTTAGGGGTGAGTATGGTAAGAAAGTAAAGCTTTACAACTTTCTGGCTAGATAAGTTTATCTGTAACTTGCAAGAGACTAATTGCTAATTTATGAGCATTAATATCTTCATTCACCATCATCTTTTTGTTGTTATTCAACTAGTATTTATGAATACTTGTTGTGTGGCAGGCCAAGTGTTAGGCATTGGTGTATAACCATGGCAGGGGAAAGCCTGACAAGATGCACACAATCATGAAATTTACAGATTTGTTTTGCAAAAATCATATGTCCTAGTTATAGGTAACAGCAAATTTGTCTTGAAAGCAAAGAGAATTGAAAAAACTCCATTGCCCCTATGACTGTGTGGAGAAATGAGGGCATTTGTTTGGTTTGGCAGGTCATCTAAACAGAGTGTGGCAAAAGAAAAAGATCTGTTGCCTTCTCCTGCTGGGCCTGTTCCTTCAAAAGATCCAAAAACGGAGCATGGCTCTCGGAAGAGGACCATTAGTCAGTCTTCTTCCTTAAAGTCAAGTAATAACAGCAACAAGGAGAATAGTGGCAGCAGCAAAAACAGTTCCTCCACGTCAAAACAGAAGAAAACTGAAGGGAAGACTTCCATTAGCTCTAAGGAGGCCAAGGTAAGAAACTGGGGGCCTTAGTCTTGAAAATCAATTTCATTGCCATGTGACTTCTCCAAGGTGACGCTGTACTTTGAAAATTTTGTAAACATCTCATTAAATTTCTAAATCTGTGCATTTTTAATCTTAAAATGTCATGTTCTTGATAATAAACTAATGCAGTGATCTAAGACCATGAAAGCAGCAAGTCAGCTAGCTACATGCCTCGTAATTAAGATAGAAAACCATAATTGGAAGAGTTGGTTGTGGGAAAACAGTTGATTATGATCAAATTATAAATAGTTCCAATTGCTTCTCTATGGTTTGAAATTGGCTTCAGATTTTTAAAAATTGGATTTCATAAGCAAGTCATATTACATAAAATGACAAAAGCAACCATTTGGCTTTGATTTGTGAAGAAGAAAAACATTCTTTGAGCTAACACTGGAATTATTTCTAAAGCCTGATCATATGTAGGGGACTATTCTTAATGTATGTGGATGGAAATTAGTGCCGTTTTAAAAAAGCTGCTTTGATCTATCACCCTCAATGCAAATAAATAAAAATCTTTATTTTCATTGCTTTCTAAATTGTTCTGATCCAGGAGCAAACTCTATGACAAAATTAAGAAAATACCTATATTTTTAAGAATATAATTCACTGGATTATTTGTAACTTAAGTAGCAAAGGTTTGAGAGTTGAAAAATTAGATGAAAGCAGTTAGTCCTATTCACTAAATGTGGTAATTACGTCTTTTAAATTGAGGTAATTTTAATTGTGAACAAAGTGTCTCAAATGGAAATTTACAGAAGGCCTTTTCTCTAGCTGGACACCTTTCTGTAGTAGTTTAGAGTTGGTCCTAGTATCCTCTGGAACCTGAGTGTCCTGTTGGCTTCCTTCACTGCTCCAGATCTCTACTAACCTGCTTTTTGGCTCTTTCTCTATTTTCTTCTCCTTTAATTGTAGGATTTTGAGGCCTATATGCTTATTTCGTGAAACCTATTATCTTTTTTTTTTAAGCACTTACTCAATAGCTCGCCTGCTCATTTGGCTTCTGTTAGTCTCATAGGTAAAACTCACTGCCTGTATCTCTTCCTTATTGGTTCATTAGCTTCTTGAAAGCAGGGATTTGTATCTTACTTGTTTTGTGTTTTATCCAGTGTTGAATTTACTGGGTAATCAAGAAATATTTGTTGGATCAAATGGGGATATTTGGTACTCTGTTGTTATCGACAAACTATAAAATAGAGGCCCTGATCACTTTAATTTTAAGATCTTATGGCAGTTGTTAAAATTACTGTTAGTCTTGGCATTTTCCAGTTTAAACAATTATATATGGATTTATGAAAGAAAAATCTTTAATTTAGTTAGAAAACATGCTATTTCTTATATCAACTAAAGAAAAATTAATATGACAGACCAAAATTTCATATAATTTTTATTTTGTTTTTTTCTAGATTTTTGCTCATATCAAATTTTTTAAAATGAAATATAGCTATTCAATAGTGTCTCCTTATGTTTTTAATATCGGTAACATCTCTACTTATGTTCCTCTCATGCTCTTAATATTAGCTGTGTGCCATCTCTCTTTTTCCCTTGATCAGTCTCATCAGAAGCTTATCAGTTTTACTTGTCTTTTCAAAAAATAGCCTTTGTTTTTGTTGATGCTCTGTAATTTATTTTGTTTTCTATTTCATTAATTTATACTCTTATCTTTTTTTAAAATGTTTTTGAATTGATTTTAGAGAGAGAGGAAGGGAGAGGAAAAGAGAGATAGAAACTGATGAGAGAGAAACAGTAATTGATTGCCTCTCGCAGGCCCCCGCATTGGGGATGGAGACTGCAATCCAGGCATGTGCCCTGACCAGAAATCAAACTGGGGACTTCTTGGTTCATGGGTCGATGCTCAATCACTGAGTCACACCAACCACGCCATACTCTTATCTATATAATTTCCTTTTTTATTCTTTTTGTTTGTTTTATTATTCTTTTTACTAACTTTTAGAGATGAATATTTCACTAATTTTTAAATTAATTTTAAGCCTCCCCCCCCCCAATATGAGCAGTTAGACTATATATTTACCTTTAAATACTGCTTTAGCTGCATTGCACAAGTTTTGGTATATAATGTTTTTATAACATAATTTAAAATGTTTTCTAATTTCCATTGTGATTTCATCTTAGATCAAAGAGTTACTTAAAAGTACATTACTCAATTTCCAAACATACAGAGATTTTCTAGTTATCTTTTGGTTAGTCCTTCTACCTTAATTGCATTGGAACTGGAGAGTGATCTGCAGGGTAGCAATCTTAAAATTTGTTAAGATTTGCTTTATATTTCTAAAGTACATGGAAGATTTTTCTAATATTAAATATTTGCTTAACCCTTTGAGTGCCAACCAATATCCTAGGAACTATGCTAAAATTGCCAAGGCATTTTTGCTGATTTTACAGCAGTTGAGGAAAAAAAATAATGAATCGCAAGTAAATGAAGTTACATATTCAAAAACTTAAGGAAACCTTTACTACATTGACATATTTAGCAATATCATCATCACTAATAAAAGCAGACTTAGAACTGGACGCCATTTCGAAGCTTTGATAGCGCTCCCGGCACTTTTGGTGAAAGACAGGAGAAGCGCAATTGCGCTCCCCAGCACTCTAGGGGTTAAAAAGAAGCATCTACATATATCGGGGATAGGGATCATATAATTTTATTAGATTAATCATGTTTTCAACCCTTTTCTATGCTGATTGATATTTTACCAGTTCTATTATTGTTTACTGAGAGAATTGTGTTTTACTTCTGTTATTTCTACAAATATATAGGATTTGTCTATTTCTTATAGTTTTACCATTTTTTTTTAAATTTACATATATTTTATACATAATATATCAGTTTTAGATGATTTGATATATGTATATTTTTTTAAATGATCACTACAGTAAGTCTAGTTAGCATCCGTCACCACACAGTGATTTTATATATCACACACATATAATTTTTACATAAGAAAGTGTTGAAATATCTGGAAATTTTTTTTTTTTTAATTTTCAGAACCTTCAGTTTTCCTTCAATAAATCTGAAGTTAGGCACTATAAATCTAAAAGCTGTCCAATCTCCTCACAATTTAAAACATAAGTTATATATTTTTTTGGTCAGGAAAAGGCTTCAAATAGCTCCTCTAACTGTCCGACATCTACACCAAATCCTGAAGTTTCAAAGCCTCGGAGAACAAAGCTTACCTTTGATGACAGGTGAGATAAATTAAGATTTTTTATGCATTCAAGAAATCATGCCAGTCAGCATATAAGAAATTCATTTTCATTTCTGTCATTGACTAGAAGAATTCATACTGTGATCTACAGAATAATTGGCTTTTAATTTGAAAGGCACCCACTAGCCCCAAGTATTGTTCCTCTGAGTTAACTATGACTCTTGTTGAGGATGTGAATGATGTGTCTTCTGGTAGAACCTTATTGCTGCTGATATGACTGTTTAAAATAAGGGCTTTCTTAAATATGTAAGAATAATGTTGGGTTTTCCCCTCCATTTTGATAAGAGATTATTTCTCCTATTTAATCTTTTATTTACTCTAAAGTTCTCAAACAACTTGGGTAAGTTAGTATTTAATATTAGGGAGCTTGATTTCTGTTTCGCCATGAGTTGGCCAATACTATTTATGCTCAATGTAAACATCAGGAAAATAGTGAATCAAATGTTTTAGTAATTGCTCATTTTCTTGTGGACATGAAAACTGAGGGATGCTAGAGATTTAAATGAACTATTATCATCTTATGAAAAATTTACCACATTATTTACAATAAAAATTTACATTGCAGAAGTTATTCAGCAGACCATTATTTACAAGAAGCAAAAAAGCTAAAGCACAATGCAGATGCATTGGTATGTAAACATTCTCTTCACATTTATATATTTAATTAGATTTAACTAAATCTTCACTTGTTGTTTGTTTCCATACCACATCAGTGCAGCTCTCATTATTTTTTTCTTCTTTCTTCAGTCTGACAGGTTTGAGAAAGCTGTATACTATCTTGATGCTGTGGTATCTTTCATTGAATGTGGGAATGCATTAGAGAAAAATGCTCAGGAATCCAAATCCCCATTTCCTATGTATTCAGAGACAGTGGAGCTCATCAAGTAAGTGGGGAAACTTGCCATATCATTGGCAATATTATTTCTCTGGTCTATCTAGGAAGGGGTTGATATAACTATACAGTCATGCACTGCATACCAACATTTTGGTCAATGATAGACCACATGTATGATGGTCCCATAAGATTATAGTGGGACTGAAAAATTTCTATCGCCTAGCATTGTGGATCTGTGATAATGTCACAGCACAATGCCTTATTTGTTTATAGTGATGCTGATGTAAGCAAACCTGCACTTGCCCATCTCATATAAAAGTATACCATATACATATTACTTAATGATGGCAGTGTTACTGGTTTATGTGTTTACTCCTTATCGTTATTTTAAAGTATACTCTTTCTACTTACATTAAAAAAAATTTACCATAAAACAAAGTATGACGTGTTATATGTCTTATGTTTACCCCATCTTTTGATTGCATTGTTTTCTCTTGCACTTGATTTAATCTTGTGTTATTTTGTACAGTAACATGCTGTACAGACTTGTAGCCTAGGAACAATAGGCTTCACCATGTAGCCTAGGTCTGTGGTAGGCTATACTATCTAGGTTTGTGTAAGTGAGCACTGTGGTGTTCCCACACGATGAAATCGCCTAACGACATGAACATATCCCTGTCGTTAAGCAGCATGACTATATATAATAGAGCTAAGGAGGATGTTTAATCCTTTGTTGTCCTTGGATAAGGAGAATTAGATACTTCAATGAGTACTTTTGCCTTTATGTAGGTTAGAGTCTAATGTTTTAAGGACTAAGGTAGTCAGAAGATTAAGTTAAAATACTGTGTCACTTGTTTGTTATTTTAACTCACAGATACACTATGAAGCTAAAGAATTACTTAGCACCAGATGCTACAGCTGCAGATAAAAGACTCACAGTACTTTGGTAAGTGTTGTGTATTCTAACCTCTGCTGAATGTCAGGCAGTTCTCTAGTAAATTGTGCTGTGTATGTGCTTCTGAAAATTATCCTTGAATCAACATTCTATAACCCAGTCATAAATCTATTCTTGATGGGTAAGGTAGAAAATAACTCAAAATTCCTATTGAAAGGTTTTAATAGTTGTCAGTCTCTGATCCATTGCCCTCTTGACAAAAGTCTTGGGAGAGTGGGATTAATACGAACTCTAATTGTCTTAAATGGTTACTTTTCCAGGCTATTTATTTATTTATTTATTTATTTTGTATCCTCTCTCTCCATTCACATATACCTTTCCTTGGGAAGCAAATGTTTAGTTTTCTCAGAATAAAGAAAGTGGTTTGTTTGCTTGTATTTCAGGGAGATGTAGCAGTTCATTTGTTATAGTTATTTATCTGGCACTATGTTTAACAGCTGGGAATATAGCTGTGTATAGAACTGACATGGTCCTATTTATCATAGTGTCTGTCTACTGTGAGGAGACAGACATTAATCAAATAATCACAACTATATGAATTAAGTAGTTTAAAAGAAAAGTATATGTAATGGTAAGAGTAGAGTATAGGGAGACCTAGTCTTTAGGTAGAGGGAACATATGCAAGGGCTGAATAGTGGAAAGAAACTGGAAACTATAGAAGAAGCAAAAGAAGACCAGTGAGCCTTAGCTGGTTTCTCTCAATGGATAGAATGTAGGCCTGCAACTGAAGGATCCTGGGTTTGATTCCGGTCAAGGGCATATACCTTGGTTGCAGGCTCGATTCCCTGGCCCTTGTTCGGGGCACATGTGGGAAGCAACTAATTGATATGTCTCTCTCAGATTGATGTTTCTCTCTTTCTGTCTCTCCCCCTCCCTTCTACTCTCTAAAAATCAATGGAAAAATATCCTTGGGTGAGGATTAACAACAACAAAAAAAGAAGACCAGTGAGAAGTGAAAGTGATCGAAGCTATGTTAAGGCTTATATGTATTTCCTCAGAGTTGTAATATTTATAGTTGAGTTTCCTAGTTTTTGTTGTTTAATTTTAGATTACTTATAATTTGATCTATTGAGTTTGCCCCTCAATTTTTAAGTGCATATGTTACAATGACATGTTGGGTCCTGTGGGTGAGGTTTTAATTTTTGAATGTCAGCAAATAGGAAGCTAGTCCTAGGTATCTTTCCCTTCCTTCTCCTCTCTAGGGCATGTGTCAAAACTATCTTTTGGTTTTGCCTAAGAGTTAGTGCTGTTGACTTTATGCCTTGGTCTGCTCACATGAGCCAATTCTATACTCTTGCACATGATTCAAAGCTTGTACAGATGAGGCCAGAGTGTGTTGTCCTGTAAATAAACTGCCCTTTTCCATTGATTAGCCTGAGATGCCAGTCTCTGCTGTACCTGAGGCTATTCAAACTGAAGAAGGAAAATGCTCTGAAGTACTCAAAGACATTGACAGAGCACCTGAAGGTAAGTGTGCCAAAGAGGAGGGTCCATTTGCCAGGAGACAAAATGTATAGTCTTCTATCCCTACTCCAGAAGTGCCCTCATGTTTTACCTGCCATGGCAAGGGAGGAGCTACTGTTTGGGAACTTTCAAATAAGTTTGAGGTTTCTTGTAAGTTTTTAAATGCACATATATCTGATTGTAGAACCTATGTAGCATCATTCAGTAGCTCTTAACATTTCACTAGATGTAGGCTATTTTTATCATGAAACCTAATTTATACTTGTAAAATGGTCTCTTGTTTTTACTATCATCTTTCCTTAGACGACTTATAGTTTTCTAAAATGTCTTTGTTATTTCCTTTAATAGCAACACATAAATCTTCCTCAAATTCTGCCCTAATTATGATTTGGAACCCTTCAGTAGCTTACCATTGCCTACAGGATCAAGCCCAAGTTTTTTACCCGGACGTATAAGGTCCTCAAGATCTTTCTCTCTCTTGTTCCCTATCTAAACCTGTGCTCCAGGTTAACTTTATGGGTCTCATACATTATCTTTTCTGCAGCCTTTGCATGTGTAATGACTCCCTTCTCCCTTCTTCTTTGTCAGTCTCTTACTCTTTCGTTGTGTCTCACTTAAGCCCTGCAGAACACTCCAGCTCTTACCTATAACTTCTTTCTATTGACATTTACACACACACACACACACACACACATTTTGGTTTTTAATTTCCAAGGCTTATTAAGATCAGTTCTGGCCCAGTGCTTGAATATATTTAGTACTTTATAAGTAGTGTTGTTGTTTTTTAAATTTTTGTTAAGTACATTTTATTTTCTCCACAGAATTCTTATAATAATTCTCAAGCACCATCACCTGGCTTGGGAAGGTAGGTCTATTTTATTCAATAAAATATTATTTGTGACAAGTTTATTTTTATATAAAAGTGGAATAGTTAGGGTCTAATTTCCAAAAATGGTAAGATGACAACCTTTTAAAAAAATGAAAACTATCTCTAATTAAGTATTTTTAAATATTTTATCTTTTTTATAAATTGAAATAGGATAATAAACATAATCTTACAAAGATTAGAGAGGAGGAGACATTTCACCTGCAGAAATCTGAGTTATTTTACAGCACTTTAACTCTTCTCACAGGTTGATTTCTGTAACTACTTGGGTTTATATCACAGTGGGTTTATCTTTACTAAAGTCTCGACAATGCCAGAATTTAATAATCGAGGTATGATTGTGGTTTCTCCTCCACCTCCACATCACTTTATCCCACTCTCCCCCCAAAAAGGGAAAAATATATAAATCTTCTTTTTTGGGGATAAGTTTATTCACTTAATATGTTTATGTTAATTGACATTTTGTCTCTGCCCTTATGTATTATCTTAACCAAATTATAGTGCCAAAAGTGCAGATAAAAATTTTTCTTTTTTTTAAACAATTTTTTAAAGTTCTCACCTGAGGATATGTTTTTATTTATTTGAGAGAGAGGGGAAGGGAGAGAGAGAAACATCAATCTGAGAGAATCAAGATGAGAGAGAAACATCTATCTGTTGTCTTCTATATGGGGTGTGCCCCAATTGGGGAATGAACCTACAACCCAAATATGTGCCCTGAATCGGGAATTGAACCACAACCTATTGGTTTCGGAACGATGTTCAACTAACTGAGCCACACCAGGGCTAGATAAAAATATTCTTAACAAATAGCTCCCCCCAGCACCACCTCCAACTTTTGCTTGATTTTTCTTTTTTTATTTATGATCTTGGGCATTTTCACAAAGTTTAGTACTGAAATGAACCTGCCAGCTTTCAACATGTGTTTTCTAAAAAATATTTAATTGACAGAATCTTGAGATGATTACAGTTGATTGGGAAAGCTGTCTCTTCATCAGCTCTGAATAACTTGGTTAAACTACAAAAGTACCAGAAATTATGGAATTAAAAATAAGATGTTCCCATTTACTACCGCAATTTTTTTTCTTTGGTGCTAAATTATTCATTCCACCCAACTTTTCACAAAACAGTTTGAAAATATATAATATTTTATATATTTCCTAAATATATAATCCCATTGAAAGTGTTGGACTGGGAGTGAGGCAATCTAACTTATGAACTATAGTACTAGCATTTCTTTCCCATCTCTTGTTCTGTTGCCATTTATTAAAACAAAGCATCCAGATAAAATGATAATTCACAGTGGTCTTTAGTGAGTGAAGTACTTATTTAAAAGAAATTGTACTTCCCTGGGAACCCTTAAAGTTTGAAAGAATCTTTAAATTTTAAAAACCTTCATATGGGCTCTTCCTAAAAGCCTGTATTACATTGATTTTGTCATGTTCACTATAACCATATGAATAAATTTTCTGTTTCTGTGTGTGTAGCAAAGCTGTTGGGATGCCTTCCCCTGTTTCTCCAAAGCTGTCGCCAGGCAATTCAGGAAATTATTCTTCTGGGGCCAGTAGTGCTTCAGCAAGTGGTTCTTCAGTGACCATTCCACACAGGATCCACCAGATGGCAGCCAGCTATGTTCAGGTTACATCTAATTTCCTCTATGCCACAGAAATCTGGGACCAAGCTGAGCAGCTTTCCAAAGAACAAAAAGGTAGGACGGTCTCTGGAGAAACTTTGAGGGGTGGAATTGTTAAAAGGAACTTTATGGCCTAGTTAAGTAAGTGTCTGGTCTGCATTTTTAGCTTATCATCTAGTTTATTAGTAGAGTTAATGATAATCAGTTTGCCTTTGTTCTGATATATTAAATGTTGTTCGTACTATAAAAGTAATAAAACAGGATGTTCTGTTCTAGGATGATTAACAGTAAAATTAGCTATAGGATAGGATCACATCCAGACAACATATACATATTGGATATTATAAGAAAGCATGTTCGTATTAGATTTTTAGGTATATTGTAAGAAACTTCATGTGATGAAAGAGACTACAAAATGAATAGATTTCTAGCATTTCTTTTAAATTTAATTTTTAATCCTCACATGATATTTTTCCCTTTTTTTTTTTTTTAAGAGAGAGAGTGTGGAAGGTGGGGGGAGGGGAGAGAAAGAAACATTGATGTGAGAGAGACTCATCGATTGGTTGCCTCCTGCACGAGCCCCGATCAGGGCAGAGACCGAACCTACAACCCAGGTTATGTGCCTTTGACTGGGAATTGAATCTAAGACCCTTGGTGCTTGGGCCAACACTCTAACTATTGAGCAACCCAGCCAGGGCATCTAGCATTTTATAATATTAGATCATTTGAGGCTTGCACTTCAAGTTTATCTCCCAAATTAAAAACAATGAGAATTATAAAGAATTTAAAGACCTTAAGAAAAAGTACTATATAAATACCATGTTATTTTAGTAGACGTTATTAGTATGTATGTGTGTGTGGCATCTCTTCAGATAGATCCTTTGTAAGGAAACACTAAAGTAGCCCTAGCCGGTTTGGCTCATTGGATAGAGCATCGGCCTGTGGACTGAAGGGTCCCGGGTTTAAGTCAAGGGCACATGCCCAGGTTGCAGGCTCGATCCCCAGTAGGGGGCATGCAGGAGGCAGCCGATCAATGATTCTCTCTCATCATTGATGTTTCTGTCTCTCTCCCTCTCCCTTCCTTTCTGAAATCAATAAAAATATATAAAAAGAAAAAGAGCCGTAACCGGTTTGGCTCAGTGGATAGAGCGTTGGCCTGCGGACTGAAGGGTCCCAGGTTCGATTCCGGTCAAGGGCATGTACCTTGGTTGCAGACACATCCCCAGTAGGGGGTGTGCAGGAGGCAGCTGATCGATGTTTCTCTCTCATCGATGTTTCTAATTCTCTATCCCTCTTCCTTGCTCTCTGTAAAAAAATCAATAAAATATATTTTTAAAAAAAAGAAATACTAAAGTAGTCAATCAGGTGTCCTTTTGTCACAAAGTACATTTGAATACTGATAGTATGAACAGATAATCAGATGAAAATAAAAGATTTCCTATCCCTAAAGAGGGGTGTGACAGCACAATGGAAGGGGAACCTCAATATTTAACAAAGTTGTGTTTTTAATTTGTTTCTAATATTTTAAATATTGTCAGTACTGCTCAGGAAAGGATACAAATCTGAAATTCTTCAGTCACCCCTACTTTACTTTTTTTTTAAATATATTTTTATTGATTTCAGAGAGGAAGGGAGAGGGAGAGAGAGATAGAAACATCAATAATGGATCGGCTGCCTTCTGCATGGGATTGAACCCGTAACCCGGGCATGTGCCCTGGCCGGTAATCGAACCGTGACCTCCTGTTCTTAGGTCAACACTCAACCACTGAGCCACGCCGGCTGGCACCCCAGCTTTACTTTCTGTTCTCCCTGATGTGAGTTTGTAGCCTCTTTCTTCCTTTCCTTTTCTTCCTTTTTCCCCTTTTTGCATGGTAGTTTTCCAACATTGACTAAAGCAGTGGTTCTCAACCTTCCTAATGCCGCTACCCTTTAATACAGTTCCTCATGTTGTGGTGACCCCCAGTTTCATTGTTACAAATTGAACATAATTAAAGCATAGTGATTAATCACAAAAACAATATGTAATTATATATGTGTTTTCCGATGGTCTTAGGCGACCCCTGTGAAAGGGTCGTTCGACCCCCAAAGGGGTCGCGACCCACAGGTTGAGAACCGCTGGACTAAAGGCAACAGCTTCAACAACACAACATTTTGCTAACCATGTTCCATCTCTCCTTGCCCCTCATTCTTTTCCTGGAGTATTTTAAAGCAAATACCCATGCTGGGGTTCTTGTTCCAGTATCAAGAGTCTAGAGACGAAGCATAATTTTGAAAGGCATTTGGGAGTCAGAGGAGCTTAGCTTAAAGGAAACTAAGATCTAAGGTCTAAGTTCTTAAAGTCTAAGGTCTAAAAGGTCTCCTTGTCTCAGGACCCCATGCTTTTTATTAACACAAATTGTCCTGAGGTGCGGCAGAGATACACACTTCAAAGGGTCAGGGTTTCGTACAGAGTCCATTGTCAGAATGGGGGAATTAGCCTACGGCTGTTCAGGTGTTTGGCCAGTAGGAGGCAATAACATGTAGATTAAGATGCACTTTAGCTGTCTGGCAGCCAAGCAATAATCCCTTTTCAGGTTTGGGGAAATGCCCTCAGCCATTCCCAGATGCAGCCCTCCTGTCATGCTGGAATTGGTTTCCGGCATACCCAATTATGACATTGCACCTAAATACTTTGATATACATCTTTAGGTGAGAGACTTTTCAAAAACATGATCACCATGCCTTTATCACAGCCACCCAAATTAATAATAATTACTTTAAATCATCTTCTATCTAGTCTACCATCAGATTTTTCTGTTATCTCAAATATGCCCCTTTTTTAACAATTGGATTTGGTTTAGACAGGATCTAAACATTCATTGATCAGTCTCAAGTATTTTGTTTTGGTTTTTGGTCATGCCATTGATGTCAAGGAGAAACTGGGCCATAGACTATATCATATTCTGGATTTGACTGATTGCTTTCTTATGGTATCATTTAGTTTGCTCTTCTCTGTCCCCTTTATTTCCTTCATACTGATAGTTAACATCTGTTTTTTTTCTTTTTCCTAATCCTCACCCAAGGATATGTTCACATTGATTTTAAAGAGAGAGTAAGGGAGTAGGAGAGATAGAGAGTGAGTGAGAAACATCGGTGTGAGAGAAACATCGATCAGTTGCCTCCTGCATGTGCCCTAAGCAGGGATCAAATCCACAACCTGGCTATGTACCCTCACAGGGAATTGAACCTGCGACCTACATAAGATGATGCTCAACCAATGAAACACATTGGCCAGGGCTGATAGTTATATCTTGAGGCTTGATTAGTTAGACTCGAGTTTATTATTTTAGATAAGAATGTTTCATAGGTGGCACTCTAGATTTTCTATTACATCATAGTATAAGGTGTGCAATGATTATCTCTTTTCTAGTGATAATAAGATCTGACTGTTGATTCATTTATATGGTATCAGCCTGACTCAGTTTAATGTAAGATTCCCTATTAATCTTTAACTTCATGCTTTTAGCACTCATTCATGATCACTACTTATATTTATTAAAATGCATCAGGAATTTTCTGTTCTGATATTCCTGCTACATTAATTAGCTGGAATTCTATAAAGAGGACCCTTTTCTTCTCAACTATTTGATTACTTCTTGCCTTATTTAAGTAGGCTGAGAGCTTTATCGTGAGAATGACCCCTTTTTCTGTGCATGTATATCAACTGTCTTTGTTGTCTGAGTCCTACATCCCTTTATCTTCTCCCAAAATTGCATTGGGATCAAATGTTAGGATACTGTTTTACTCTCCTCCTCTCTACACCCACCTCACATGTACATCAGCCTGTATTTGTTCACATAGGAAGAATCCTTTTATTTCTGTCCCTTATATTTTTAAACTACTGTCTATAACATGGGAAGTTGCATGGCATATGATTACAGCAGAAAGGTTGGATACAGGCTGTCAAAAGTGTCTAAACCTTACGGGGCACCCTAGCCAGTTTGGCTCAGTAGATAGAGCATCAGCCTTCGGATCGAAGGATTCGGATTTGATTCCAGTCAAGGGCACGTACCTCGGTTGCAGGCTTGATCCTTGGCCCTGGTCTAGGAGGCAGCCAATCAATGTGACATTGGTGTTTCTCTCTCTCTCTCTGCCTCTCCCCCTCCCTTCCACTCTCCCTAAAAATCAATGGAAAAATATCCTTGGGTGAGGATTAACAAAATAAACATAAATAAGCTTCACAGGAGCTCTTACGGGGAAACATGCTTCTTATACAAAAACAGTACACAGAGATTGTTTTTGAGTAATAATAGCACATTGTGGTACTAGGTCTCTATTTTAATAATGTTTACTGCATACTAACAATTTATAATTTCCATCAGTGAAATTCTGCTTACTTGTATAACACTTAATTCCTGATCATACAGTTCATTTAAATATTTTGTGACTTAGGGGGAAATATAACTTGAGACTATGGGATGGCTTGTTCTAAGACACGGAGAGTTATTTTAGTATAAGAGGGTGTGTTTTTTTACTTCATATGAATATTATTTTACAGTCTAGACTAAAAATTTTAAAGCAATGTACATCATTTAATGAGTGTTTTTCATTTTCTAGAATTCTTTGCTGAACTGGATAAAGTAATGGGCCCTCTCATCTTTAACGCAAGCATCATGACAGACCTAGTTCGTTACACCCGGCAGGGACTGCACTGGCTTCGCCAGGATGCCAAGTTGATATCTTGAACTGAACACATTCTTGTTGCCTCTGATTCTCTCCACAACACTGTGTTACATCATGAAGGAAAACTGCCATAACATGCCACCTAGTCAACACTAAGAATGAGGAATGGTGTTCTCCTCCCTTGTTCATGTGTTATTGTTTTTTATAGCCCAAAGCCATCATGTCAGTTGACCCTGTCAATATTCCCAATATGAAAAATTATTTAAATGCTTTTAAATCTGCAGCATATTGATAAGATGGTTTCAGTGATCTTTATTAATAAGATTGAAATTCCAATTGCAATTCTTAAGTAATCGAAATTTTATTTATTTTAATTTTTTTAATTTAAGATCCCACATTGGGGCTAGTTTAAAACTTCATTATTTCTGCCTATAAATTTATCCTGTTAAATATTTAGCATAAATGTAATGTAGGCATTTTTATTTATATACTTTGGGAGCTTTGTTACCAATTAATGTCTTTTTGTGGTCGCTCTTCTAAGAGTAACAGTTGGTTCATCTAAAATATGGACATGTTCTTTCTATACCTACTACCTGATAATATTTCAAATATTAACTACAATTTTATTAATGCAGAATTTATACTTAGTATTAAGGATATTCTACATATGAAAATCACTTAAATATGAGAAGATAGCATTCTACGTGGGTGTAAAATATGTCTGATTTGGTATGCATTATTTCAAGAACTGTGAACGTGTGTTGATAACACTAATAATCACAAGGTGACTACAACTTGCATTTAATGCATTACAGAAGAGGGCAGGCAGACTTTCTAGGAGAAGCATATCAAATGAAGGGTTTTATAAAAGGACAATCTTGAACTTTATGGATTTTACTAAAACCATGTGGTGATGGTGGGTTTGGTTGTTTTGTTTTGTTTTTTTTGCTAATTATTAAAATTTAAATAGTGTAAGTTACTGTTGAGCAAAGGATGATCCAACTCCTGAAAGTTGCTGCCTATATCTTTTTCATTAATGATATTTAAAGGGTAAAATCTCTCTCAGAATTCTTATATAAATATTCTTCCACACTAGATTGTGATGCTCTGATAGGAGCATGCAGTGACTGATACAGGAATGGGCTAGAGCTTTGGTGTGTGTGCTTTTGTTATACAACTTAGAGTTCTAATGCCTGATGTAGAGATGATGAATTTCTCCTTTTAAACCTGTTTTGTAATTAGTCCCTTTGTATTATGAAGGCCCTCATCAATTATATATGTTTCTGATAGGATCAGAAAATTCACACTAGAAAAGTACCTAACTTGGTTCAATGTGAGCTCTTGGGAAGGGGTGGGGAGTAGGGGTATTGCTTAAGAAGCCAGCTCTATAAGAGTTGTACCTTTTCCTATAAGGTGCATATAAGAGTCAAAGGTGAGAAATATTTCCTCTATCTTGTTTTAGTGCCCCTATCATGTCTGGTGTGCCTTAAATCTTACCTTTAAATGAAGACTCTGGACTGTTTACAGATGAAGTTTTATACTAGGACCAGATCACCCATATGGTTGGTCTCCTGCAGTAACAATGTTAAATTCTCTCTTCTTTTACATCTTTAGGGTCACATAAAGATTAATTATTTCAGAAAAGCTAATGCTTTTGTACATGACTTGGTCAAACCTATTGGGTAATGCTGTTTCAAAAAATAGTTTGTCCTTCTCCCCATTCTAAAAATGAATCCACCCAGTCAGAAAAAAAGGATTATCCTGATATTTATAGATGATTGCTAAGGCTTGAAATGGGAAAGAAGGGATAGAAAATCTCCAAGCCCAGTGGTGCAGTGAATTCTGTTTTCGAGTCTCTTTTACACTTATTTCTGAAGCTAGAGAACTTTCATTGTCCTGTGGCTTCATATTTCTAGAGCTGCTTAACTGTTTTGTACCTCAAATTGTTTCTGCATATCCTTGAAGAATGATATCTATAAATTGCGTTGACCACCTTTTTCCCTTGGAGAAATTGCCTCTGATATCTTCATGTTTTAGGAACAGTTTTCTTTAAGAGGACGTCTCAGTGAGCATGGTAGTTATTCAGTGAGAAACTTACCACTGTTAATCCAGTAGACATAGGTCCTGGCCTTCTAACTTCTCTGACCCTGATTCCTTTATTTGCAGTGATGTCCTAGAAATGGAAAAGGTATCCTCTGAGCTTTTAGATAGTCAGCAACAGGAGCCTGTGGGCACCTCTGAGTTCCAGTATGTTCTAATCTCTTCTGTGTCCTGAGAGGCAGCAGGAGCGTTTCTAGGGTCACACCAGCGTTTGGTTAAAGCAGAGTTTCCTGCATGTTTTATGGTGCTGCTCTAAGATACTCTTTCTCTAAAAACTGTGTCAATTCTGGGAGAGTGAGTTTGTCAAGCTTTTCACTGTGGTGGGTTTTTTCCACCAGTAGTAATGGGCAGTGGATCAAAATCCTGTCCTAAAGAATTGAATCTTTAAGGTAATGTTCTCTGGAAACACCACTCCTCTCCTGAGTCCATCTCAGAAGTTCTGTCTGCGTCTTCATCTGCTCCAGCACATACTTCGGACTCCTTTACAGGTGACCATTCCTCCTTCCTCAGTAGGTGTCTTCAGTGTTCTCCAACCATTTAAAACTGTATTTGACAAGTGACTAAAAACTTACTTAGTAGTCTGAGACTTGTACTTAATATATAGTTAATTCTAGAAATAGCAACTATTTAAAAACTACTCTGTTGACTGCTCTTTATGACCACACTTGTATGAGTTAGCAGCCTACACCATTGGACTCTCTATAGGCAACCAACCAGCAGATTGCAGTGGATGAAGTTGTTACATAATAGTCTTGGTCAGTCTGGGTTGGGCTATGGGGAGCACTTCCCTCCAGCTGATTCTCAAACTTCTACAGTCCAGCCTAGGCCCAGTCTTGCTGGAGAGCATTCTGCCTGCTTCTTGCCTCAGTGCCACCTTTTTCTGGGCAAGTAGCCAAGAACTGACTTTAAAAGTAATGAATACTTCCAATAAATTTACAATTATAGTTGCTGAAGAGTGGAGAAGGTTGACCATCACTAATTTAATTCTCCAAAGTAAAAAGCAATGTAGAGTAACGTGTACTTGCCCATACATGCCTGTGCGCTGAGGAGCTTTCGCACTGATGGCTCCTTAGGCATCTGGGCTGCACTTTGATACACTTGTGACTTTATTAGATTCACTGTTGTTGTTTTTCATTGTTGTTTCTTTTGAGTAAAGAAAGGTTTAATCAGCTCAGATAGCATCATTTTGTGTTTTATGACAGAAACTTTGCAAAGTTACCTTTTTTTGAATGAGCTTGCATTGTGAAGCAAGTGCTTGCAAAAGGCACCTGTTCTAAATTAATGTTTTGACTCTATAGAGTTTCAGAGCGGCCAGTGGTCTCTCCAGTCCGAGATGCCTGTGTGCAGAGGAGAGGTAGCTGTGCACTCTTTTAGGTGTGAGGGTATGCAACTTTGGATTTTAAAACTATGTACACATACACACTTTATATATATGTATGTATGTATGTATGAAAACATGAACTTAGTTTGTCAAAAATTGTGTGTTTAGTATTTTAGCTTAGTGCAACTATTTCCACATTATTTATTAAATTGATCTAAGACACTTTCTTGTTGACACCTTGAATAATGTTCAAGGGTGCAATGTGTATTCCTTTTAGATCTTAAAGCTTAATTACTATGATTTGTAGTAAATTAACTTTTAAAATATATAGAGCCCTTTGTAGTATAATAGGGCTCTTACAGGGTGGGAAGGATTTTAATTTTCCAGTTGCTAATTGGACAGAATGGCCTCATGTATTTTGAATTATAGTAGTTTGCTTCTGGGTCTCAGGAACATCTACTTGGAATGACTGATTTTAGGCAGATTGTGGTTATGTTTTTTTAAAAACAACAAAACCTAAGAAAATTGGGAAAGCATTTCAAATCCATATAGACTCCTATAACTCGTGTTCCCTAATTAATGTGGAACACAGATTTCATTTCAGGTCATATATCAATGTGTTGGAGAGGCTGATTTTTTTCCAATAATAATATTGCACATTTAAGGTTGCTATTCCATAAGATAAATAGAAGAGAGAAGTATGGAATGACTTGGAATATGTAGTGATGAGAGACCAAATTGGTCATGTTTGTGAGTATATCTTTCACATACTCACTGAAGGAGAAACTCACTTTAGACACCCTGGACCCTAGAACCAAGCTGGTAAGTGACAGGAAGCAAGTTATTAATAGTTGGTAAAGCAGATGCTGATTCTATTCAGTTGAACCCTATGGTTAATTAAAAAGAACTTACTGTCTCCAGAAAAGGGAAAGGAAAGAATATTTAAGTCTCTTCTTTTTGATAGAATTTGGTCACAGAATAAGGCATCAGAATCAAATCTGAACCAAGTCTTGTAGATCTTCAGCATCTTAAAATAGCAGCCTAAATCATCATCCTGTAATGGAAGTTGACTTTCGGGAATGTTGCCACTGACCTCTCCTTGCCACCATTGCTCAGCTAAGCATAAATTGCCATTGCCATTCTTAAAAAGAAACAAAAGAGCTCTCTAAATGAGCAAAGTGAGGAGGGAGTGGGGGCTGGAACTCCCAGAAATTCTAGAAATAATTCAGTTTTGACCTCTATCTGCTTCCACGTGGAGTTTCTTTTCAGCTTTTAACCATTGGAATTTTCTACCTGCTTGTATTTCTCTCTAGGAAAATATTTCTTTGGAAATGCTGCCTTTCAAGTCAATGCCATAATTATCCATACTGTTGAGTTTGTTATAGCTGTTCAAGAAGTGTCCCTGTTTTACAGTTTTATGCACACACCTGGCAAATCATTGACATGAGCATTCAACAGTACTGGGGTTGGGTTAGGGTGGGGCTCACCAACAGAGCTGGCCCAAATGGCAGTGCCTGAAAAGGCACCACTGTTGAGGACCAGATGTGGGGTTGGTAAGCACAGTTAGGAAAAATTCTATCTAGCCTCTAGCCTCCGTTTTGAATGATTTTAAGAAATTTTGTATATGGAGGATGGAAATGGTTATATATTTATTGAAAGTCCTTTTATCTTATTTGAAATTAAAATTATTTGGCTAATAATGGTTTGATATCCAGGGAGGGTTTTGGAGGGGAGGTGATGCCGCTGATAAATTAGAAGGCTTGTTGATTCTACAGAAAGGTACTGTTAGTGTCTGTTGGATGCCGTTGTTTTGTACATGAACCAGATCTTTGTTTTACATTTCTTTTATCCAAAATATTTAGGCATCTGACATTTTCAACCAAAATTTCAATTATATACTGTGATTTTTATTTGTTGCAATATGTCAAAATTTCAGAGGTACTTTGGGGTTCAAAAGCTAGGATTTCTAAGTCAGTATGTGCATTTCACATAATAAAGCTGTTAATGGTGAGCAAAGTATTATATACTAACTAGATTTTTCCACATCTGTATAGTATATTATATGTATTTTGTGGTATTGAGATTATAGAAAGTTTAGAGTGTCAAACATGCGTTTAATGTGTATTTTTAAACAAATTTATGGCAATTAAAATATTTGGAGACAAGGGTATCACATTTCAATTTGTAAAGATCTTTTTAACTCTACTGTGTCATTAAGATGCTTTGTATAATGCCAAACCATAGCTGGAGAAACTAAGTTTAATAAATATCAAATAGATTTTCTGTATTAAAGTTTATAAACTGTCAATTCTCAGTTTACCCTTTATATGTAATTTCTGTTTTGTGTTTTAGGGTCCAGTGCTACTTTTCTTTAAAAGTCTGGTCTATTTGTCCACGTCTCATTTTCTCATTACAGAAATTCTGCACTTTTGCTAGCCATGGGTCCCTTTGCATAGATCAGAATTCACCCTGCATTAACAGAAATCTCAGACAAACCCTTTTTGCTGTTTCTGTGTGCCTTGGGCTTTTATTGTTTTACTAGCGGCCCAGTGCACGAATTTGTGCACCTTGAAAGGAACTGTGGGCCGCGAGGCTGCAGTGGGCACAGGGGCTGGTCTTGGCCCATCCTCCACACCCTTGCCAGGCCCCTGGTCCCCTATCTGCTGGCAGTCCTGCTTCCACTGCCGCAGCTCCCACTTGCTGATGGCACTGGCCTGGCTTGCACCCGCTGACAGCATGGAGTGATTGGGGCCAGTGCCAGCAGTGGGTGGGAGGGGGCCAGTCCTGTCAGTGGGTGAGAGCGGCGGCTGCTGCCCTGATCACCCCTCAGGAGCAGGGGGAGGTGGAGAAGCCCTCAGGGGCGATCGGGCCGACAGCCGCCACTTCCACCCGCTGATGGCCCCAAGCAATCGGGACTGGTGCCAGGTATGAGCGGCAGCTCTGGCGCCTGCTGCAGTGCGAGCAGGGCCGGTGCCGGCAGCAGGTGAGAGCGCTGGGTGGGATCGCGGGACATGGGAGCAAAGAATTTTCAGTAACCACCAGAGGCACTCCCCGATGACAGTGACTGGTGCCCTGCCTTGGTCTGGCGCCCTCGCTTACCTGCTCCACCATCCCGCCACAGCCAACGCCTGCCATGTTCCACGCACACCCCCTGGTGGTCAGCGCATGTCATAGTGACCGGTTGTTTGGTTGTTCCACTGTTCGGTCTATTTGCATATTAGCCTTTTATTATATAGGATTTAGCTAGATTTTCTTTCACTTCTGCCTTCTGTTCAGTCACAAACTTGAGCACATCATCAGGTAGCCAGTGCCAGCATTGCCCATTTTTGGCACCTTACTGAAGAGTTCTTGTACAGGGAGTGAAGGGCTAGGATCCTGGTCCACAGCTTAGGAACTTGCTGATCACATAGCTATTACTAATCTGATGCCTGTAGCTTGCCACTGTGTTCATTTCGGGGGTTTTTTTTGTTTGTTTTAGAGGGAGAGAAAGAAACATCAGTGTGAGAGAACAACATCACTCCGCTGTCCCTTGCATGCACCCCAACTGGGAATCGAACCTGCAACCTGGGCATATGCCCTGACCAGGAATTGTGACCTTTCAGTGCATGGTTGACACTCAACCAATGAGCCACACTGGCCAAGGCATGTTCTTTATTTCTTGAAAAAAGGTTAACTCTCACTACTTTTGTTGCTACTTACTGTTAACTTTCAGGGTCGAGAAGTAACACATCATCACTTCTCAGCTTTTTGGCTAAGATCAAGTGTGAACAGTAACAACACATGATTATTAGGTAATGCTGGGGTATTTTTTCTAGAGTATACAAAGTGACCCTTCTTCCACTCAGAGGCTTAAATTTCAGACTGCCAAATTTTCAAATTTGAGACCTTTAATAATATACATAGAAAAATAAACTCTAAATTGACAAGTTTAGTTATGCTCATCTAAATAACATTCTAAGAAGAAACGGAGACCAATTTAAAGCATAATCTGTCTTTAAATATTAAAAACACAAGATTGCTTCCCTTAAGTGTCTCCAGCCAATGCGCAGTCAATCAATATTCCATAGAACGGAGCATTGTTGTAGGTGAGTGCGGTTCCTCTTTTTCCCTGGTATGTACATCATTCCTGGGCCACACTTAGGGAACAGCGTCTCTTTCTAAGGGAAAAGAAAAGGTGGTTTTTAAGATAAAGAATAAAGATAGCAGTGCCCAGAGCCAATCTGTTTCCTTCCTCTGGTTTGAGATATCCAAGTTCAGGGAGGATTGCAGAGAGGAAAGGCACCGCTCTTTCATGGCACCTGTGTAACTGTCCTTGGCTCTTAACTCCCGAGGGATTCGCCAAGGAGCTCCCAGCCTCAAGTCCTCCATCCCAACTTTATCCTTAGGTCTGTGAGTGTGCTGATTTCTGCCCAGCTTCCCAGGCCTCTTTGGCTCAGCCCTGCTCCCAAGTTTGTGGAGTACCTGCATAGCCTGGTGATGCACTCGGAATCATCCCGGCAGGAGGCTCCAATGGGCCTGAGGGAAACCCCTCTCCAAAATGGGGTCATTCTCCGCAGCCTTCTCTTTGCTGAACTCAGTTCCGATATTGGGGAGCCATCTATCTGTGGGGCAAAAACAAATTCACCTCAGGTGTGGAAGGGTTGACACCCTGCTGCGCATCTTGGAGGAATTGTCATTCCCAGGATGCTGCAGACTGAGAGCAGAAGAATCATTCCTCAGGACGGAGTCTGGATCTCGGGCTCTGCTTACAGTGCCACCGTCCCCGCACGCCCACACTCGTATCCTTACCTGGCCCAACAGTAACAGGCAGATCATGAGCACTGCAACGAGTTTAAGGTGCCACATCTTGACACGGAATGTTGGAGCCTGAAAGCCAGGGACAGTTCCCACCTTTATAGACTGAAATGTGCCTCGTTTATGGATGCCAGGTGAGATGGGGGCAAAGTTTATTTTTGCAATCAGGATCGATTTAATAAGTTAATGTCTACCCGAGGAATGTGCTCAAGGCCTGCCTTTCAGGCACGTTGTATTTACTGATCTCTCATCTGGACTTTGAGTGATTATGTTGGCTGCTTGGACCCTTTCACCCATTTTAGCAAAAGTCAGCACTACCCTTCCCTGTGAAAGCCACGTGAAGACATTGAGGGAGGCCAGGCACCTAGCCATATTTTGATTCCGAAATAGCTCAGTGAGATAATTTATATCAAAATAGAATTCTAATAATGAGGTCTTCAGAAATAGCGCTGACCCCTTTCAGTCTTGTCCAGGAAAGAGGCACTGAGCTATTGTGTTATAGGCAATTGGATAATGCCCCCATCTCCCTACTGTGGGAGGATGCTTTGGCAAGCAGGGTCTACAATGCCCCAGTCCCTCATTTATGTAGATTGACTGTCACCCTAATTCTCTGCTCCAGATCATCTTCCCGGAAGAATAGAGACCCAGCTGTGGAAAGTTCAAAATCTTGTCTACCTGCCCTCTCCTGGGGGTAAGGCCATCAGGAACTGATGTGGGACTTATGTGAACCACAGGTGACTCGAATGAATGAGTATAGGTTGATGTCTTGTTTTGTTCTGTGAATGAGTTGGGAGCGAGGGCTCCTAAACTTGTGTGGTGGTGATAAATCACACTGCAAAACCTTGAGTTATGGACTTCCCTCCCACGAGGCCACCTAGGCCTCCTAAAGAGCATGTCCTTCTTGCAGCCTCAGGGAAGCAGGTCTAAGCTGAGCTGTCTCCAAAGCCCAAAGTAGGAACTGCTGCTGGCTTCTTGGGGCAACCATGAGTAGCTATGGGTACTCATTAAATGACATGGGCATTTTAATACATTTGGGGGCAAAGGTGTGAATTCTGAGTAAAGAGATTGATAGGACTTTAGATTTACATGTGACCTAGAAAGGTTAGCCAACAAGACAAATGCAATAAGATTTCTTCTCTGCCTGGTGTCTCTGGGAAAAGTTTGCTGATATCTGTTTCCAAGGCCCTTCTCATCTTCAGAGGTTGGATATTTGGTAAGAACCTGCCTGTTCTCCGAGGAAAAGAGGAGGAGATGCGGCACAGCTGAAGGTGAAACAGAAGGTCGCCAATTCTCTTGCCAAGGGAGAGGAAGGTGGTATGGTGGACCTCAAAGGTGGGTGGGGCAGGCTGTGACCACAGCTGTCTGTCCTGGTTCCAGGCCTGGAAGGAGACACCACTGCCTGTACTTTCTGAAACACTGAGAAGTAGATCTCTGCTAAACTCAGCTAACCAGTTCTGCGAGTTTGTGACCAGTTAGCTGCTCCTTCCCTTTACTCTGGGTGACCTCAGGTAGGGGCTTAACTAGGAACTTTGTAGGGTGGAGAAGAGGCTACGTGGTGACCTAGTGAACATTGGGTAAGAACAAATCTGATTAGATAAGCAAAAGACTGAGCAACGTGATGTCCTAGAGCCAGTTGGGTCTGTGGACTCAGTGCCAGCCTCCCCTTTATCAGCCTGGAGTGATGTGCCACATGGGATTCGGAACCTGCTCATTCCAAAGATGGGTACTTTCTCCTAATCCTCCATTTCTGCCTTCCTGTACTCCAAGCAAAATCAAATTTTAAAATTTTAATAAAAAAATTTTAAATGTCACAGGCCCCCTGCAATCAAGTATTTCGCTGAATAAAGTACATAACTACATGTTCCTCCCTCCAGGGAAAGGCCTAAGCAGCCTCTAACAATTTCAGCTGTAAGAAGCGTGCGTGGCTGGGAGGCAGGAGTGGGGTCTCGGGAGGGTAACTGACCACAGGCCAGCCCAGCCCCTCTTTGGGCTTTAGTCTCTTGTTCTGTCCATGAGATGGGAGGAGATCCCTGAGGCCTCTCAGGCACTGACATCTGGGGGTTCACGTGATTAATTTACAAGAAGAAATTGAGACTGAAGCATTGATCATTTACAGCATGGATAACTCTGAACACAGCTCCCAGGGATTTCCTGCTTTGGAGGTAGGTGCCTGGGATGAAATGAGGAAGAGGGTGTAGGACACAAACAGATGTTTGAACATTTCAGGAGGAGAGATCGTTAGGGCTTAACAGTAACTGGAAACTTTTGTGCTGTCCCCGAGAAGGAGGGGCCTAATAAAAAATGACTTTCCTGAAACGGAAAAACTTTTCTAGGTGAAATTTCAACAAAGGGTCAAAATGTATTCGCTTTTTTGCTGGCTGAAATTGGCAGAGTTCTGTGCCTGCACTAGGCAAACCTGTATCTCCAGGACTGTTGTTGGCCAACTGAAGAGTTCCCATTCTGCTGCCCAGAAATGAATGCCTTTGTTGGGGGTAGGAGCACTGCTGGGGGAAAGAAGGGCAAAATGAACAACTAACTGGCTGTGCCCCAGCGGCAGGTGAAGGAGCTGCACGAAGGCTGGAGGGGACAGGTGGGTGGGTTATAGATACTGAGGCCCACAGTAGTGGTCCCTCTTCCTTAAGATACTTTACCCAAGTTTTCCTTTTCTTTATGGATTTCTACAAATAGTCCTTAAAATGATCCCAGATCCCAAATCATGTACAGGAGCACTGAGCTATGACAACTCACCACATTCAGCCACCACCACCTCAGCGCCCTGCTTCACAGAGCTTTGTGCCTCCAAGTTTAGAGAGGCAGCTCTTTAATAAGAGACGGGCTTAAAAGCAGCCTTTCACAGTTTTATCTAAAAGCAGAAGCTCAGCCTGTATAGGGCTTACAGCAAGGGCTTCTTAGGGTACTCCTGAGATAAAAAGGATTCAGACCAACAGGCTCAGTGCTGAGAAAGGGCAAGCTTGATTTTGAGCTGGTACCTCCAAAGGAGTCAAAGAAAGTCTTAGGGTAAAATGAAGCCAAGAATGCCTTGGCTGGTGTGGCTCACTTGGTTGAGCATCGTCCCAATGTACCCAGAGGTTGCCAGTTTGATTCTCAGTAGGGGCATATGCCCAGGTTGCAGGCTCCATACCTGGTAGGGGCGTGCAGGAGGCAGCCAATTTTTTCTCTCTCATCGATGTTTCTCTTCTCCCTCTCCTTTCCTCTCTCTTAAATAAATAAAAACATATTTTTAAAAAATGAAGCCCAGAAGGTGGGAAAGGGTGGCCATCTCCCCTAGGAAGCTTGGGGCTAAAACCAGAGAGGGAGAGAGATTCATGAATGGCAGTGGTCCTCCCCTGGTGCATGCATCTGTTGAAACTATGCAAAGTTATGGATGGGTACATTTATATCTTCAGGTCCACAGCTCTCATCATTCTCAAAAAAGCCCACAACCCGAATATGTTGCATCTCAGGCAAGCCCTGAGAATAAATTTGGACAAAGAGCCAAACAGGAAAATTATTAACACATCTGTTTTATGGGCAGCAAGTTCAAAGCTCGGGAATGCAGGTTTCTTGCCTATATCACAGGAAGGAAGCAACCGCAAAAGGGTATGGGCCCAAGTCTGCCACTCAGCCATTCCTCCTTATCCTGCCTCACAATGAATGCAGCTTACCGTACCAATTTTTTATTTTTAGGTTTGGAAGTATTTTAACTTTGGTTCCTAAAAGGCAAGAACAATCATGAGAATAAGAAGGAAAGATGCAGCCTGAGACAGAAGCTGAACTACAGTGAAAGTTGCCGTTCTGGACCAGCAACAGGTGTACTTGGGAAATTTCTAGAAGCGGAGCAGGGAAGCATAAGCATAAAACTGCCAACCCTTACCACACTAACTGCTGTCGGAAGGAAAAAGGTACCTTTTTGAGTTACAGTGGTGTTCTCCGAGTTCCTGTGTCCCTCCCAGAGCTTCCCAGAACCGCAATCCAGCTGCCGCCAGTTTCGCGGCTGCGGGTGAAGGAGTGAGCCCAGAGGAGGGCCCTGTGGGAAAGAGGTGCATGGTGTGGAGGTTACAGGAGCTGATGACCCCACGATGTCTGGCAACAAAGGAATTTCTGCCTTCCCTGAATCAGACCACCTTTTCAAATGGGTGAGGACCATCCATGGAGCAGCTGGCACTCTCTATGAAGACATGAGGTCCCAGCTCTCCCTAGAGCTCCCCAGTGGCCACCCTTCCAACACACCCGTGGCAAAGTTCCTACCCCTGCTACCACGCTGATGCGGACACCCCGGGTAACATCTGCCTGCACATCCCGAAGGATCTGTGGTCTGCCCTGTACGACATCAGGCCCATCCTGCTCCCCGTCCAGGGCCTGCTAGGAGAACCCAACATGGACAGCCTGTTGAACACACATATGGCCAAGAACCTCACAGCCTGTAAGTACCTGCAAGAAACCTATGCAAAGCAGGACTCCAGTCAAGAGCCCTGAGCTTGCTGTCCAGTCTCTCTCCTTGTGCTTTCTAAAATAAACATTATTGTAAATATTTTATTGATTTTAGAGAGGGAGAAACATTCATATTATTCCACTTATTCATGCATTCATTGGTTGATTCTTGTATGTGCCCTGACCGAGGATAGAACCCACAACCCTGACATATCGGGAGGATGCTCTAAGCCAGCCGTGGGCAAACTACAGCCCGCGGGCCAGATCCGGCCCATTTGAAATGAATAAAACTAAAAAAAAAAAAAGACCGTACCCTTTTATGTAATGATGTTTACTTTGAATTTATATTAGTTCACACAAACACTCCATCCATGCTTTTGTTCCGGCCCTCCGGTCCAGTTTAAGAACCCATTGTGGCCCTCGAGCCAAAAAGTTTGCCCACCCCTGCTAAGCCAAGCATGTCAAACTCACAGCCTGCAGGCTGCATGTGGCCCACAATGAATATTTTTGCGGCCCAGCCAATATAATGGTATGCAAGAAACATTTTAATAAAAACCTCATAGCTTAATTTTTACAACATCCTGTTATACATAATTATTAATGAGCTACGTTTGCTAATGACTGATTAGTATAATCATGTTGCATTCATTTCCCTTATGCACCTTATGCACAGGCACACCATTTTTCTTCACTAATACTAGCTGGGAATGTTTTAGCAGCCAACTGCCACATCATTAGTCTTGTACTGACTTGTTTGGTGTCCACAACAGGAAATACTTTGCTTTCGGAGAACAAAATAGGTTTATTTGCGTTATGCTTATTAATTTGTGCAGTTATTCAATGTCTGCTAAGTTAATGTTCAAGAAAAAATATTTTGCCCTGGCCGGTTTGGCTCAGTGGATAGAGTGTCGGCCTGTGGACTGAAGGGTCCTGGATTCAATTCCGGTCAAGGGCACGTGCCTGGGTTGTGGGCTTGATCTCCAGTGTGGGGCGTGCAGGAGGCAGCTGATCCATGATTCTCTCTCATCATTGATGTTTCTATCTCCCTCTCCCTTCCTCTCTGAAATCAATACAGATATCTTAAAAATATATATATTTTTATTAAAATGTGCTATTATTTTGTTAATGATTACTCATTTATTTCAGCCCTTTGTATTCAGCATGTCTCTATCAAAATAAACCTACATTTCTATGAAAATTGAAGCTTGTTTTTTTGCAGCCCACATAAACCTTATTTGGCCCGTGTTAGCCTGAGTTTGACATGCTTGCTCTAACCCAGTGGTTCTCAACCTTCCTAATGCCTTGACGCTTTAATACAGTTCCTCATGTTGTGGCGACCCCCAACCATAAAATTATTTTCGTTGCTACTTCATAACTGTAATTTTGCTGTTATGAATCGTAATGTAAATATCTGATATGCAGGATGTATTTTGTTACAAATTGAACATAAAGCAGTGATTAATCACAAAAACAATATGTAATTATATACGTGTTTTCCAATGGTCTTAGGCGACCCCTGTGAAAGGGTCATTCGACCCCCAAAGGGGTCGCCACCCACAGGTTGAGAACCACTGCTCTAACCAATTGAGCTACCTGGCCAAGACCTGTGCTTTTTCCTTTTTCCTCAGATTTTCTGTCCTTGACTTATTTCTGTATAGGACTCCATCTTTAGCTGTGGTGTCATATTTGTTGTAGCCCCAGTGATGAATATATTTAGTACATTTTGTTAAAAAAAATAAAACTTTTCTACCAAAATATATATTCAAAGGCTCCAGGAGTAAACTTTTTCCATAAAAGGCCAGAGAGTAAATATTTTAGGCTTTATGGGGCATATATGGTTAATAACCACTGTTAGCAATCTGGTACAAATAGCCAGGGTGTTGCCCCAGCTCTAGAGGTCAAGGGGTCACCTCACCCCTCCTTTTATAGCTGACTTCCCCTCAGGCTACTAAGGAAGGCCTGCCTTAGGAGAAAAGGCAGTACAGTGTCACTTTAAGAACATAAACTATAGTGCCAGACTCCACCATTTCACTATCTATATAATTTGGGCCAAATTGTTAACCCTCCCTGTGCCTGTGTCCTCATCTGCAAAATGAGTGTAATAATATTTCAAAGGTAGTTGTGAGGTTTAAAAGCTCATTTGTGTAAAGGACTAAGAAGAGTGCCTGACACATAGAAATTACAACATAGTTAGGTTTTATTATTGTTAGAGGATCAGAGGGAGGGGAACCAACATTCCCCACAGTCCATGCCACCCACAGCTGGCCGGCCTGCAAGAGTAGCTGCAGCTACTTTCTTGTAGATTATACTGTAGAACAAGGGGTGAGCCCTACTCCTTCACCAAATTCCCAGACTAGCCCAAACGGTTCAGGGCTCTTCTGGGGAAGGGAGTTCATTAACTTGAAGATTAGCAAGTCACACCAAGGACTCTGCTCACAAAAATGCAAAATCACAACATGGCAGCCCATAAGAAGTTTATTGTGTCTTCAAGACACTACACAATGCAGACTCCTCTCCCAGAGAAGGGTCTTTCAGAGACCGGGAACCATCCTCCAGATGAGCTGCTCATTGGTCATTTTCATAGGTGGCTGGATTCTTCCTCCTGGATTTCTCAAACTCCTCAGTCCCCCATGTGTAGACAAGATAAAACGCGACAAATGCTTTAAAAATCAAAAGTGAGAGAAAAAGCAGTGAGCACATATGAGACAACGGAGTCCCCATCCTCTTTTCTGCATCACAACAGATTCTGCCCTCCTGTTTCTAGTTTCCAACAAACCCTTTTAAACCAGACGGCCCAGCAGGGTGACGCCAGCCCTGGCCGGTGGCTCGGGAGGCGGGCGCGGTCCCCGTACCCCCAAAGGGTGCAGTTGGAGTCCCGGTCGGGTCACCTATAGGAGGCAACCAATGGATGTTTCCCACATCGATATTTCTTTCTCTCCCTCCCTAAAAATCAATGAACACATCATCAGGTGAGGATTTAAACAAAAGAAGGGTGGCATCACATACCCATTTGATAAGTGACCAAAAGGGTCTACCTGAGAAACTGGCACCAAACCTTCCCCATCTCTTCCCTGCAGCACATTTAAAACTTTTAATGAAATAATGGAAATAAAATTAACAGCATAAACTTCACCATTTAACCAAACTCGCAATGCTGTGCAACTATCCTATCTGCTTCACTGTAACACAAAGCCGTTGCCGCCAAGCAAGTAGCGGGCGAAGTGACCTCAGAGGAAGACGGAGTCACACAAGTGACCTTGGGCCGCCCATTCAAGTTCTCTGTGACTTAGGTTCCTCGTCCGTAACTCGGAGACGAGGATGACAGTTCAGGGGCCTTGCGGTATTTTCAATGAGAAAGAACGGGTGTGCATGGCGAGTTCCGGGGCGCTGGGCACGGAGTCCGCCCCCGCCCCCCGCCCTCTGCCCGGGCCAGG